>NC_139351.1:36610782-37180782 GCF_055883805.1 Amblyomma maculatum | reverse complement strand
CGCGTTTACCTAAGCCTTCGGGCGAAGATCGCCGAAAATATTTTCACCGCAAAGTTGTGTTGGAGCAATTCATTTAATTGCCGTAGAGTTAAAATCGACTTGTTATTTGAGGGATTTAGTTTTACGTTCACGTTAACTGTGCTGGGGATCATCACACTGCTGCACTAATAATGCCGTTTCGGTCCCTCACTCACGATAAAACGTTTGTGAACAATTGCAAACACTACTCCTGCGTATGATTTGCATACAATTCCCCCATTTCCAAAGCGTTCTTCTTCCTGCCAGCTATATCGAACCTCAGCAATTAGGCAGTGTTGTCGTTCACGTGGTGTGTGTCAGTCGCATCAACAAATTATCGATTTGCGTTCATCTGACTTACAAACTAATGGCAGGCAAACTTTGTTGCGCTTTATTTAAGAACAGCGGTGCATTAAGATCATTTTTTTTTGCCTAGAATTTTCTAGCGCCTATCAAACTGTTACGCCTGCATGCTAAGCATATTTTTATATCCTGCACGTATACCAGTGCGGACAAAAGTAAACGGGACACGTTTTTTTCTTCTACCATTTTTCACGCGTTGCATAATGGAAACTGGCAGTCTTGGTATCAATGCCCTTTCACTCGGACGATACTGTTTTCTTATCTCCAGTGCACAAGGCGTGATTTTAATTCGAACGGAAAAGCATGCTCCGTTTATTTGTGCCCGCACCTGTACATTCTCGCACATGCCGAATAAACAGCTCCAAAGAATTGCTAACTGGAGTTATACAACACAGTTTCCATAGGGTATATGAACTTTAGCATCCGAAAGGTGCATCGGCTGAGATGCGCCGTAGTGGAGTGCTCCAGAAATTTATCGACTGCCTGGGGTTCTTTAACTTGCGCTGACATCGTGCACTACACAGGCGCTTCAGCTTCGTCTTCATGAAAGCGCGGCCGTCGGTTCATTGATCGAACCTATGTCTTCAAATCAGCAGTCAAGCGCCCTAACCACAAAGCCACCGCTGGAGGGCACAACCACGTTTCGTTATTTGTGTTAAGCCTTGAACAGATATTTACACAGCAGCCAGCTCTCCCGAGTTTTGCAGCGAAAAGACACATATTTAATTTAGAGGCTATCGGTGCGTGTTAAACCGCTGCTTAGCCGTTTCGGCCAGGTAATAACACGTAATGAAATCGTGTTGCATCTGAGGTAGATACTAACAGAAAAAAGCTACTGCGCTCAACGGTTTTGCACGTCGACTTCTCTCTGAAATAAGAAAATAACAACTGGGAGCCCTGGCAGTCGTACTTAGATTGCGTAACACAATATGTCACGATATCGTCTCGCAACTTTGAAAGCGTGGTCTGCAGTTGGATGTTGCGGGGTTGTAGTCAGGCTGTTCGGAGAAACTTTTTGCGACGCTTCCATAGCCTGATGAGATGGGGGTCGGGGTCAGAAAGGAAAAACGAAAGCCAAGACGAACCACTGCTAGCCGAAAATACACGTTTCGCCTAAACAAACTTCAGAGCGAGGCCCGTCCATTCGGTTAAATCTGACACCATAGACTCTGGTTCAAAAATATACATCCACGAGCACAAAATCAAAAAGTAAGAAAAAAGTTAGCTGTGGTTTAGCTTGTGGTTAAACCTGGAGTTACGCGAGTGCGATCTGCATGGCTACGCTTAGGTTCGGCTTGAAAGTAATGAAATGACATTTGCACATGTAGTTTACTCTATGGTTTCAGTTTTATTTATGCCATAGGGCAATCATTGCAAGAACCCCTTGCCTCTCGCCGTTGACCATTCTCATTCTCTTCTTCTTCTGCTTCTTTCTTCTTGTCGTCCTTGTTGTTCTTTTTGTCTTTTTTTCTCCTTATTTTTCTACTCCTCCTTTTTTTCCTTCTTCTTTTCTTCTTCTTTGTCTCTTTCTCTTCTTCTTCTGTTCCTTCTTGGGACAGGCACGTGCCTTTCGGACAGGCACGGCGAAATGGCGAGACTATGGCCGATAGAGAGAGAGAGAAAACTTTTAATGAGCATAATAATCAGTAAGAATTCGCAGGAGCTGGGTGGTCGGTGCCCCTAGTCCAGGGCTCCGCTGGCAGCAGCTGACTTGCGGACTAGCTGGATAATCCAGGCTTGCTGGTCCAGGTTGTCGCTGGTCAGGGCCGCCTCCCACTACTCGTGTGTCGGGCATGGCACTAGTAACGTTGGGTCAGGTTTGTCCTGGCATTCCCAAGAGATGTGATAGAGTGTGGGGCTTGCACCGCACCAAGGACAGTAACTCGTGTATTTTGTTGGGCTTATCTTATTTAAAATTTGAAGATTAGGGAATGTGTTTGTTTGTATTTTTCTCCAGTCTATAGCGTCCGAGGAAGGAAGTTGTTTGTGTGGTGGTGAGAAAATTCTTTCTAACCGTAGGTGTTCCAGCCTCTCGCCGTAGGGTCCTAGGAGAGGGGTGGGGTAGGGATGGGCCGATAGAGCTCTGGCTACAAAAAGGTGGATTTCTCACATGTAAAGGGCATCCTCCCCTCCCCCCTCTACCAAAAAACAAACAAACAAAAAACAAAACACGCCACTACTGCGCATAAACGGCGATTTATAGCTCGTAACTTGCATGCATGTAGACTACCTTCGCATATTACGTCACCGAGGAAACAGCGCGCTTCAAATCGCTGTAGTACTCTCTAGAACAGGGACAATTGTGAGTAGCGATACATAGCACACACACCTACATGCATAGGTGGTATAGCGCGTTAAGTGAAGAACTCTCGCTCACAAACACGCATTCAACGCGGGACGCCCGTCCCTTGGCCGCGCGAGCCCATCAGATGGCGCCTGGTGTCGAGAGTAGGAGTGCACTAGCAGGCTGCGTGTGGGGGTAAAAATATGGTCTATAGACATGGTTGAAAAAATGCACTGCGCTAAATAAGACGAAGACTAAACACCTAAAGACTCACAACTAAGTTTATTTGAACAAATAGACGAGATTTCACCTACGCGGAACCGCCAGATAATAAAAAAAAACCCATTACGTTTCAAGTTTTACCAAGGTATACATATTCAGGTAGGTACAAAAATTCACACGCGAGAAGGTAAGGAGGCCTATTGTATCAGGAAAAAAGGTGATAGATGCATCAGCCAGCCTTCTGTCTCCCTTGCTGAGTGCGAATTCTTATACCTAAATAAAACGTGAAACGTAATGTTTTTTTTTTTTTTTACTATCTAGCGGTTCCGCGCAAGTGCATCTGTTTGTTATCTGTATTTATATCTCGTCTGTTTCTTCAAATGAACTTTGTGGTGAGTCTGCGCTTGATCAGTTCTTCAAGTGTTTAGTCGTCGTCTTTTTTAGCACAGTGTATTTTTTCAACTGTCTATAAACGGGATACAGCCATTTGGCGGAAGCTCATGAGGGAATCGAAGCCCCACAGAGCACCTATAAACACCTCTAAAACACTAGAAACAATGCACCCGCTTTGCTGGGAATTGTTCCGTTTAAGAAACACCAGATAGCCATCAACATATCAATGTCCCATCTGGGGGCCCTTGAGGTTCTAATAAATAAATAAATAAATAAATAAATAAATAAATAAATAAATAAATAAATAAATAAATAAATAAATAAATAAATAAATAAATAAATAAATAAATAAATAAATAAATAAATAAATAAATAAATAAATAAATAAATAAATAAATAAATAAATAAATAAATAAATAAATAAATAAATAAATAAATAAACATTAAATGTGCAACACTCTTGTCTAAACACTCAGCAATCCGCTTGTCCCACTGTGCTAAACATATCGCTCAGAATTTGAGCTAAAGAAGACATGATACATATCCCTTTCTTCTGGACTAAAAACATTCATCTCTGAACCGCACGACTGTTGCTCTTAGATAAAAGGCAAGTAAATCCAAAAAGCTGCTAATCACAATCCACAAGCGTTCTGAAAATCTACTGCGCCCCAATCTTCTGTGAGGTCGCGGACTGCATCAATTAGTTCTGGCTGCGGAATGTTAAGAAACAACCCTTCAACGTCAATGTAGAAAGCGAAGTTCACACATAATGTCTCGTGCTGCTCTTTTAAGAATTAACCCCCTCACCCCCCCCCCCCCCCCCCCCCACATTCCTGACATTAAAGGGATCTATTACCGTGAGAAGCTTCGGTTACTTTTGCAAGAACCTTGAAAGAGCTCCCTGCCAGGAACCTGGCCCGATATAAGGCTCGAAAGGATAGCCCTTTCTTATGGGTGTTTACGAAAAAGATTCTTAGGCTTTCCTCATAAGCATTCTCTACCTGTTTTTTCAGCGCCATCAGGTTTACCTTCTCACATAGAGCCAGGCCTGCCTTCTTTCCTTCCGGTATCTTCTTTTTGAGGGGATCAAAATTCTTACAAATAGCCTCTTTCGCTTTTTTTCGGGTACATATCGTTCGGTAAGGTTATGAAATCCTTTCTTTATCAGCCGTTAGATAAGTCTTCACATATTCAGTTGTACTTAAGCAAACGATCAGAACCATGTGCAGTCCTCTTTCTGCTCATTTAGTAATCCATACCGTCAGAAATAAACCGTTGTTTCTCATCAGTCATAACATTATCTGCAATTTTTCTAACTATGGAAACCAGACTCACAAATGTTCTTTTTTTCGCTCCATACAGAACTTCGGTCCACAGCGCAGGACGTGTTCAACATCTTCTTCCAACTTTCCCTTTGCTAGTAGTGTAAATTTCTTGTTCTTCTCATCAACACCTCTGTTTCTTTTCTTCCAGGTGAGTAGGGTCGGGAGGCACTGTTTCCAGAGAAGCTCAGTACCCACAGCTGCCTCCTGAAACCATGTTCGCAGCAGCGTCCCATCAATGTACTGGCAGTTCATACGGGATGCTGCGTAAACACGCAGGCACTCTTGCTGAAATCGAACCTGCCTCCAAACTTCTGCGCGAATCCTCTTGGTGATTCTTTTTGCATAGGCTGCCGAAGGCTGGCAGGCCAGGAACAGTCGCTGAACCTCCAATAGCACCAATACATTCTTCATGACGAACGACATAGTCCTTGCTCGGCAAGAATCGCAACAGAAATCAGGTTGATGTAGGTACGTAACATGCAGATGAGAACACAACTGCGACGAGAGGAACTAAACAGAAATTTCGTTAAAACTTCAAGTTGGAGTAGTTGGTAATGGCTTGCTGGAATATTTTTCTTAGCGGTAAGAAACACACAGACACAAAGAACACGATACACAAGGGGCACCCGCTCTAGACTGCAACCAGCGTTTACTGAACAGATACATGATATATATATATATATATATATATATATATATATATATATATATATATATATATATATATATATATATATAGCCATCAATGAGCACGCGCAGGTGCCTCGTCATTCATTCACCCAAAGTTTCACAGCACCCCCCCCCCCCCTCCCTCGTTTCTGCGATTACGAAGATGAGTAATTTATTTTCTTGCTAGCGCAAGGGAAGGAGTACTACCATACATGCCGCCCGCCTTGTCAATTTGAAAGGCTTCAAAATTTCCCTTTCCTTTTTCAGGGCTCCAATATGCATCACGGACGTAGCATCATGTGCTGGGAAACAATCTTCGCAGCTTGTGCAATGCTTAACAATTCCGTTCCTCCGGCCAGTGATTCAACAGCCCTACGATGCTCTCTTATGTGGTCATTCACGCACCTCCCAGTTCGGCCTATAGACCAGATTTTCACGCAGGCTCCTAGCGTGCTCCTACTCTCGACACCAGGTGCCATCTGTCAGGCGCGCGGAGCCAGGGAACTGCGGGTCGTACGGGCGCCTCGCTAACTATACATGTTGGTGAACAAGCTTTCTTTAATTATGTCTTCAATGCGCTCTGGCATCTGTACATGTGCTGCGCATCGTTTTACCTCTTCTAGAAAGTACTGTAGGAATTTGAAGCGGTCTGTTCCCACGTTTACGCGATATCCGATGTCTGTATACAATGCAGGTTACGAACTGGAAATCACCGTTTATTAGCAATAATGCGCTGGCGCTCTTATTGATTTTTCCTGCCCAATTCACATGTGATAAATTACATGTTATTTTTTTTTACTTTTTTATTTTGTGCATGAGGATGCATATTTTTTATATTTTTTTTTTTATTGTAACTGGATCGGTGAGCTTCCCGCTGAAGGCTGGTTAGGCAAAACGCTCATGTTTCCAGTCATCAGTAGTACGTCTTTGGCTTCCTTTTACCGTTCCTTTACGGGATATAGGCATGCAAACTAGCAATACAAATTGTTGTTTTCGCATTTCAGAGAGAGGTCGGCGTGGAAAACGGTTGAGAGGCTGAAGTAAAGCTTGTTGCTGGGCTAATTGGTTCATGATCGTATGGGAGAAAAGTAGTAGGGCGTAATGCCCTGTCTCCTGCACTGTGGTCTTCTCCTTTGCGCTTACTTTCCTCCCTTACGAAAATGGTTGAGCGCCTTTTGTATCTGCCTGAGACGCAACAAATAAACACAATTTCATTACAGGCGGTGACGCTGACCCAAACAGCTGCGCAGCGCTTTAACACGTACCAATAGCTTCGAAATAAAACTTCCTCCTCTTCTGTCTGCAGAAGTTGCGAGATCTCTCTACACTCATAGTATTTATTGAAGATTTTTTACGAATGAGGAAATGGTGCTGCGCCCCACAACGGTAGCCAAGTGGTTAGGACTCGTGATTACTGAGCCCGAAGACATAGGTGCGACCATGGCAGCGGCCGCCGCGCCTGGATGAAGGTGAAACGGAAGGCGCCCGTGTAATGTGCAATATCAGTGCGCTTTAAAGATCCGCAAATGGCCGAAATTTTCGCAGCGCTCCTTTACGCCGTGCATCATAGCCCAATGCCATTTTGAAGTGTTAAACATCATATACCACATGCAAACTGAGTGAGGCTCCAGCTAGCATTCCATTGCTCCTTTCTTTGGCATGCACAACTATGTACGTGCAGGATTTAAAAAGGCGTATCATGCATGACATGCAGGCGCAACAGTTTAACAGGCACTATATAGACATTTCAAGCCTAAAAAACGGTGCCAATGCGGCGGTGTTTATAAATAATCAGCAGCAAAACTTGCTCACAATTAGCTTGGCACCACAGATGAGCTCTCAGAGATAATTGTTTATGTGATTGATGCACCACCCGCAGCTGACAACAAAGCCTGATTGGTGAGGTTCGGCTATGGCTAGCAGGAAGCATGAAGAGCGCTTTGGAGCTGGCCAGAATTATATATATATGTCGTACACATACAAGTCATACGAGTAGGGTGCCGAAACAGCAGTATATTAGCCTGGCTGCGTACCTAGATAGTAGGCGTGAATGTGAAACAAAATTCCTTAAAAAATTAAACAGCACTGCAGAGTATGCATTGGAGTAATGCGAAAGCATGGATGCTGCTGTTGGTTGCTTCTGGTTGCTTCTAGTTGCTTAATTCCCTTCTTGTTTACCCATTATAGGCTTTGGTACTTTCAAATTGCGCGCCAATCCATTCCCATGCCCTTTTTCGGCTCTACTTCCCGTTGCGTGACGTCCCATCCTCTACGTCACAATATTTAACTCCTTGTTTACCCATTTTAGTCTTTGGTACTTTCAAATTGCAAGCCAATCCCTTCCTGTGCCTCTTTTCGGCTCTACTTCCGGTTGGGTGACGTCACATCCTTGACGTCACAATACTTCACTTCTTGTTTACCCATTTCAGTTGGTACTTTCAAATTGCGCCTTTCCTATGCCATTTTTTGGTTCTACTTCCGGTTGCGTGACGTCACATCCTTGATTTAACATTAATTCCCTTCTGGTTCACCCATTTCAGACTGGTACTTTGAAATTGCGCGCCGATGGATGGATGGATGGATGGATGGATGGATGGATGGATGGATGGATGGAATATAGGAGCGACCTCTTTGAAACGGGGTGGTAACAGTAGCTATCATGCTAATTTTTCTCCCTATATCTTAATTATTAATTTAGAATGGTTAACTAAACCATCATTCCATTTATTAAATTTTTGTTCCTACATTACTAACATTATGTCACTTCTCTGCTTTTAAGCCACCAATCTTCCAGTCGTTTTTTGCTAGTTTCCACCGCCGGTTTATTCACCCGGCCGCTGTTATCTCTAAACCCCAGAGCTTCAGGAACAGTGATTGCGCCTGCATCAACTTCCGGATGGATACCATTGCATTCGAGTATAATATGGTCAATTGTTTCACTGGAGTTTCCACATACAGCACATGCGTCCTCTCCATTGTTAAGTTTCTTTTTGTAGCTGCGTGTTCTAAAGCACCCTGATCTAGCTTCAAAAAGTAGGGCACTGCCTCTTGAGTTATCAAAGAAATCTTCCTTTCTATCTGCATTTTCTACTTTCGGTATAATTCCACACTCTGTTTCTTTTCCATCGAATTTATCCAATTTTTACCTGCTGTGTTTTTCACCTGTTGCTTAATGCTCTTTATTTCTCCGTCCTTGTGACTAGCATACTTACTAGTTAGTTTCCTAGTTCTTTTCCTTCATTGTGCGTCAACGCTTTTTAAGTACAGGTATTTAAATACTTTAGCTGCCCATTTGTTACTGTCCAATTTCCTCAGGCGTTCCTCATAATATTTTACTCTGTGCTTCCCGTACTTCGAAAGATGCCCAGCCCATATCTCCCTGTACCGCCTCATTTGTAGTTTTGCCGTGGGCACCTAGTGCTAATCGTCCAACGGATCTCTGATTTATTTCTAATGTCGACTGTACCTCTGATTTTAGGCACAAAAACGCATTTCCGAAAGTCCGGGCACCATAATTCCTTTCCAAATACCCCTCAAAACATCATACCTATTGTATCCCCACAATGCCTTATGCTTCATTATCCCGGCATTCCAATTCGCCCTTTGGCCTTAAGTGATTGCTCATGCTTTCCAATGGATGCCAATCTTTCGTTTACCCATACCCTCCAGATATTTATATTCTGCTACTCTAGGTATTTCATGGCCTTGTATTTTAAGACCATGATCAGTTGAGCCGTTGAAAATCATCAGACCCGATTTAACGTCTCCCTAATTGACTGCCTTAATTAACTACTTTATCTTTGGTACTTTCAAATTACGCGCCAATCCCTTCCTATTATCTTTTCAGGTTGCGTGACGTCACATCCTTGACGTTACCTTAATTTACTTATTAACTATTTTATTATTTGATACATTCAAATGTGGCGCCAAGTCATTGGCTAATGAGTCCATTTTCGCCTTTAGTTTTACATACCTTGCCTCAAATTAATTACCTAATTAAGGTATTGGCCTAACTATTTTTTCGGACACAACATTACGTCACCCTCTATCGAGTGGTACCGCTCATTCACCTCTACCACTTCCCAATTACTCATGACTGCTGCGGACACGATGTTTATTTATTTATTTATTCATTCAATATACCCCTAAAGGCCCTCATTCGAGTATTACATAGGAAGGGGGGGGGGGGGGGGTCCGTGTAAAAAAAAAACATGTAACAGGAACATTATTAAAAAGCAAATTAACAATAAACAAACTAAATATAACATGGAAAAATAATTAAGCACCAGAGGATAAAGAAACAGGCTATAGAAAGCAATGGAATACAAAGTGTAGGTTTAAGAAAACAATAAGGCATAACAGCGTGTACTACAGCGTGTACGTAATGCCCCCCCCCCCCCCCCAAAAAAAAAAAAAAAAGAAAAGTACATGTCAAATGTCAACGTCGCTGCGGATGAGTTCGTGAAATGTGGAGGCGTTAGATTCAATGGCTATGTGTGCTGGTAGATCGTTCCGCTCTATGATAGTGCGTGGTATGAATGACTTCGCAAATGCAGATCAACGACACGCGATGCGCTTAACTTTGTGCGGATGATTTGAGTCGTGGAAAGAAGGCTGATGGTGATAGGAAAAAATCGTGGTGGAGCGATGTATGGTGATACAGTTTATGGAAAAGTGCTAGCCGTGACAGTTCGCGGCGGAAAGACAAGTCTTCTAATTCGGCGCGATTTTTTAGGGAAGTGACGCTGGTAGTATGTGAGTAGTCATAATAAATAAAACACGCAGCACAGTTCTGGAAGGACTCAATGTTAGCTATGAGATAGGCTTGTTCAGGATCCCAGATGGCTTATGCATATTCAATCTTCGGACGAATGGGTGTGAGGAACGCTAGTTTTCTCAGGTGGGGGGGAGCCTGTCCGAGGTTGTGCCGAGTGAGCGGTTGGCGGATGCTAAAGTCATATTAATGTGGTGTCATGTTAAGTCAGATTGCAGATGAACTCCAAGGTACTTGTAGGTAGTAGCAAGTTCGACAGAGTTGTTATTTAGAAAATAAGGTGCGGGAAGGCGAGTGAAAGACAAAAGCTTAGTTTTGGAAGTATTAAGTGGCATAAGCCAAGCTGTGCACCATGCAGCATCAAGGTCAGTTTGCATACATTCTTGGTCAGTGATAGAAGAAATATTTCGGTATATTACGCAGTCATCGGCAAAGAGCCTAATTCGAGAATACACAGAGTTGGGTAGGTCATTATTATATATTAAAAAAAGGAGTGGGCCAAGGACGCTGCCCTGTGGTACCCCAAAAGTGACTTTAGAGTGAGTGGAGTTGTGGTTATTAATGGAGGTGGACTGAAGTCTAGCGCTGAGGAAGTCCGCAATCCAAGTAACGACAGTAGGGTGAATATTCAACTGAGTTAGTTTGAGTATAAGCCTATGATGAGGAACACGGTCCAAAGCTTTTGAAAAATCGAGAAAAATGGCATCAATTTGACCACCCGCATTAATGAATGAATGCAAATCATGAACGAATCCGACAAGTTGTGTGTCACAAGAGAAGCCCTTGCGAAAACCGTGCTGGTATATGAAAATTGTTATTGTTTTCGAGGTACTTAAAAATTTGACTGTGAATGACGTGCTCAAGAAGTTTACAGAAAGTATTCGTTATTGAGATAGGGCGATAATTAAGCGGAGAAGAACGATCACCGGTTTTGAAGATCGGTATTACTTTGGCAACACGCCAGTCATGAGGTATGAGACCAGATAATAATGATTGAGAGAACAGAGCAGTTATTATTGAACAAATGGAGTGCGATGTGGTTTTGAGTATTTCATGATTGAAGCCATGTTGGTCAGGACTGGTAGAAATCTTAAGATCATTAACTAGGCATAATATACCAGTTTGATTGACTAATATTTGGGACATTGATATGTTATGAAAATTATTTAAGCTGGGCGCTGACGAGCTGTCTTCATTAGTGAAAACGGAAGAGAACGCGTCGTTAAATAGCTGAGCACAGTGGGCTTCAGGAACTGGAATCCCATCGTTATCAGTAAGAATTATATCGGGATTGCTATTTGGGTTTATCTTTTTCCAGAAACGGCAAGGATTTAACATAGATGATAAGTCCTTAATGAAAAAGGTGCACCTGGTTGACTTGAGAGACGTATGGTAAAGCTTATCGCATTCATTGTATTTTTTCCACGCACTCGAAAGATGGTTCTTATCTGCTTGCCTGTAAAGGCGGTTCTTTTTATTTCTTAGTCGACGAAGCTGTTGGTTGAACCAAGGTGCACATTTATTATCTTTGATTGTAACTACTGGGATGAAGTTATTGATAAGGTCAGTGAGGGTATCTTTGAAAAGTGTCCAAATTTCTTCAACAGAGCGAGATAACAAATCATCCAGGAACTCCAGGGAAAAAAAGATTGTTTGTTATTAATAGACACATAGTCGCCTTTATTGTAGCATCGGATTTGTTTTGTTCTTATGTTCTTTTCGTTGAAAGAGCAAGAAAGATTGCCAGTTATAATGGCATGGTCAGAAAGCCCATCCAGGTGATTTAAGCCGGATCAGATGTCGGAATCGGTTGACAACACAAGGTCCAAAATGTTAACAGAACTAGTTGAGGATCGCATAGGCAAATGAACGAGCTGCATTAACGAAAAATCAAGACAGGAGTGGAGAAAAGCATGAGCTTCAGTGTTACTGGGAGGGACGGCTAATGAGTTCCAGTTAATGCTTGGAAAGTTAAAGTCGCCGAAGATGATCAACTTACTCTTCGGAAAACGCGTACATATTTCGCTCAGAATTCGAGAAAATTCTTGCGAAAATACCAGTCACTAGGGCGGGGGGACGATAAAAAACACCGATTATAATGTTAGTTGCTTCCCACCGCACTGAGACTAAAACGCACTCGAGAAATGAACAGTGACTGGAACAACAATAAATTCTTTTCTGATAGCGGGAAGGACGCCGCCTCCCCTACGAGAGTTCGTACCGCACGTAAAAAATTAAAGAATGAGCCCTGTACTAAAATACAATCATCATGAACGGTATCATTAAGCCACGTTTCGGTAAGAGCTACCAGTGATGCAGAGCATGAATCAGTGAGTGATGACAGCGCAACGCTCTTCGGCAAGACACTTCGGATGTTAGTGTACAGAAAGCACACAGTGTTCACACGTGCAGGTGGACTTTGGCTTGAATAATGTAGTGAATTGCCGAGCGACTGACTACATGAGAAAATGTCAATCCGCACTGCGCCGCGAGGCGCACACAGCATGATTAGCATCAGTATCCCATTCATACATGTCATCATTGATAAAAAGCTTGTTGAAACTCAGACGCACTTTGTCGCCTTCCTTTTTAACCGTTTTACAAAACTGCAGTAGCTTGCGACGTTTGGCACGGATGGCCTCGGAATAGTCCCGTGAAATGCTGAAATTTTTACCTTTTAGTTTGAAGCCCATACTTATGACTGCTTCTACATTCTTGTCGTTATAAAATTTAGCAATTATAAGACGACATTTGTCAGTCGAAAAACGACCCAGCCGATGAGCTCTAGCGATGGAAGAAGCAGTGACACCAAGCATCTCGGTACAAAAGACGCTAACGAGACGTTCCGAGGCTTCAAATTTTCAGACTCATCAGAATCTTCGATACCTAAGAAAAGTACGTTTGACCTACGAGAGCGGTTTTCAAGGTCGTCAATTTTGTCCTGTATTTTACAAATTCCTTGATCAACATTCCTGGCAGCAGGGACATTTGACAACGATTCGACCTTTGACTCAAGTTCCTGGACTTGCTTGCTTAGGGCTTCTATCTTCTCGGTTTTAAGCGTAATATGAATACTTAGAGCTTTGTTAACAGATTCGAGGATGCTTGCATGAGCAGCGTCTGTACGCGTAACTACCTCCGCCAGATAGTCAAGCTTGTCTTCTTGAGCTTTGGTCATAGGTCCGGGGTTAGCCTGAATATCGTCGCCAAGTAGCAAGAGACGCCGAAGGTACCCAAGTACAGCACGAAAGCGCTTGAAACAATGGGGGGGGGGGGGGGGGCACGATACCGCTACAAGACAAACGTCGTCGTCTCGATAACACTGAGCATCATTGTAACTAACCTGGAAGAACATGACGATTGAGCGTTTTGCCATGAAGACGGTGCCGTGACCCGAAGGGGCGTTGAAGTGAGCGCGCTTATATGGAGGCGAGAAAGGGCGAGCCGATGCTGTCCCCAGTTGCCAGCCGAAAGCGAGCAGTTTTGCCAGACTTGGCGGGAGCTGGGGCGGCGGGCTTGATGGGAGGCTGTAGTTCGCTGATAGCTGGTCCAGAAAGGCAGCCGGTTCTTCGAGAGGTGGCTCGGTACAGACGGTGCCGTGACATTAGCCTAATTAATTTTTCGGACACCACATTACGTCACCCTCTATCGAGTGACACCACTCATTGACCTCTACTACTTCCCAATTACTCACAACTGCTGCGGACACGATGTTGCGTGTTTTGCCTCTATATAATTACAAAATTAACCTGTCGGCCTAATTCGTTTTCGGACGCAACATTGTGTCACCTTCTATCGAATAACAATGCTCATTAACCTCTACCACTTCTCAATTACTGACAACTGCTGCGGACAACTTTTACAGTGTTTGACTACAATTAATTACCTAAATACCTTATTGACCTAATTATTTTTCGGCATTAACATTATCTTATCCTCTATCAATCGACACCACTCATTAACCTCTACCCCTTCTCAATCACTCACGGCCTGCGGACGGGGTCTGCGGACAGAAATCTCTGAACATAGCGAAGTGATTTTCTCGCATTAATAACGCGTCGATTTTAACCCTACGACAATGCAAATAAGCTCGCTCCTACACAACCGGGCAGTGAAAATATCTCTGGTAATATTCTCTAGCGTCTGAAGGCGAGATAATCGTGGCTACCGAGCAAGCGCAGCCGCGGAGATCCCCAGCCCCGCAGTCCCCAAGGAAACTCCCGTGCGGCGGCGCGCCAGTCGACAGAAAATTGCCGCCCCCGAGAAATGCAAGCGGAATAGGTGGTGTCCAAGTTTTATCGGAAATTTCGTCACGGCGAGGATTTGTTACGTGAATTTTGACTTCCGGGTAGTTTTTTTTGTGATTTGGTTTCTGATGGCATTGCTTGCAGGCGTGCGGTTTTGACATTTATTCTCTTGATATTTGCGCTCAGTGTGCTGGGTGCTCGGCTTCCAAATACGGCAACTCAACTAGAACGCGATACAAGATGTTCCGAGTGTCGTCGAGTTGTGAACGGCAAAAACTGGTTGGCTGTTGCGATCTGCTGGCTGACCGTCGACAGCGATCTGCACATGGAACACGTGGCTTTATTTCGACTATTTTGTTAATGGCAAGTGTTGAATAGCGCTGTGAAAGCTAGAAAATTTTGTGAAGTAGGTTGTTTGCTCTCGTTCAAAAGCACCAAGTTTTCTCTCGGGCGACTTTGGCTTTGCGCTGTTTTCGCACGATGACGGTAGCAGCGAGCGGTCGTTCCACGACTTCAAAACGTTCGCAAATTGTGTTCTTTGGCCTCCGTCAGTACAGCGTGATATGATAAGTACTGATCTATTTTATCCCCTATCATTTCTGCTAAATGAAAGTTTCTAGATCAACAGCGAGTGCTTACTAGTCAGCTGTTGATGGTTGGTCTCGTTGCCTGCTTTCAGCAGCGAAGCAATCAGCGTGAGCACGCAGAAATTGCAGAGAAATACAAGCAAGATTGATAAAGTTTCCTGCTTGGGCTGTGGTGTGTATTCTTGTTTTGTGCAGAAAGAGAGACAGTTAAAGACTGTTGCAGGGATAAAAATTAATTGCATTTTTCTATACTCTGGGTCAGAGTCATGAAATCTTTAAGGACAGCATAACATTGTCTAGCTATTTTTCATCGTTCATAACGTAGAAAAGCTGACAGCTGAGATGCATGGTATAAAATCAAATTTCGCTGTTCAGCAAAGCAGGTTTGTAATGGCCTAGGTGCTGCTAAACGTGTGCATGCGAAAATGAAATGAATGCATCTACATAAGCTCCCTGTAATGCATATGCAAGGTGCTGCATACGTGAAGTTTGTGTTATTTTCATTCGCTGCATGGCCTTCAGATAGAAAACAAGGCGCTGGTGGCTATTGGCTATCTCAAGAAGTGCAAAATCCTGCAAGGTAGGCAGAGGCTGGCCTAGCTAGCAGTTTTTATGTCTAAGGGTAAGAAGTATGAATCGTGCAGAGGCAAGGCTTCTGTGCTATGCATTTTCTTACAGCTTGCTATTACTCGCCCACAGGTCTATTGAAGCTCATTTCTACAGCCTGTACTAGGCATTTTGTCACAATTTACTATTCCTCACTCCCAGCCTTGCTTGAAGGTCATTAATCACATGCTGTAAAAAATGTGCACGCTGCAAAAGTACTGCCGGACAAAGTAATATGAGGTGAATTTACAGTATGAGAAAGGTTTTCCATTTCCAAGAACCTTTGCTTTTTCATGTATGTATATTTACCTTACTTTTACCTTTGTCCATTTTCTTGTGCCTGACTGTTTGTCTTGGTGCCCGTAGAAAAGCTGTGCTAAGCGTTGATACGTCTTTCAGTTGATGTTTTCATTATGAAGAACCACAAGACAAGTTTACTTTATGCCTGGCTTTTTGTTCTTGATTCCTTTACCTTGAACACATTGAATATAGTGTAAAATTTATACATTCCAACATTCCAGTATGTATACATTACTGAAAGTATCTGTGCATACTGGTAACAGTATGTATACTGGAAACCTCTGAATGTATACACAATCTAGTTTTTCTGTCCAACTAGACCCCAAGCTCAAAGTACACAACAGCAAAATAGTTACAGGCTCTTCCCAGCTTTGATTGGGAAAAAATGGTTTCGCATTCTGGAATTTCTGGTGATTTAAAGAGACGCTATTAAAACACAGCTTTTGTTTTAGTACTTCCCTTTTTTTGACCGACATAATGCAGCACTCAGTATTGGGAAATCAAGCCTGGCAATTTCATACATGGAGAGCTTCCACAGTTGTATGTGAATAGCGTAAAATGCCCCACACATTCAGTTCAGTTCAGTTCAGTCGTTCAGTCGTGTCCGATTCTTCGTGACCCTATGGACCATATCACGCCACGCTTTCCGGTCTCTCACTAATCTTCCTAACATCACATAACTTCATCTGCAGTGCCTCGAGGATGTCATCTAACCATCGCGTTCGCTGCCTACCCCTTCTCCGGCGACCCTCAACCTTTCCCCACATCAAATCTTTCTACAGCGACTACTCTCTTCTCATCAGATGACAAAAGTAGCTGAGCTTTAAATTTAGAATTTGACCCTCCAATGAGCAGTCAGGGTTTATGGTCGACAATATCGACTGATTTGATCTTCTGGCAGTCCAAGGAACTCTCAAGAGTCTTCGCCAGCACCACAATTCAAACGAGTCAATCCTTCGGCGGTCAGCCTTTTTCACAGTCCAACTCTCGCATCCATACATCACAACTGGAAAGACCATAGCACGAGTTATACGGATCTTGGTTGGCAGACTAATGTCTCTGCTCTTTACTAGGCGGTCAAGGCTAACCATTGCTCTCTTTCCCAGAAGCAGGCGTCTCCTAATTTCATGGCTGCAGTCTCCTTCCGAGGTAATCTTGGAGCCCAAGAAGAGAAAATCTGTCACAGCTTCCACTTCTTGTCCATTGATGCTCCAGGACTTGATAGGGCAAGAGGCCATGATCTTTGTCTTTTTAATGCTCAGTTTAAGCCCAAACTTCTCACTCCGATTTTTCGTGACCCTATGGACCATATCACGCCACGCTTTCCGGTCTCTCACTAATCTTCCTAACATCACATAACTTCATCTGCAGTGCCTCGAGGATGCCATCTAACCATCGCGTTCGCTGCCTACCCCTTCTCTGGTGACCCTCAACCTTTCCCAACATCAAATCTTTCTCCAGCGACTCCTCTCTTCTCATCAGATAACCAAAGTAGCTGAGCTTTAACTTTAGAATTTGACCCTCCGCTGAGCAGACAGGGTTTATGGTCGACAGTATCGACTGATTTGATCTTCTGGCCGTCCAAGGAACTCTCAAGAGTCTCCGCCAACACCACAATTCAAACGCGTCAATTCTTCGGCGGTCAGCCTTCTTCACAGTCCAACTCTCGCATCCGTACATCCATACAGACCACACATCATGCTTGGTTAATTTTGTTTATGAGTGGGGTTTTTTCGCATGCACTGCAGCCTCGGGAATTGAATATATGTCTCTCTGACTGCCGGAATAGCTACGTTACTAGCCGACCCAGGCCCTCAACAAGCATTAGTAGATGTTTTTGACCATATAGTCTTGCATACATACATCATGAACTGGAGGGCTTGTTGGTCTGACATCTTCAAGTGGTACAGCGCAACGGCACGAAGCCTAGACAAGAGAATGGGACAGACACAGCGCTGAGTCTGTACGATTCTCTTGTCTAGGCTTTGTGCCGTTGCGCTGCACCACTTAAAGGATAGATACATGTTGGGTATGATGCACGCAAAATGAGCAGTGCTAAAAATGCAACTCATATACATCATGCAGTTGCATTTCTGTAATACTACTCAAGTAAAAATCAAATATACTTGAGAGAGAAATTTATTTGATCCTCCTAATGTTTTCATTGATTGACAGTATGAAATTAACCATGATGCAGTTCATTGGGATTGTATACCTCGTACAGTTTTCAGAAAAAAGAAAAGCTGGCACACATGTAAACAAAATCTGTTGAGTTAGCTGTCAAGAGCATTTAACTTAAAATAGCGAAGATTGTGCATACTTCTAAGTTTCAAAGACTGGTGAGTAAATCTAGATCTTCTGAAAGAATAGCACAATAGCTGTTTAGAATCGCATGTCACAATTTCAGCTGAGAAACTAAAACGCGGTGTACCGGCCGTGCTTGCACACAGCGCTGCTGCCCACCGCAAGACAAGAAACCCTAGCTGCTCTGATTCTCTCGCGCAGTGGAGCATAAACCGATAAAGCTTTGTAAAGGCTGCAAAAAAGTGCACTATGTCCTCCTGGTATTTGCATGCTTTCAGCTCTCAGCCGTCGCAGCTACAGCCTGCGCGACAATTCCGCTCCTCCGTATTGCTAAACTAAACTGCGGCTGCCGGCAGTCTAACTATCCGGCTTCTGCTAGCGAAATACCTCTAAAGAATGCTTACTCTAGTATAGTTTAGACATATATGTAGCGACTGCATGATAACATCAACACAAAACGAACTTTTGCCAAATGAACGATGCATGCTAAACTTCAGAGCCAACAGACGACACACGTTGTAATGGTTGCACTTGCAATGATTTTTCGCCCATTTTCATCAAATACAAAGCGTTAAATAGGGTCATAAGATGTGTGCAGAGTATTATGACCTTTTCTACGACTTCATTCGCGCTTTTAAAACACAGGAAGAGTCGAATGTAAGCTTGTCGATGCAGAGCTTCAAGCACAGCGCAGCAGACGCGCGTCTCGCCGATCGACCCGAAAGTCAGAATTACCCAGCGTGCTTTGCGGCTCGTTCAAATTGGACACCACCTATTGTGTACACGACTCCCGTTTTACACGTCACAAATTTAGTTTTGTGCCTTTTGCTGCAGCACAGCTTCTTCGTTTCCGTGACTGCGGAAAATAGATCGCACCAGCTTATCAGGAGCTGTGAACTGTTCCCCCCGACCACAATTCTGTGCCACTTTTTTGGGGCGGTGGGAAAGACTCGGTGGTTATGAAAGATTGCCACCCGGCGCTCTTGCTTTTCTGCAGATGCCTGCGGTTTGGCACCAACAAGGTCGAGATTCTTATAATTACTTCGACCACCGCAGTGACCGTTTCATGGAGGTATACCGTCTTGGCAAAACAGTTAGCTTGCTCTAGAAGACTGGCTTACATGTTATTCAGGCACGGCTTTTGTAATGCCGCACGTAGGCCGTTCATCACTATGTCAAGCTTCACTAACTTCGAACATATCGGAGCATAGTTTAAAACCTGTTTTTTGGAACGCGGCTTATAGGCCCAGCATGTGCGCTCTTCCGTGATGCTGAGGGACAGTTCTAAAACCTGGATACAGACATTTGTTGGCAGCCCATGAGTAAATCGAAGCCCCCCAGAGCACCTATTAAACAGCTATAGAACACTAGAAACAATGCACCCGCTTTCCAGGAACTTCTTCAGTTTAAGAAACATCAGATAGTCATCAACCTATCTAAACACTCAGCAATCCGCTTGTCACACTGTGCTAAACGTATATCGCTCAGAATTGGAGCTAAACATGATCCGATACAAATTCCTTTCTTCTGGAATTCAACCGACGTGACCGATGGTCGGTTGTGTGAATCTGTCTTTCGGGTAACAAACAAGATTCCATTGGAAGTAAAGCGCAGCAGAAAGTTTGGTGAATAGATGAGGTTAAGAAGTCAGCAGGGGTGAAATGAATGCAGCTAGGACAGGAATTTCGGAGAGCCCTTCGTCCTGCAGTGGGTATAGTCCGGCTGATGATGATGATGATGCCAGCCTTGTCTCAGTTCGCATATTTATCGTTATTGCCTACATCTAGTTCGTGTTTGTTCCTCCTAACCGTTATGAGGTTACCGCTGTTTTTTGGAGCATGCTCAATTTGCTCCACGTTATATTTTATTATGCCGCTCACTTTACGATTACTCATTAAAATTGACACCTCTGCCAGTTTTACGCTTTCTATTGGTCTCGAGGGTTTCAATCTATTGCGTTTCAAAATCAGATTTTTTTTTTCTCCTTGCACGCCGCGGTGGTGCGGGGAATAGGGCGCTCGACTTCTGTGCCCAAGGATGCCGAATCGAATCCTGGGCACGGAGGCCGCTTTTCGATGGAGGTGAAAAGCAAGGCGCTCGTTTGTTGTATGATGTCAATGTGCGTCAAAGAACCGTAGCTGGTCGAAATTTCCGGAACCTTCTAGTACGGCGTCTCTCATATAGCCTGAGTCGCTTTGGGACCTTAAGCCGCACTATGCAAACAAAAGGAGACTTTTTTTTTATCCTTATATAGTTTACTGGTATCTTGGCTAGCTATATCCTACCGGCTTCTTATACTGCATATTAAGTGTTAATATTTCTGAAATTATCGTTCATTGCTTCTAAACTAAGGTTGTCTTCTTCTTTTAAAGCTCAATATCTATTTTGAAACGAGATCCGGTATTGATCTGCTTTCCTTCTTAGCGCTATGTCTTTGATTCCTGCTGTCCTGCCGTCCGGTTGGAGTCACAGATATTATGACGACTCCGCAGACTTTTGTCCCTGCTATCAACATCTCTTCATCAACGCTTGCTTATCTTCATTCTGCGTACATCATCGCATGCTTACGCTAGCCATAATACATTTCTTAATATAGGTTTTTGGGCCATTAGTTGCACTGACATCATTTTTGAAAGCTGCACATGCTTATGGGGCATACGTTCAGTTTTCATGCCGAGTTCTTTATTTTTGCACATCGCTTCTTTTCACTATATATATTTTTACGCTGCAATTTATTTTCATGGTGGGTGATTTTTATTAGTTTTATTGCGAACGCAATACTGCGACAGCCAAAGCCAGGCCTCGGGTGAAGAGGCGTGAAGAGGCGTAGTTACGGTCTCCTCATTAAAAAGTAAGCCTGCCATGACATTTGAATTCACATTACCCCTATGCCACGGGCAGGAGCTGCCCAACTCGGGACGCTCCTTTCATATGGGAGAATGATATCAGAATCAGACTGCTAGAACCATTTGCATTCTCGTTACCCCTACGACAAGCAGGCACGTCCATATGGCTTGCTTGAAGCTCGACTTTATATGTGGGCTGGTAGCTTAAGCTATCGCGTCATACACTTGAAGGATGAGCTGAAGTGATGAAGTGTCCCGAAGAATGTAGCACCTTACACTGATATGGAGTGATAGGGAAATAATGTAGCAGGCAAAATAAGCTTGTGTCATTGCTTTCGCAATTCAACTAGGGTTAACCAGAGCTACACAACTAATTTTTTGTTTTGTTTATGCGCCGAAGAATAGAATATATTGCACACGTTGCAGTTTGATTTAATGAAATGTGTTTTTGCAGCCTTTGTGAGCTGCAGTTTTACTACCTCTCTTGGTTTCATTCGTCAGCCTCATTTTGATGTCTCTTAATGATTTTATATTTGTGCTGCTGGTACCGCTTACTTTATGTTATAAAGAAGAAATTGTAATGATTGGGAGCCTAAATATTTTCATGACACACTGTTCAGTCTGGTCACAGATGCCCAATATATCAATGTTGCCATGGTATGCAAGCTGATGTAAGTAGTTCAAACATATCCAGTTAAAGGCCCCAGAGAAGCAAAACTTATTTTAGGACCTAAAGCATATCGGAGAGCATCCATGCATGTAGCCAGAACGACGTTTCCTCGGAGTGGAGGAGGAGGCAGTGGCAAGGAAGACGACGCATCAAGGCGGGAACCGAAATCGAAAGAACGGAAGCGACCCATCAGGTCAGCTCGGGTCGTCAGCAGTCTGTTTTGGCTTTTCTCTGTTTCTGGTCGCTCCGCGATGACCCGTCCTTCGTCGCATCGTCGGCAGCAACCAGACAAACTCGTTCTTGCCTTCCCCGTGCCGTCTGTGCACGCCGTTGGATTGCTCATCGCATCGGCTCTCCACCCTCTCTTCACGTCCGCCCTTTCCGCCGTGTGCCTCTGCTGGAAGCTGAAGTGACGGGTCCGGATCAAAAGGCGCTGAATGCGCGCATACTCCGGCGGATGTTTTCAGTGTTTTGAGTGGGCAAGGGCGCCCCTCTCCGCTTCCCTAGGTAGCACTCCATCCTAGGGACAGAAAGCGGCTCTGTGGAAGCATAATTATTTGTTTCGTGCGCATGTGAGGGCGGAAACGTGCGCGGCAGAACATGCGGTGCACTTCTCTTCCGCAGTTTTCAGCGAATGGTGGCGAATGAGCAATTCGTGGTGCAGTGGCAGCAGCGTCGTGAGCGTTCGGTGTGTGTGCGGATGTGAACACCTGGATACAGTGGCCTGCTCCGTAGCCCCTCACCACTACTTCGGCTCCTCACTCCGCCTTCTGAGAGGACCCGATGGAAAACCCCGGGAACCTAGTGACCCTGCGAGAACTGTGGCGATAGTAGGGGGCGGTATTGTTGAGTCCTGAGTGAGCCCCTGGTAGTCATGGTTTCGGGCAATGCGACCAGCGCTCTGTCGACGTCCGTCACAACCAACTGTTTGCTGTGGGATGCGCTTGCATCGCGTTGATGTCCATGGACGTCGCTGGATTCTGGGTAAGGCTCACGGCCTTACTCTCAGTGTTCGACACAAGTACGTGCTCACTGATTCATGTAGGTTCACTTGCTCGCCTGACAACGCCTCTTGCCGGGGTGTAGTTTATTTTCGCTGAGGTACTCCCAATTATTTGAGCTCTCTAAACGGATAATAGTTACAAAGTTAGTATTAATCATCCCGCATTCCTCTGTAAGAACTGCTTCACCTTCACTTTGCTGGACTTGAGGCACCGCACTATTATGATGAACCAAATAACTTTCACTGTTTTGATGTACCAACCATCCCACGTCTTTATGCCGTTAATCTGGACAAATTAGGCCAAAGAGAATGGTGGACACACCAAGATGTGCCAAGAGGTGTCAAGAGGTCCTATATAAACCTCCGAATAAGCACTGGTTTCAAGAACTACTAACCAGTTTGTCGGGGCAGATATATGAGCTGTAACTGGTTTTGTAACTGGGCCTGGGTAGAGGTTACAGACTAAACACGGCAAGGTAAGAATGTTTATGAGTAGTAAGAAGGGGAAGAGGTCACCAAAGTTTTTTTTTGAGCGGGACCTCAGTTCATTGCTTCCTTTTAGCGGCTACTGGACGAATAAAATAATCAATGAAGATCGAAAAAACGATGCAGATCGATTGATAATAGTTTAGAATACTGGGGTTGGTGTTGCAGCGAAGGCACCGTATCCGAAACAAAAGATATTCGTTCAAAGCGGAGGTCAGGTTGTGATTGCGCAATGTTGCGAAACTTGAACTGACAGTAGGCCGCTGGCGCACGGTGCCTTCCGGCCGCCGTGGCAAGCTTTTTGCAGCGCGTTGCACATTGCAGTGGACCCGGTTTGTTGTCCCGCTCATTTCTTTTTATTTTCTGATGGTGAAGGGCGGAAGTCGCTGCAAGCATAAAAATGTCTTTCAGTGAATACTTCAAATCCTTGCACGGTATAGCATTTTCTCTCTTTCGAATGTGTTCGCTAAATTTTCGTGAAAGAACAAATTCCTCTCTTTGTTCCAATACCTACCTGGAGGCAGTAGTGTTCGCAGAATATTCAAGTCGGTATAGAATGAAGAGAAAAAGAAACTATGCTGCCTAATTTTATTTCT
Source organism: Amblyomma maculatum (assembly GCF_055883805.1). Lineage (NCBI taxonomy): Eukaryota > Metazoa > Arthropoda > Arachnida > Ixodida > Ixodidae > Amblyomma > Amblyomma maculatum. Next base: position 37,157,089 of record NC_139351.1, on the reverse strand, counting down.
GGCAAGCTTTTGGTGCTGAGATGAACACATCGCTAAAAGGTTCTGCTAAGCGTTGTCTTGGTCCGCACCTCTCTAGATCATGTTTAGGCTGGAATCCGGGGCAACAGTGGAGGCCGACAAGTGCCACGAAATAACCGAACGAGTACTTGGAAGCTGTAAGAAAGCTAATGCATCGATTTGTATGATGAATATAGATTATAGAAATATCTGCCCGCAGTTACATCCAGAAAGAGTGGCCTATACTGGTGTTGGGATGCATGCCCTCGTACACTGAAATAAGCTGGGGGACGCATGGAGAGCTATTATTGAATAACATGTTATCTCATGCATGCTGTAGACGGATGACTAAGTCCATTTGTAAAAATATACCCACGCACAACGGAACACAAACACGGAAAAGCGGTAGGACACAGCGCTACTTGCAAGGGACGAATTTTATTCCATTGCCTTTTTTTGCACATGTTTCCGATAATGACAAAAATGTCAACCCGAAATAACATCTTAGGTCACTTCTTTATGAGCTCCATCACAGCTAAACCGGGCTATATTGCATTTCAAATATATGGCGTTCGTATCAGAAGTGAATAGAAGTAGCCTACAGGGCCGTTAGCGAAACCTTTCTAGACTGTATTGAAGTTGTGCCAACGCACCTCGTGGGTAAACCGCACTCATGTCATAATTTTGCGAAGAATTGTATTATCGCTGAATAGAAAAGGAGCCTAGCCGCTTACGGCATTTGCAAGTCCTACGAGTCTGACGCACTCAACTGCGTAGCGTGTTCCGGCTTTAACGAAGCGTAGCCCTTGATCAACTCGCCCGCACCCCTTCAGCTTTACTTTGTTAGTTGCAAAAGAGGCTGATATTACTACGCAGATAACTTTGATATAGCCAGTAGCTATCTGGAGACAAATTAGAGATATTAGAATTCGCTTTGCCCTAAAAATAACCCTGGAAGAATAAAAATAAATAAAATTTGAAGACTGGACTCCGAAACTCGCCTGAAGTGGTTTATTTCATTTTTTTGGCACCTTTGGTGGTCGACAGCAAAACATACGTCGAAATGAAATCCACAAAACTTTCTGAGGGATTTCAAGCTAATCGTGCTGCTTGTTCAACTAAATTGATTAAGTTATTTATTTCTGCAAATTTTAAACATAACGCTTGATAAGTGTTTGCATCTTTGTAGCTTTTATTCATTGCGAAGCATCCGAAACATCTGGCGTTACATTCTATATATTATGATCTCATCCCGTGTCATCATTCTCACTTCAATTGTTTGGAAGATTACAGGCGTGACTGATCTGTAAAACATACGCCATTCAGTTCTTAGTTAACAGGGAAGTACTAGCAATTGCATGCCGTGTGGTCTATGCATCAATCATGCCTGTAGTTTGCCAGACAATTGCAAAGTGAGGGTGATGAGATGAGAAAATCGGTTTCATTGCAAAATTAACATTATTGGACACATGAAGGCAGAAAACAAACAAACAGAGTGAAGTTCACAAAATCAGAGTGCGAAATAAGAAAATGGCGTACATTTACGCAGAAACAAACAGCCGAACTTTTTGGAAAATTCACACCGAAGACTTGATGAGACATTCATCAGGCTGTCATCGAAATATTGCACCAACATCTATACCTCGTTTCAATTGTCCCTTTAACCGTCCTATATTCTATATGTGATTTAACTTTGGATACCAGTCTCCTAGCAGGTACAGCAGCGAAGGTAGGCATGGCCCTCCAGGCCTAACCAAAAAGTACGCATGCTCTTGCAAGCAGACGTTCATGCATATGCCAGTTTGGCAAATATAAAATCTACTACAACTGAGCGGTATCGTGTAAACGATGCCATTGTACATAAAATGCAGTTTTTCGTGGCAGTGTATGAGGTCACTTTGGTCGAAAAGCCGTCGCGTACCCCAGTTTCGGCTTGGATGTTGTCGGGAGCTTTGCAAGTGTTCGGAACGTGGCAAACAAATTCTCGGGATAAGGGCCTGTATTTAGGGCAGTGACCTTTTCCTTACGGCACGGTTCAGGTGTCCACCCAGAAGTGTGACAGATACTGCATCTTTCCTTTTCTACTTAGTGCAAGAAGCAATTGAATGTATATCGTTGAGAACGAACCGAAAAAACAGATGGTGGTGTCCGCATTGCAATGAATGATTGCATTTATTGTGCTCTTTTGAATATATCAAGGAATTTAAAAATGGTGTGGTTTTTACTAACCTTATGTTTTAGAAAGATCGCTTTTTGATTTTTTTACCACCTGCCTGACTCCAATAACTTGTTTTTGCGAGGACCTCTATGACTGCCTAACCCAAGTGCTGGTCTGACTACGCAGGCGCACCAATTTTCCTTCAGGTTATTTCTCCTTTCCATCAATCTAATGTCCTCATACTTATCCATTTGCAAAGCCGGCGTCCGCCCAAACTACTAGCTTTCTTAATAAATGCTTAGACTTCAACCTATCCCGCTAGTCATTACCTTAGACGGGTTGCCTTTACTACACCCCCCTTACTTGATTTAATACTAACGTCATCACCTGATATTTCATCATCTGTAGCTTCCTTGCGCAGGCTCAGCGATGATGTGTTACATTTTTCTGTTTTTGTAGTAACTGCTATAATGAACAAGCGTCTGAAACTTATGATAGATTATAATAAAGCTGACTTTGTCGCCATCAATGGCGATCTTCTTTTCTCTACAGCTGCTAAACACTGGCACATCAGTTGAAGAATTGTGGGCATCATTTGAGATAAAGCGATGCGCCAAATAATTACAACGTACAGGCGTGGACAGAGGTAAATGGAGCAGGCAGTTGCCGCCTAACAAGTATGACGCACTGCCCAGCTCACACTGGCAGCAGTGCAATGAGTGCATAATGCCTCTATTTGATTAAAGGGATGGCTCTCGGCCACTGTTTGGGTAATTAGGAAATTAGGAGGAATAGGAGTGCAGCTTCTAGCTTCACGGTTCTTCAAGCATGCTTCTCGTTGCTTGCGTGCTGTCCGTCGACGCAGGCCACTCTTACTGTAAATAGGTGGCAATGCAATGTTGTATTGCAGTAGTTGATATTATCTGATATGCTAGGGTGGGGCATGTCAGGTGGAATATGCGTAGTTTTGTTTCTACCTCGTGAAAAAGATGCGCATTGACATATAAGATGGGTGCATGTCTGTTTGATCGTTTTGTGTCTGCCGAGAAACCACTTATCAAGTTTGTGTGGTGCGTAGGCTGCGTTTGCTGTTAATTTGTTTAGAAATATCTGTTGTGGTTAAATGAGCCCTTCCGTATTGTCAAACACCGGCGTTGGTGTTGCTTCATATAACCTAATCCTGCTGTCATGTTTTATTTTGGTGCGTACGTAGTGCATCATTGCTCTTCCAGGGGAGCCTTTAGTGATCATTCTTTGGTAACGATTTGATTCTATCAGGTTAGGCATGCAGTTGGGGTGGGGAGCGTTGTACCCGTCAGCAAGCCCATCCTGCGTTTCTCTGTGTTTCTGTTGTCCGTGCCAGTATGTTCCGGTATACATATAATTTGAATTTATATTCCAACTTCCCGTATTCGCTTGAGCTTCTTTCTGATGTCGTTGGCCACTGCGTCTCCTGTAGTTGATGCCTCAGCTCTGCAATCGCTGGGTATGAGTCCGTTAAAATTCAATATTCAATGAAATTACCTCTTGCGGCTGCAGCTGTCGTAATGGTGTTTCTCGCTCCTCATATGGCAAGGAACTTGGCGTGTAGAATTGTTCCTCCAACAGGTAGGTGGCATGCGTGCTGTCCGCTGTGCTGGTGCGCTGGCACACAAACTCATGCCACACTCACCCTTTCATTTGTAATTGCAGTGTCAGTGCAGATGTCTGCAGCGTTCAGCGGGCTTGTAAACTTGTAAAATACGGAATCGCTTTGTCCAGCCTGAGGGCAGTCCTGTCAAAATCATGCTTTCATAGCATGCGGTTAAGCTTCCATGAACAATTAACTAGGCTAGCGAACGCAGGATTTCCTGTTCACGTCATATTAAGATAATCTAATAAATTGCTCGAAAAGTAAAACAGCCGTACGTAGGTTCGTAGGGGTAGGAGAGGACTGGAGAGAGAAGCTAAAAAAAAAATCTTTGGTCCTGCCATGTACGCATGGCATGTCACACAATTTGAAAAAAATGTGGCCAGAAGGTGTGATCTTGGAGTGAGTTTCCCAGCACCAAATAAATTGTCGAAAATATGTAGCATAGTTAGGAAAAAAAAAAGCGAAAACTGCCCGAAAAAAAAAACATGTGTCGGATGAGGCACCAGTATAATTACGTTCCGTGTAAAGTGGGCATGATATAGAAAATTCCGTTGAAGTGTGGTAAAGTGTATGTGGGTCAAACGGAAAGGTGTATTAATGTTCTGTTACGAGAGCACGAGAGGTCACTAGAGATTGGTAGAGGGCTTCATCTGGTTGCGCATTGTAAGAGGTGGGAAGGCTGCCAACCTTTTCTTCCGCAGACAAATACTTTGGATGCCCATCCGACGCTGATCAACCGGGAAATCATCGAGTCCAGGCATATTATGCGATTAGGTGCAGAATGTGTCAGTGACCCGTCCATGGCTTTAATAGCAAATAAGTTTACATTTCTTGAACATGGCATGTGTACTGGGTTGTCATTACTTGGTTTTTTGGTATATGATTATACATGTGTGGTTTGGTGCGGCTTGGCTTGGGTTTTTATTTTGTGTTTTCTTCAATAACTTTCAGTTCGAGTCAGCGCTCATCCTGTTTGCTTCTTTGCTCTTCGTCCTCGTATTTAGCGCTGTTTATTCATGATTCCTGTAGCCTCACTAGCTAGGGTTCTAGCGTTAAACTTTGACAAGATCAGATGCCCATAGCGGCCTGTCCGGAGCCAAACATACTTAGCACATACGGCTGTTTCACAAAGGTCTGACCGCCGACATGGTCAGTTGCTCCGCAGCCGCTGAGGACTGAGGGCCGGTGGTTTATTGGTTGATTCATAGGAGGGTGCCGAAAATTACACCAGAGCGGCCAAATCCTGTTGTAGTAATGGAATGCGTTTTCGCAGGTGTTCACCTACATCAGGTCGCGCCACAAACCTGTGTATAGACACGGAGAGTTTTGAAGCGAAAGCTTCACAGATATAGACCAACACCGATCTGTGACGTAAGCACGATGCGGTGGCGCTTCTATCGCCAGCGTGGGGCTACTGGGGGTGAAAAATAGGCTTAGCGCCCATAGGAATACATGGAAGCGAAATGTTCCAAAGCAGTTTTCTAATTTCACGGGTTATCTGTCCTTATTCGGTACAGAGCAACCATGAACGCCCTAGAATAGATCGTGGAGTTGTGAAATATCATTACCGAGGCGAAGTATTTTTAAAACACCGCGAAACGTATCGGGGTCCGAGTTGAGAGGGCGACCCAGAAAAATACATGTAAACACACTTACCGCAACATTTTGCTCGGTTCAGCAGCGTTGAACCCTTCTCATTTTTTTGTGAACGTCTTGTACGACGCCCCAATATCAGGTTGCATGACACACTACATTCTCTTGCAAGTAATGCAAGTCTGAGGACTTGCGGGACCGCTCACAGCACGATAAACTGACCACGCACAGTTGCAGACGACCAATCACCACCCGCTGTCGCTAGCAGACGCTCCGGAGCTGGAGGCGGCTGCGGTGGGTATCGCCAGCTACGCTGTCGTCTGCTGCAATGCGCAAATCTAGTTCGGTCCATGTTGTCGTATGGTGTTTGACAACCGCTTTTTAAATGTAATTCTTTCTAGGACGTATCACTGGAGCGACAGTATTATCAAGCTTATTTACCCTATGCGGCAGCATATCAGATTGTAAGCAAAACTGCGCGATTCGCTACACTTAGCTTGCCTTTTGGTGGTGTCTGGATTCATAAAGCAGGTTATTCGAAGAATTTTAAAAGTTGATTGCCTCCGTAATGACGCACCATACTTTATCACACACTTCTTCAAAGCGCTGGTCAACGTTTAACGACCTGCCACCCCTTCTGATGCTCTGCGAAATGAGAAAAATGTTCCGGTAAGTTGTATTTCCATGTATTTCTACGGGTCGCCCTCTCAACTCGCACCCTAACATGTTTCGCGGTATTTTAAAAATACTTTGCCTCGGTAATGAGATTTCATATTTTGATGATCTGTTCTAGGATGTTCATAGTTGCTTTGTACCGAATAACGACATCACAGGTGCCCCGTGAAATGAGAAAACTGCTTTGGAATATTTCGATTATATGTATTCCTATGAACGCTAACCCTATTTTTCACTCCCAGTCGGCTGCGGCGCCGCGAGCGCCCCCTTTGTTTGTAAACACGGTGTTGGTCTATAGCTGCGGCGCGTGTCGCATACGTCGCAGTTTGACCTTCAGCCGACCTTCAGCCGAGTGATTAGTGGCGCCCGGAATGCTCGTCCCTCGCTTCTTTGCACGTGTGACGCATGGAGTGGGCGGCGCTCCATTTTTCTTCTGCTGCTTCCCGCTCGATCATAGATGAGTGGGTCTGTGTTGGCGTGAATAGGTGGCTGGCAAACGCTATCGGCCTTTGCCGTCCCTCGTCTCCCATCTGCGCTAAACAAGCCGCCGCTGCGACGTCGGACGCGTCAGTGAACAGCCAATATGGCCTTTGAATGTCGGGGATGTTCAGCGTTGCAGCTTCGCACAGTGCTGCCTTGAGCCTATCGAGCGCGTTTTGTGCTTCCTGGCTCCACCGAATCTGGTCAGGTACACCTCGCCTCGTCAAAGGCGTGAGTAGTGCGGCCACCTCGGCGTAGCCTTCAACGTAATCGCGGTAGTAACCACATAAGCCAAGCAGACTCCGGAACTGTTTCTTCGTTGCGGGGGGCACGAGGCCACGAATGACCGATATCTTTTCTGGATCGGCACCATGGGTTCCTCCTCCCACTCTGTGTCCTAGGTACTTAATGTGCGCCTGTGCGACCTGACACTTTTCCTGCCTCACTTTAAGCTTGGCGTCGCGCAACAAATCAAAAATTATTTTCAAGTGCCGCAAGTGTTCAGCCCACGAGGAAAAGAAAATGGCGATGTCCTCGAGGTATGCGGCCGCATAAGCCTGATGTTTCGAGAGGAGGGTGTTCATTATCCGCTGAAAAGTGGCCGCGGTGTTCTTTAGCCCGAACTGCATGACCCGCCAAGCATATTGTTGGAAAGGCATCCGTGCGCGTCGCTGTGTTTAGAGCGCGATAGTCAATACACATGCGCCAGATCCATCACTCTGACCCACGCATACAACGGGATGGGCGCACTCGCTTTCCATCGGATACACCAGCCCAAGGTCTAGCAACTCGTTCACCTGGCGGCTCACCTCACTCCTTAATATCTCCTGCACGCGATACGGGAAAGTGCGTTTGAGGTGGTGCCCTTCGTGCGGCTCTATCTTATGTGCCCCAACTCGTGCGACTCCCAGCGTTTCGCTGAACAAATCAGTGTAAGCGGCAAACACCTCCGAGATCTCGAGGCGGTTCTGAGTAGGTAGGTGTGCGAGTTTCTCCGCATCTGTCGGACAACCACCACATATCTCCGACACAGACCGAGGGATGTACTCGATTTCACTTAACTCCTCGTCTTCCTCAAAAACTACTCCGACATGGCTGACACGCAGCTTGTTCGCGTGCACTACTGCTGTAGACTTCTCTCTCTTGTTCCGTACGAGTTCTGCCTCTCTCGCGCGGTTACGACGAATGGATCGAGCCATTTCGGGGACATTTTACTGTCAAGGTCTGTGTCAAAGAGCAATACTTGGTCTCCGATGACATAGTCTTGCTCCGTGCGCGCCTGTTATACGCCTGCGCGCAACTTCCCTGACTTGCGCTTGCCGTCAAACCCGCTACTTCTGCTGCTACTTCTAGCTGCTCGCGTAGCTATCGCAAATACTTCGCGGGTTCCTCCCTGAGTGTGTTCGGGAGGGGTTGCTGGCCTGTCCATGTTCGCTGCAAAATTGCTAGCGGTCTGATAGGGTTCCTACTGAATAAGAGCCGGAACGGCGCTACGCCTGTAGTGTCATGGGGGACTTCCCTGTACGCCCAGAGAACGAACGGAACCAGTCTATCCGAGTTCTTGGGATCTTTCTCAATAACATGGAACAACATGTTCTTCAAACCGCGGTTCCACCTTTCCACTGTCCCGTTGCTCTGCGGGTACTCAGGAGTCGAAAAACGTGGCGCGCATCCCAGTCCTGCTAACATCGCACACGTTAGCTGCGCCGTGAAATTTGTTCCTTGATCTGAACAGACTACCTCAGGTATGCCCGTGCGGCTGAAAATTGTAAGCAAGGCGTCGCATGTTGCCCTAGCGGTCAGGGATCGCAAACTCACTACGTCCGGCCACCGCGTGCACAAGTCAACGAGGCAGGAAGCGTATCTATGACCCCTGCCTGACGGAACATCGAGCGGCCCGATTATATCGACATTTACGACTTCAAACGGATGGTCGGGTCTAGTGGGAGGTGTGATGGGAACCCTGTCTTTAATTCGCCTGCCTGAGCGGACTTGACAGCCGTGACATGTCTTGCAGTGTCGCGTTACGTCCCCTTTTAAGCCTGGTCAGAAAAAGCTGTACTTAATTCTAGTCTTTGCCTTTTTTGGCCCCAAATGGCCTCTCCAAAGGGACTCGTGCGCAAGGGAGAGTACCTCTTCGCGCCTGCCAAGGGGGAGCACAAGCTGCTTCACTTTGCTACAGGAGATCGTGTCCCAGTGATACAAATAAACCATCTGAAACAAACATGCCGGCCTGATACTTGGTCGGATCGGAATACCAGGCGCTGTTTTAGGGCTTCGTCCGCGTAATCCTGGGTCGAGATTACATCTTCCTTCTCACTTTCTTCCCGGTCTACTTCACAGGACTGTTCCGTCACTACACTCTGCTCACCACTCGTAAGTTTGGTGACGGACGCGTTAACTGCTTCAGACAGAGGGCGGGCCTCACTCGTAACAAGTGCCTCGCAACGACTGTCTATCTGCGAAAGCAGTTGCCAATCCTCCCTGGAGAGCAAACAATCCACTCCCTCCGCCAGCTTATCAGAAAGCGCGCACACAATGTCTACTGCCACGGGCCCTGCTGTGTGTGCGGTGGGCCGCCTGATGCTTAGGCAAGAGTGACCAGTTTCGCGTTAACCGTTCGCCAAAAGCCGAAACTAGCTTTATCGAGCCGGATGGCTCCCGACCTAACCACGGTTGTCTCGCTACCGGTATCAATTATAGCGGTCGCCGGTATCCCTGCGCACTCAATTTCCACCTGCTGTAGCTTCGATGTGTGTATCTCGTCGAATGACTGGGGGCCTTTTATCTCTGCTACAATGGTTGTCTGCGAGGTTACTGACGCCAGTGTTTCGCATGACTCTACGTCGGCTAGAGCTACTTTTTGAGCTCGAGCGCGTTTTTCCTTCTGCGCGTTTTGCGAAGCGCGAGGGCATTCCTTGGCCCGGTGGCCAGATGCGCGGATCTCATAACACTGAATCGGCCGTTTGCCATCATTGTTCGCGGCTTGCGGGGGTCCTTTCGGTTTTTCCGCGTACACGCGTTTTCAGTAAAACACGTTGTTGGGCTAATTGGTGCAGTGCATGAAGAAAGACTAACCAGCCAAGAAGACGCACACGGGAAAAAAGCAGACACAGAAGAAAGAGGCAGAGAAAGAAAGAGGAAAGAAAAAGAAAGAAAGAGAGAGAGAGAGACAGAAAGAAAAAGAAAGGCCAGCCTCTTTCTTCCTGCCTCTTTCTTTCTGTGTCTGATTTTTTTTCCCTGTGTGCGTCTTCTTGGCTGGTTATCTCTCTTCATGCAATGACACGATGGTTTGTTTTGCTGCAAGCGCCCCTTGCCCTTAGCCTGTTCGAACGTCTGGAGAACGTCAGATATTTCATCCGGTTTTAGCCACCTCTCCTCCTCACGAAGACGCACATACTCTAAGCCAGAGCTCAAGCTACCCGTTATGCGACCTGCAGTGATCAAGGATACAAGGTCGTCCTTGGTTTCTACGTCCCGTGACCGAAGTTAGAACTGAAAGTACGTCTTAGTGCGCGAGGTGAACTGCGCCCAAGTTTCATCGCGGCGTTTCGTCGCGCGCTCAAAGCGTTCGAGGTATTCTGAGGGGTTGAGCTTCAGCTCCTTTAAAACGGCTGTTTTTACCGAGTCGTACCTGCGACACTAATTGTCCGCGAGGTTACGGAGAAGGTACCTGACACGCTCAGCCAGTGCTGGCATGGTTAAGTGGACGCGACTCTCGTTTGGCACCTTGTACGTCATGAAAATTCTCTCGACTTCCTCGAACCATAACGGCACGTCCGCATCACACGACAGCTTCAGTCCCATAAGGACTTTGGCACATTAGGAGACTGGATCGGGCCCTATTAGACGCTGATCGTCAATGTCTGACCTTACAGACGTCTGCCCGTCTCCCGCCATCACCATTGCAGCCGCTGGATCTAGACCAAGTGTTTGTAATTCTAGGCGTTCCTGTGAAAGAATTTTCAATTTTTCCAACCCAAACCTAGTTCCATGCGGCGAATTGCAAAGGCATCAGATATTGACATCTCCGCTACACCACGTAGCGCTCCTGCTACAGGCTCAGTTGTCGCTTGCTACGACTGCTCGCTGTCATCTGTTATATCTTCCAATGTCGCTCTGTTGCCTATGCTCGCCATCATGCTCCGTGTTAAAACCATACGCCACTTTACACTTGAGCCATAGCCACTTCAACAAAGCGCAAGAAATCCCGCTTACCCGTGCTGGTGTCGCCAGTTGGGGCCTCCGTCCCTTGGTGCCACAGCCTCGTCGGAGTCCTTCCCCAGTCTCTGGTTCGGGGCCTGGATCACTTTGCTGCTTCTGGCTGGACGTGCGGACGCTTGTTGCCTAGTGGGCTCCCAGGACCTGGGTGATGCTCGTGGTCGCTGGTCGCCGAACCTGTCGTACTGCACCAGTGATGAATAGGTGTCGCCTTCCGAAGGTTCCGAAGGGTGATTCGGCAGATGAAGGAATATGAGAAGTCAGGCAGTCTTGATGCTGAACGAAGAGGGAATGTATATTTACAGATTATGAACAAAAACAACTGAATATACACTGGTGGCCTTATACAGAGCTGCCATCGCCCTAGGAAAAGGGTATATCTCAGGCACAAAACATATCTCACACAGAGAATCGCTTAACTCACACAGAGGAAAGCTTTCGGGCCGAGAACGGAGTTGCCAGTTGTGCTCAGTTGGACAGAACTACTGAACCGGGCCTGATGGCCGCTTTTTCATATCAAGGACAAAGACATGAGGGCGGTCGCTTCACATGATCCGCCTCAAAATTACGCCGCCAATCAAACCCGTTGATTAATAAGACCGGACCCCGCTGGGATGACCATAATCTCAGACCCAGGTCTTTAATTCTTTAAAATAAAAATGCAGCATACATGCTGCACGCTCTCTCCACTCGAAGGTTCAACCTCTCACCACCAGCGCTCGTCCTTCTTTCTCTATCTGACGGTCCACATGGAAAAACAGCCGTGCCGCTGGCGCGTATCCCGAAGTGTCGCGGGGGGTTTGAGATGAGGATGCTATTATGTCAGCCACGGGGAGCCAGGGTGACAGTACAGTCAGTGGCCATTATCGGGAGGGGCTCGTCGCTGTCGCTGCTGCCCGAACTGGGAGAGGCGCCGCTAATGGGCAAGGTCAGATCGACGCGCTTTCGTTTAGGACAAAGCTCCAAACTGCCCTATAAACAGCACAGTCCCGCGAACCCAATAGAGCGCAGCTGTTGTGTCTTCAAGACGCCGTGTGTTGAACAGCTCTATTAACTGCACCGTTCCTTCGTTAGCGGCGCTACGTGGGGAACCGCCTAGAAAGCGTGTTCCTGAAAAACAGGCCCTCCCAGGCAGAGGGGAGCGCAGCTTTTGTCGCGTCCCGAAAGTCATCCAACGCCTTGAGGGTGATAAAAACGAAAAGTTCTCGATAGGCGGCCGGCAACGGAGGAGAGGCGCGAAAAAAACAAAAACAAAACGCTTCAATAATGACTCCGAGGAGCGGGGTCCGGCTGCCCTTTCGACGTGGCGCGGAGCTATGAGTGTAAGCGCCAATAATAAAAGACAACTGCCGTTTATCGCGGCCTTACACATCCCCAATCAGGCGAGCTGGTCAACTGAGCCCATACCTCATGCCCACGAATAATGCGCGCTGCTACAATTCCTGGACGATATATGAACTTCATGAGAAGTTCGAGATGTCATTGATTTACCCTTGGCTGCACAAGGGATATAGGCATAGGGGAAGGGTCCACAGTTAACTGTGGTACATCTAGTGACCACTTTCCAACTACTCTTGAAATCTTGGTGAGTCCACTCCGAGTTAACTACCCCCTGCCTTTTAACGCTATGGCGTTAAAAAGACAGCCGCGGAGTACTTTCTGAACCAGACTGCACACAAGTTTCTCATCAATAGATACGCATTTTGCTCCGGACCAACGTGAACTTTTTAAGTGGCGTCGATATGTATACGCAGTAAAAATGAGGTGCTGCTGTGTTTTTAATCCATAGCGACACTTGTGGATGTTGTGTTATCCACCTGAAGTGTCTAAGAACTGGCTTCTCACCATTTTCTGCTATGTTGATGGCTTCCTTAGGTTCGTCCATGTGTGGAACCACATGAGACCAACGAACTCGCTTTTACAGCGAGAGCTACACTGCGCCAGCCGCTTCGCCTCTTCACTGTGATCGCACTTTCGTCATGGTCGCACCTAGGCAGTTGTCGCACTGACATTGAGCTGTTGCCTAGCAACCACAACAACAAAAATAACAGGTCGTGGGAGGCAGTAGCTGGCAGCTGACATGACCGAACACTGATTGAAGGTAGGGCTTCCTAACATTACTTTTGGCCTGGAGCTGCCAACTCGGGCTTCCTTTGCATTCACGTTATCCTTAGGCCACGCAGGCATGTTCATACGGCTCGGTTAAATCGGGGCTTTATATGTTGGCTTATAGCTTACGCTATCGCGTCATCACGAAGGTGGGAGTGAAAACAGAAACATGTGCCGTAGTGGAGGGCTTCGGACCACGGCGTAACAGACGCTTTCGTCTCATCATACTTTGGTGGTCAAAAGTGTCCCCTATGGCATAAGTAAAGCTGATATCATAGAGTAAACCACTATGGGCAAAAGCCATGTCTTTACTTTCAAGCCGAACCTAAGCGTAGCCATGCAGATAGCTTCCGCGTAACTCCAGTTTTAATCACAAGCTAAACCACAGCTAATTTTTACCAGCATTCAGTGAGGAGAAGGCTTATTTCCACAATACAACTGCATAAAAACGGCTATTTTGAGTTTGTAGACCTTGTCTCCTGCTGGCCAAATCATGCGTACTGCAACACATGGTGACGCGCTTATGTTAGGAAAATTCACCTCACAAAACATGAGTCCACCGCCACCGTTTAGCCGTTGCCTGGCCATAAGTATCCAATGTAACCAATACTATAATGTGGTCCTCTGGTCGCCAAAACAAAAAATTCATTAACATGTCATGCACGATCTGCGTCAGCCAATCTGGATTTATTTCATCAACATATTTCCGCTACAACTCTGCTTGTCTGCTATCGCGTAAAAGTTTCGTCCGGGCTGGCATCATGATACAGTTTAAAATAACACACAAAAAAAATACAGCGGGAGCCATTGGTGGTGACGTCACGTAGGCGATGGTAGAGATAAGAACAGTCAGTCCTTTTCAGAAACAACAGATTCATAATGTCGGTCCATCATGCGCATTTCCCAGAGGCTGTGCAACCCAGTGAGAAAGAACATGCTTAAGGTTCACCAAAATATTGTGGTGTAGCAAGGTACAGAGTACGATGGCAGATGGTGTTTTTTGATCCGCCACAAAACGGCGTTAGCGTGTTAGCGCTTTTAAAAGTGCACATTGTCTCGTCCTCGACATCTTTTGCAACAATTAAATCGCTTGGGTGATGCGATATGGGATCGATCGTGAACAATAACCACACTTGTTTACGAGCCCGTCATCACTATTCCCGGGTCGGCATCTTTATTAAGGCCGCGCGTATGACTAAAGCGAGGTGATTACTGATTAAGTATTATATAAAAAGTGAATTCTCCACCGAGAAACAGGTGCACTGGAAAGTAAAAAGAAGAACGAGAGTTTGCCACTTAGTGCTCATCATAGAAACCTGTTCTCACTAAAATTCGGTCCATATCCGCTTCGACGACCACCACCCATCTACGACAGAGTGCCTGAAGCCGGAGGTCACTCACAACATGTCTGCACATAGCCGTTTATGCCTTAATTTGTGGTCGTCGTTAGCGTATTCAACATACGGACTGCTCTCTCAAATGTCTACTGATCCGGAGCCCTCCAAAGCGGTTTTGACAGCCCGCTGCAATGCTTCTTGGGTCATTAATCTAAAAAACGACTACCATGACATTGCTTTCGTATAAGCTTATTGCAGCAGTGGTTTTACGCGCTCACGCAGACGTCTACAAATTACAAGGGTTACAAACGGCAGAGCTGCGCTACTTCCTACCCCACGTGTACGACAGATCTTTGCATATGAGATGGCGTCTGCCATTTTCGTCTTTGAAATTGTACGCACTGCCGGTTTAGAGGGGCAGAATAAGTTAAAACCGCCGGTGTGCTAGCTGTCACAGGCGATGTATCATTCCAATTACTTCCCAGTTACAGCGGTAGAGTCGTAGCCGACTCGTTTTGATATTCCACTCACATGCAATTCGTGCCACCTGCCTAGAGTTTCCGGCATACCACGCCAGACAGTAGACGAATGCGTCATCTGAGGAAAGCGAGATGCAAGGGAAGCAAGCAAGACGCATCCCCACTTTTAGGCAGCCATGACGCCGCTTCAAGTTTAAAAAAACTGCCAATCGACTAACGTAACCGGTGCGCGGTGTTGCCGCCGGACATCTGCTTGCACTCGCCGAGCTCGATATGAGGCGAGCGCAACGGACGCGGGCAGCACGCGGAGAGAGAAAGCGCACACAGTCCTTTTCAGTTTGACCGTGAAGCGCCTTCCGGCCCAGCTGGGTGCTGTCGAGGACGTGCAGCATGCTCTGTACTCCAACGACATCACCCTGTGGGCCACGCAGGGCTCAAGTCTCAATTTTACCTGCGAGGTGTGCGGGTGTGTCCTCGCTCCTCTCCCGCGATATCGTCGCGCCTCGCTCCATCGCGCCAGCTTCGCTGCCGCCGAGCACCTTCGCCTGCGCTCGCTACCGTCCGTAGCGGCAGGCGTACGTCCTCGCTCGTCGCGCGCTCCCCAGCACCGGCGAGTTCCTTCTACTAGGCAGCCCTCCCAGCAGCCGGCCGCGTCAGCGGCCACCCGCTACCTCTTCTAGAGGCCTAGCTCGGCGGGCCGCTTCGGTGGCCGCGGCGCCCTACTCCTCAAAGAAGGATTTCCTCGGGGCCGCCGTCGTTTGCTGCGGCGGCGGCGGCCCCCACTCTACTTCATGGATAGCGGCCTGCAGAACCGCCCGCGGCTTCCTGCAGCTCCTCAGACCTGGGACAACCCCGGGCTAACTCTCGCTGCACCCTAGTAGCACGAGAACCTTGCCTTCCCCGCCGCCATGGAACACGTGTTGCCGTGAATCCTGGCGACCTACCCGCCGCGCTGCTGCTGCTGTTGCAGAAGTTCCCGGTGGACTCCAAAGTTGCCGCCCGATCTCGTCGTTGCGGTGACTCCCTGCTGTCATCCTCGTGATGCCACAGTCCTCGCTGCGCTCGTGCCCCTTGCGAAGCCAGCACGCTTGCCACGTGCAAGCCACCCGCCGTCCTCGCAGCATCAGTGGTGGGCACCGAGGCGGCTCCACCTCGCCGCCATGGACCACGTGTTGCCGTGAATCCTGGCGGCCCCTCCTGCTGCTACCCGGATACTCCGAGACAGCGTTTCACGGGCTCCCGGCTCGCGGGCCTCGGCGCGCTGTCCACGGACGGTACCCTCAGCGCCTCCCGCCGCGCTGCTGCTTTGGCAGCAGTCAATTGCAGCCCTCACCAGCTGCTGCGGTTGTCTCAACCGGCATGGCGTCCTGCTGACTTATGTCCAGGCGAAGCCTAGTACTGCGCCTCGGCGAGGCATAGTGAGGACTGCTGACTTCAGCAGTCCTCACTATGCCTCGCCGAGGCGCAGTACCAGGCTTCGCCTGGACATACCCAGGAGCGCTGCTGCACCGGAGCCTCCACGCCGACCTGCCGATGTTCACCGGGCTTTTGCTTGGTGCGGGCCATATGATCTCCCCCCCTTCCCCACGTCCCATTTCCCATTCCCCCGGACGCCAAGAGTGCCGCAGCGACACTAGGCCGGCATACCCCGCGTCCGGTACCCCCCCCCCCCCCCCAAGACTATCCCAAAGATGAAAGAAGAAGAAGGGCTCGCTTGGAGACATTGAGGCCAGCCTGCAGCAGGCGGCGACTATAATAGACCGCTATGCTCGTCGCTGCGGCCTTCAATGCTCTCCACAGAAGTCCGAACTTGTGCACATCCACCTCTCTCCCAAATGCACTACTAAAATTCAACTTACCCTTCAATCAGGTCCAATTCCAGAAACAGAAGAAGTCCGAGTACTGGGACTTTTCATTCACCAACGCCGCAAGCCAGGCATCACATTGTCTAAACTTCGCAATATGGTGACCAGGTGGTCCACATGGTCCGCCGAGCTTCCAATAAACGCGGGGGGTTGCGAAGTTGGGATGCCTTGCGGCTGGCAAACACCTTCGTAACAAGTTAAATCCTATATTCGATTCCATATCTTTACCTGCGGAAGCAAGATGACTGTGCCTACGACGTCATTCTCCGCAAAATCATTCAGCGGGCCTTCGATATCCCGGTGAACACCTCAAACCAGCGCCTCATTGCGCTGGGAATGGTGAACACCTTCAGGAAATTGAGGCAAGCGCACCTCACAAATCAATATACACGTTTGTCGCAGACGCATTCGGGCCGTCGCCTTCTTGCGAGGTTCCACATCCAACATACCACACTTATGGAAGAACGGGTACGCATTCCAGCGCCATGGAGATGCGCCCTCCGCATACACCCTCTTCCCGACAAAATGATAAGCGAAGACAGTGATGGCAGATGCCTGGCGCGGGCAGAAGCCCTGGCACGCCATTATGGCTACAACCCCGGCGTTTTTTATATGGACGCCTCCGACCCGCACCATAGGGGATGGTACATATGGCCGCAGTCGTCCACGAGATGAAAACAGTCAATGGTCTTAGCTTCAGGGCCCGCAGCATAACCTATGCGGAGGAGTCGGAATAGCATTGGCTGCTTCCCACTCCGACTCGAAATATACAATTTCCGACTCGCGAGCGGCCTGTCGGAACGTCGAACAGGGATAGATCCCTTATCTAGCCTTTCGAATACTTCAAAATAGCTCCTACATTGGGGACCCCGCTGACGGATATATTATTTGGGCTCCTCCTCACCAGGGGCTCGCTGGAAACGAGGCTGCCGACGCGACTCCCGAGCGCTCTCTCTCCGGGAAGTTTCCTCTTCCTCCCCCTCTTACCAAGACGCTGATCCTAATCCGGCTTATACAATCCAAGATATCGTAAATTACTACCAATCTAGCCACAGCCTTTACCCCCACCCATGTAAAAACCTTTCAAAGGCGGATGAGCGGCTCTTACTCCGCCTTTATACCAACACACTGCTGTATCCGGCAGCTCTAAAACACTGCGACCGTGCTTTCTCTGGCAGCTGCCCGCATTATAGGGCGGTGTTTTTAGACACCTACCACATGGTGTCGGCCTGCCCCTCTAATCCGGCTATCACCCCTTACCCCAACCCAACCTGGGAGGACTGGGAGGCGACCCTGCTTTGCTGCTCCGACCTGCAGGCCAAACGGGCCTTAGTCAGGCGAGCCCGAGCGGCGGCAGACGCTACTGGGCTCCCGAACTAGGGACCTTCACCTAGTGTTTGTGAGGGTTGGCCCCCTCAGAGTCAGCTTAGTGTACTTATCACATTCCACTTTACCTCAACAACTTTTGTCTACAAACGCGGAAAAGTTTGGCCGTCATACGATATCACACATGTGACGACGGCAAATGAGGCGATAAGCTAGCCAGCTGGGAGTGCACTCTAAATACGGTAACCTTTAAGTAACCTTTGTAAAGGTCACATTTTCACATCGAAGTATACCTATAATTTAAAGGTTACGCAATGTAACGTTTCCACGTTTAACTTTTGTAAAAGTTACAAATGATAAAGGTTACTTCTTTTTATGCATAGGTTACGCAACTTTTTTGAGCGCTGTGACCTTTACAAAGGTATCAGTTCATTCGTTCAGTCGTGTCCAAATCTTCGTGACCCTATGGACCATGTCACGCCACGCTTTCCGGTCTCTCACTATCTTCCTAACATCACATAACTTCATCTGCAGCGCCTCGAGGATGCCATCTAACCATCGCGTTCGCTGCCTACCCCTTCTCCGGCGACCCTCAACCTTTCCCAACATCAAATCTTTCTCCAGCGACTCCTCTCTTCTCATCAGATGACCAAAGTAGCTGAGCTTTAACTTTAGAATTTGACCCTCCAATGAGCAGTTAGGGTTTATGGTCGACAATATCGACTGATTTGATCTTCTGGCAGTCCAAGGAACTCTCAACTCTCCGCCAGCACCACGATTCAAACGCGTCAATTCTTCGGCGGTCAGCCTTCTTCACAGTCAAACTCTCGCATTCATGCATCACAACTGGAAAGACCATAGCACGAGGTATACGGATCTTGGTTGGCAGACTAATGTCTCTGCTCTTTACTAGGCGGTCAAGGCTAACCATGGCTCTCTTTCCCAGAAGCAGGCGTCTCCTAATTTCATGGCTGCAGTCTCCTTCCGGGGTAATCTTGGAGCCCAAGAAGAGAAAAATCTGTCACAGCTTCCACTTCTTGTTCCTTGATGCTCCAGGACTTTATAGGGCAGACGTTATGATCTTTGTCTTTTTATTGTTAAGTTTAAGCCCAAACTTCTCACTCTCTTTTTGTACGCGCATCAGAAGTCTCTTGAGTTCCACTTCACTTTCTGCCATTAAAGTGGTATTATCCGCATATCTAAGGTTGTTGATACGTTTTCCAGCAATCTTCACTCCAGCTGATACTCGTCCAGACCGGCCTTCCTCATGATGCACTCTGCATATAGGTTAAATAGGCAGGGCGACAGTATGCAGCCTTGTCTTACTCTTTTCTCAATCGGAAACCAATCAGTAAGACCATGCCCAGTTCTGACTGTGGCCTCTTGCCCTTCATACGGGTTCCTAAGGAGACAAATGGGGTGGATTGGAACTCCCATCTCTTGGAGAGCTTGCCACAATCTGCTGTGAGCTACGCTGTCAAACGCTTTCGCATAATCAATAAAGCAGAAGTAGATGGGTTTCTGGAACTCTGTTGCTTTTTCCATGATCCAGCGAATGTTGGCAATCTGGTCTCTAGTTCCTCTGCCCTTGCGAAACCCAGCTTGCACGTCCGGAAGCTCCCGATCCACATACTGCTGCAGCCTACCTTGGAGGATTTTCGACATCACCTTGCTAGCATGCGAAATAAGCGCGATCGTACGGTAGTTGGAACAATCTTTAGCACTGCCTTTCTTTGGAATGGGAATGTAAACTGACCTCTTCCAATCCTGTGGCCACTGCAGGGTTGTCGAAATCTTCTGACACAATGTATGCAGAATTTTAAGAGCGTAATGGTTGAGGTTTTGAAGCACCTCAGCTGGAATGCTGCCAATTCCGCTAGCCTTGTTCTTAGCAAGGCAGCCTAAGGCCCATTCAACTTCACTCTTCAGGATGCCCGGCTCGAGATCAGTAATCACAACCGTTTTATGTTGGGTTTGTACATCCGGGTCCTTCTTGTACAGTTCTTCAGTGTATTCCTGCCACCTCTTCTTTATCTCTGAGGCTTCACTGAGGTCATTGCCTCGCTTGTCCTTTATCACGCCCAGCTTAGCACAGAAGCTTCCTTTGATATCTTTGATTGTCTTATACAGAGCTCTTGTGTTCCTTAATTGGCTGTTGTCCTCAACTGCTTGGCACTGTATATTCAGGAAGGCATTCTTATCTCTCCTTGCTATTTTCTGAAAATCCGCATTGAGAGCCTTGTATCTTTCTCTTTGCCCCATAACTTTGCCATCCTCCTTTCCTCAGCTATTTGCAATGCCTCTTCAGATAACCAGATTGCTTTCTTGCATTTCTTTTGCTTTGCAACTACCTTAGTAGCAACTTCTTGGATTATATCATGAACATCAGTCCACATCTCTTCAGGCTCTCTGTCTTCTAGATCTAATTCTTGAAATCGATTTCTCACTTCCACAGCATATTCTGATGGAATTTGATCCAGATAATACCTGAAAGGCCTTCTAGTTTTCTGCGTTTTTCTTAACCGAAGCTTAATTTTGGCAACAAGAAGCTGATGATCGGTGCCACAATCGGCCTCAGGCCTTGTTTTTACTGCTTGTATAGCGCTTCTCCATCTCTGCCGGCAAATAATAAAATCGATCTGATTCCTGTACATACCATCCGGTAAAGTCTATGTGTACAGGTGCCTCTTGTGCTGTTGAAAATGAGTATTCGCTATGGTCAGGTTGTTTTCTTGACAAAACTTTACTAGCCTCTGCCCAGCTTCATTTGGCTCACCAAGACCGAACTTGCCTGTAATTCCGGATATTTCTTCACTCCCGACCTTAGCCGCCCAGTCTCCTATGAGAAAAACGACGTCTGATGACGGAGTGCGGTCTAAAAGGCATTGTATGTTCGCATAAAATCTCTCAACGTCAGCTTCTTCAGCAATAGTGGTTGGTGCATAGACTTGGATAACTGTTATGTAGAAAGGGTGATCTCGGATCCGAAGTGAAATCATTCGGTCGTTTTTTGGGGTTGTACCCTAGCACTGCTTTGCCCATTCTTCTGTTTACTATGAGAGCGACCCCATTCCTTCTCTTGGATTCGTGCCCACAATAAAAGACATAATGGTCGCCGGAGTTAAATTCTCCCATTCCGGTCCACTTGAGCTCGCTTATACCCAAGATATCAATGTTCAATCTGTCCATTTCTCGCTTGACGACATCCAGTTTAGTAAACCTTGCATCATAGATGTTACATTCCATGTTGCTATCTGATATATCTCCTTGCAACATCGGACTTTCCGGTCGCTTCCAGACACATCCACAACTGAGCGTCCTTTTGGCTTTAGCCCTGCCGCTTCATTCGTCCTGGAAACACTAGGAATCGCTCTTTGTTCATCCCCAGTAACATGTGGGACGCCTTCCAACCTGGGGGGCTCATCCTCCGGTGCCATATCATTAATGCTATTGTGACTGGCCATAGGGTTTTCGTGGCAGGAAATACTGGAGTGGGTTGCCATTACCTTCTCCAGTGAATCACATTTTGTCAGAACTCTCTGCCGTGACCTGTTTATCTTGGGTGGCCCTACACAGCAGAGCTCACGACTTCATTGAGATTCGCAAGCCCCTCCGCCACTAGAAGGCGGTGATCCATGAAGGGGTTACAAAGATATACATAATCGAGTTAGGCATAGGTTACGTGGCTCAAAATGTGCAACCTTTGTACGCCACGATGGTTGGCCTAAACATGGAAAATTTTTTATTGCAACTTGCTGCAGGTGATAAAATACAGAGGTCTGCTGGATTTTGATTTGAATGGAGCAAACATTGGCCATACAAGAGAATGACAAACATCGGTATGATAGCGAAATTGTTCATGGACTCCAACATCTTCAAGACTAGAGGAAATACATAACAACAAACTTCCCAAATATTGTGTACATTACAGAAAAACTAAGGAATGTAACATATGCAGGTATGTTCAAGGCACCACTTTTGCAAACGTTTTGCAAAAAATATATCGCAATCAATGGGCATGCAAGGCACTGGAATATGGGCCCATATTACAGTTGTACTGTTGGCATTTCAAACAGAACCACGTTGAAAAAGCAACTCAATAATGCAAGCTCATATGAAGTCTTGCTTCGAAAAGAGCTTGTTTACAACATATCACTCTTATTGCAATGTAAATAAAAAATAGGCACTGTGATTGTAGTATTAGATGAACAAAATTAAAGCCCAATTATTCAAGACATAGTGCAAAGTCAACTTGACATTGTGTAAGGGATACAACAGACAATATATAAATGATAAAAATGTCAGAGAAAGCTATATTGTAATCACATATTTTATCACACTTTTTAAAAGAAAAAATGACTACAATAATGGATAAAAAAAGAAATAGAAGGAGTACAGATAAAATGCATTCTTTTAAAACTTTCGGCTACATATAAACCTAAACAACAATCAATCGATTTAAACGTTTTGACTAAACAGCGCACAGTCATATGTGAACCTAACAGCTTTTTCAGAGGTGCGTAACATCAAAGAATTCAGCCCAACTTCCCTAGATGATGTAAACAAAAGCCCTTCGTGACTCCTCCAGTCACTTTATCAACAACGATGCACAATGACATGACCAATAACTTGTAACATTAACAGTGCTATAACCTTGACAACACTCGCATACGTGCATCAACTTGTGTTCATATACTTCAACATATTAGAAAGTAAACAATTGAAAAACATTGTTCTTTTTCAAGAGAATGAACAGGCTCTTAAGTCGGTTAGTCAGTAGTCCACTTGGCAGTACAGTATCGAGCAGGGTAATCTTCAGCAGCAGGATGAGTATGGCGGAAAATGCTGGCGGATAGTCGAAGTTTTGTCATGTAATACGTCACCAAGGAGAAGGTGAGGGTACGAGGTTTCCTTTGCTGATCGAGATCACTTCTTTACTATTTCCAGCGTAAACGCAAGTGTGTTCAGCACAGGTATATTCATGAGGTGCAATCACTTTGAGCTCTTCAAGGCAGTGCATCTGTAGAATGTTAAATTAGAGTCAATGAACAACAATTCGTCCTTAAAGCATGTCTGATATTCTCACCAGAGTGAAACATATATGGTACACAGAGAACACGAGACGGACTGGCGGGCACTCCCAGAGGTCTAAGCTTTCGTTGTTGTTTTTTTATTCCAACCTGTAAACAAGCAAGACTGCGACATTTAAGCTAGTAAAGGTTGGAAAGTAGCTATAGTCGCACAACTTGAGGAACCTCGCCGAGCTCGTGTGTAAGACTATTCGGGCAACTGAGGAGTCAGGTGTGAAATAAGAGCCTGGTACAAACAGTCTACCTCAAAGCGATCAGATGCAGCCACATCTCCCGTGGTTTTCAAAAGACTTCAAATTTAAGCACTCAAGTAGAGCTATAACGGTTTTCATTAAACAATATCGTGCTTTCCTTCGTCTTCAAGTGCTTTTTTTGCGTTTTGTTTTAGGCATTTGTGTACTCAACCCACTTAACCAATTGAGCAAATGCTGTTAGCTATACTATTGCACTTCATAAATTCCACTCTCTTACTGTAAACCACCTAGGCAGGATACGAAGTAAAACACAAGAAGGAATCAATTCGCAAGAAGCGTGAAATGTCGTCACGGTATATAGCGTCGCTGCATGCCGTCCGTACTACACTGAAACCTCAGTAGGCTGTCTCCCATATCGCACATATCGCATAATCCACACATTCGGTACAGCCACACATTCAGTATTTTTTACACGTGCCTGGCTGTAGCGCAGTACGCCTACGGCGAAAAGATCAATCGACAGATTGAAAAGACGTGCAAAGTTGCCGAATTTTCATCGAGAGCAGAGCATAGCCGCGCATTTTAAGCGTGCTCATCTCAAAGTATAAGAAAACGCACATGTAACCAACGCGCCCACACGCATGTGAACGGGCAAAACTATAGTGCTGAATTACCAATCTGTACTGTTCATAGATTGTACCCAACGACCCGAGCCACCGTCCCGAACCTATATCACAGATAACTAGACACGTCAACACAAACTCTCACGTGATAAGTCAGTCATGTACTGGCAGAAAGCTATTTAACCTGATTCAGGTACGAAATGCAGTTACAGAACGAACTTTACAAATGAGCAGATAAAATACACGTTTTGATAAGCAACAAATAAACGAAGGTATGTAGGGTATACTGCTGGGCTAGTTGGTGGTGGTTATCAAACATTATGATGTCGCAGCGCAGTTGTGTGTGTCCCTAGCCCTTTGTCCTTGTCTGCCAGCGCTGCGACACCATAATGAATAAACGAAGACTACGCAGTCGTTAAGGTGTTTTGGATGAAAAAGGAGCCCCTCACTCAAATCCATGATTCTACCGTGAGCAATTGAACAGTTGCGGCAGAAGTCAAAAATTAATCGTGCTAGCTGCGAAGTCGTCCGAAGAGCAATGGCGTACCACTGACAGCCACATAATGGCTCGTCTGCCGCGATGCACACCTCACACGTCTCTTTCTGTTTAGCGACATTGGCGATGTTGTACATACACAGGCCAAAGACTTCTATATCACCCCAAACAATGCACACAAGACACACGCCACCAGCAAACGGCGTGGTTCATGAGAACTTTGAAGCACTTGAACTGACTGGGCTAGCGGCGAAGCCGTCACCACGTCGTAACGTTCGGGCTTCCCCGCCGTCCAGACCCCCGCGTGCAACGCAGCCAACCGTTCAGCAAATGACGTCGCTTTTCAAAAACGTAGGTCACGCGTCGCGCGTGTGCGCATGCGTGTCTCTATGGGCATATCTCCCGTCGTGTCGGCACATAGGTTACCGACCTGCTCATAGGTTACTGTGCAAAGGTTACTTGGGAATAATTTGATGGTAACCTTTGAAATGCTTGAACATAGGCCATTGTAACCTTTAGTCTGAGCAAAAATAGATAAAACATGGCCAAAGATGAAAACTGGCTGCTTATAACCTTTGATCCATAGGTTACTGACGTCTAAAAGTTACATTATAGGTTAGTGTGAGGATAGCTTTGTGTTTCAATGATGGAAGGTTTACGAATCTGCATCACTAGTGCATCATGTTTGGATATAAGACAAGCCATGAGCACAATGTTCCTTTTCTGTTTCTCTTGTGCCTGCACCCGCTTCCCCGCAGACAAGCGTGCCAACTCCGGCCCCACTCTGGATACTCGGTTCCGGCTGTTCACCCGCCAGAACCCGCACAAGCCCTACTTCTTGGTCTCCTCTGACCGCGACAGTATTCTGAACTCCACCTTCAACGCAAAGTGGGACACCAAGATATACATACACGGGTACCTCAACAGTGGCAAGCTGCTCGCACCGGAAATGGTGGGTATAAAAAAAGACGACCATGTGCCCAGCTTCTTGTTTTGAAAGGCGCGGGTGAAGACACGCACTGCGCTGTCTTCGCACATGCCTTTTGCGCAATTTTAGACGAGCCCGCATCTGTACTTTTGGTCGAATATTTACGGGAATCTTTCAAGGTGGAGTAGGTGTTTAATTAGGGAGTAATTAATCAATGACACTTACCCTAGCGCCGCCGTACAGCTGCAAAGGACAGCTATGCTACTTTCTCGGAAACTTCATAGTTCTGGACAAATTCTCGCCCTCGAGGCAGGACGAATTGGTGGATGCCAGTGTGTACTTACTCCCTTATTACATCTATACCTCTGTATCGTCATTTGTCAACCTGCGCCACTGACTGTTGAAATATCTTCAAACAAACCCAGTCAGGTGAGATAGTGCACGGAGATGAGGATGTTACTGGTGACCTACATTTTCCATGAAACTTACGCTCAAACAAGTTTTATTAACGTTGCAGAAAACAAGTAACCAATTGCAGTGACTCTATCCAAAATGTAACAGTGCTCAACTACAACCCCAAAAAGTAACTGAATAATTCCAAAAGAGTTCCTGTCCTGTTTTGTTCTTTGCACTTTAGTCACGATACAAACTCGCTCAAAGTGTGGTGAACTGATCCGACATGATTGGGAATTTTGTTTTCACGTCGTTCGTTTTCAGCACGAGTTGTTCTTCAAAGTTGTCGTCATGATTTTGCGACGTTTCCTCGAGACATCAGCCGCTACACCGACTGCCTTTAGGTGTAAGCGCCGGAGGGCAGGGCGGTGCTGTACCTCGCGCATCCGCTCACATTTCAGCAATGCTTCAATGGCAGTTTCTTCGTCTTCTCTGAAGCGTCGCGCATTGTTGCTGGCTCTGTGAAAAAGCGCTGCAGGAAGACTGGTAAAATGCTGGAGGTGTTTTCTTGGGAACATCAGACATAGCTTACTATAATAAACATGCTATATTTTCAATATTCTTGATTTCAAGTATAGTAGTTTTAATACAGCTACCAAAAAGAAATGTTTGAAGTAAGAAAGATAAGATTTTTTTATAAGAACGAATTGCTAGTCATGATTTATGTTAAGAGTCATCCATAAATTACGACAGCTGCACCGAGAACTAAGATCCTGGAGAGCGTGACATGCCAGGCAGCCATGCGCATCGTCGTGAGCCTGTACAATCTGACGCAATCGCATCGTCACGGACGCTTCACCCCTGTGGCTTTTTGCAAATAATTGATTCCCTGAAATCAATTACAGAAAAAAATATTGAATTGCCCAAAACATTACTGTTTAAAAAGCAACCAATTAATTAGAAAACTACGTTAAAATTTGAATAACCACAATAAATTATTTATGCATAACTTTGCCTAACACGAGAGTTCTTAAGTACTCCTAATGGTTATGAAACTCCTGCCGTAGTTTGGTTCGTAGGCAAACGCAGCCGCGAGGGGCGCTGACGCTGATTGAGGAGCCGCGAACAGTCGGCCGCCCCGGTGGCTTGCGGTACGGTTTGATGCTAAATTCTTGCTTTCACTGTCGAGCTCGTATATCCTGCTTGTATTACTTTGCGCGAAATTGAAGCTGAGGTCATGTCTGCGCCGCCCATACGTAAGAGCACTCAGCTTGGTGCTTGTAGGAAGAAGGCGCTGTCGGCATATCCAAAGCTTGCTTGTTATCCTTGATCATCCGGCTGTACGCGGAGATTTGTCATTTTTATAACGGAGCACTGAACACTTTCCATAGAGTATGGTGTGCTAATTAACCTGCAGTGAACTTTAAGGCAATGATTCGTACTGCACTTGGTCTACTAGCTTGCTCACGTGGTCCCGCTATCTGAGAACAGGATTACGTCGCTTCCCCTTTCAGCACGCTACCCACTGGCCGGCTTAAATATTTTACAGGATGGATCATAGCTAAGCGTCTGAGAGTGTCCACGAACGCGCAAAATATCCTACTGGTTGCTTGGTCTGCGCGGCATTCCGACGGTGACCTTTAGGAAGCACAGTACATTCGATTTTTTTTTTCGCGATACTTGCTCAGAAGAGAGCATTTTTATAAGTAAAATTTTGTGTTTATATTGTGCATTTTGGCGGAATAGTTTTAATACTCTGCCGGCATGGTTTCACTATTTGCAAAGTGAAGATGCTATACGACATGGTATCGCCAAATTCTCAGACACTGATCGAATAGCACCTTTCTGCATTTTGACGTGTTAATGTACATGTTACAACGCAGCACCGCGGTCTTCATTATAATAAAGTAATTTATTTTTTACACTTCGCTGTCGCTGTCATTGGCTGTGTACTTGCGCAAATTAAAAACAAATCCAGCAACTCGTGCAAAATGAACAATGTATTCACGCACTCTCAATTAGCGGTGATGACGGATCAAAGGTAGGGAAACGGCGAATACGTTCGAAAGTAAACATTTTATTGGGCTGACTACCGCGGCGCCGACAGCAACAAAGTGCTTGGCGGTTGTTGAAGATGAATGCCTGCCAATCTCGGTGGCGGTGGAATGGCCTATGTTATGCAATGTGTTTCTCTTCACTTCCCTCTGGAATGCCTTTGGGTCCTGAGCCTATTTAAATAAATAAATGAATAAATAAAGAAATTTAAGGATGAAGATGTGCGTGCAAAGGTGGAGAAGGGGGTGGTGGTGAAAATGTTGGTTAAAAAGAGAGAGCTACATGGAGGTTGCTCTGGGGTCAGGCTTAGCGCCCTTCTCCTCACAAACACTATAGGCGTAGTCCCTAGTACGGGACCCCAGTGGCTTCCGCTGCCGCCATTGCTCGCTTGACCAACGCCGTTTGGGCTTTCAGGTCGGAGCAGGCGGGTAGCGTCGCCTACCAGTCCTCCCTGGTGGAATTCGGGTTATGTGCAAAGGCAGGGTTGGAGGGCGACGCCCACACCATGTGGAAGAGGTCCAATGATATTTCCCCACAGTCCTAGAACCTCTAATAAACCACGATTCTAGGTTTGGTGGAGGTGCGGGGTGTAAAATGTCGGTCCTGGACCTCCGTAGCCGCACTCTTCCTATACCTGCAATGCCATAGACGTCCAACATCAAGGCATGCAACCTGATACAACTGTCATCTGCGCCGGCTCCCTTCACCGGCGAGAACCCCGGCTATCTTCAGCGGAACTGATGAGCACGATGTTGAAGACTGGCTCACATCTTACGAAAGGGTGAGCGTCTACAATAAATGGGACGACAAAACGAATATTTTATCTCACTGGCATGGCAAAAAGTTGTGGTTCCACAACAATGAAAGCGACATCCGTACGTGGGCTGTATTTAAAACAATGCTTGCCGAAGTCATTGGTCGCCCGACTGTCAGGAAATTGTGTGCCAAGCAGCACTTGCGTGAACGATCGCAGCAGGTCGACGAAAGCTTTTTAAGGTATATCGAAGAAGTCGTCGACCTAGCTGTGCAAACTTATGGGCACTAACATGTCAGAGGCTGTAAAATCAAACATATCTTTAAAGCTATTGACTATGACGCCTTCCAGATGTTGTCAGCGCGCGACTTGCTAACCGTCAATGAAGTCTTCACGCTATGCCAGAGCTTCGAGGAGCTGCGCAAGCAGAGTGCTGACGCGTCAGCCCTAAGCACAGTTGAATCGCTTGCCGGACTGACGCCTGCAGCCGACAACCCATTGCTGCTGCAGCACATTAAAGCATTTGTTGGTGAAGAGGTGGCGCGTCAGCTTTTCCTGCTTCCTAGCACTCAAGAGCAGCCACACCATTTGGCCCCGGCATTGCGGCAGGCTACCCAGGAGCAGGTTGTTGAGGCGCTTCCATCTGTCCATCCGCCATCAGTTATCGCTGCTGCTCATCTGACTTACGCCGACGCCGTTCAAGAGCTGTCGCGCGCTCCTATGACCTATGAGGATGTAATCCCAAGGCCTGTCGCCGGTCATTTGACTTACGCTGACACCGTTGCACGACCTCGGCCGCCAACTTACACTTTGCCATAAGTGCCTGTGCAAGCGCCAGCACCCTATTTTCGACCGGCTCCAAGACCACGCAATTCCTGACGCACGATAGATAACCGGCCAATTTGCTGCATTGCGGGCTGACTGAGCATATTCCCCGCTATTGCCGAAACCGTCTCCCAGGGTCAACATCACCTACCCAAGTTTCTGGGTGCCGGTCTTCGACGCCTTAGTATTCCGCGCCTACTGAGCCTCCAGCAAGCTGTCATTTTCACCAGACTGCTCCGCCCACTCCGACCGCCGTGAAGTTTCCGTCGAGGGTGTTTCTGTCATGACCCTAATTGACACTGGTGCTGCGATTTCGGTAATAGGCGAAAACCTTTGTAGCTCTTTAAATAAAGTGCAGACTCTAATTGCAGGACCTTCGTTGCTAACGGCCAGCGCTCAGCAAATGAAGCCATTAGCGGTGTGCACCGCTCGAGTAGTGATCCAGAATTGCCTTTACACAAATGAGTTCGTCGTGCTGCCAAGTTGCTCATCGCTGTAATTTTAGGCTGGGATTTCCTGTCACGTCTTGCCGGTATCATTGATTGTGCTCTTGCTGAAGTCGGATTTTTCGCGCTACCCGAGCCCGCGCTGAACAACGCTTCTTCTACACTATGAAGACATCGACATTTCTCCCTCTTCTTCCCTGCTTGTAACTATCACTTGTGACTCTATGCGATCAAACTGTATTCTTCACACCAGCACGTACATTTCTGAGTGCCTTCTGTTGCCCTATGCTGTACTCACTATTTAGGGTGGCTCCTCTGCGCTCTGAGTCTCTAACTTGTTTAACTAACCCACTGCTTTGCGCCACGGGGAATGTCTCGGGAGCATAGAACCCATCGCATATCTTCTCTGTGAAGAGACTGACGACGCGCCGCGCCTCGTCATAGCTGCACTCAGCCCTCCACTTTCTGTACCCACTCCCTCTTCCACAGACCTGTTCCACCACTCCATCGACGCCAGTCTTCCTGCGCTTCAGCGAACGCAACGTCCTCCTTCAACAGTTCAGCTCCTCATTCGACTCTCATCAAACTTCCCTCGGTCAAAGTTGAACTATCACTCATCGAATAGACACTGAAGACCACGCACCACTGCGACAGCGGCCCTACTATATGTCTCTGCAACACAGTACCAGGTTATTGAAGAGCAAGTCAACCAGGTGCTTCAGAACGGCGTCATTCAGCCCTCAAATAATACTTGGGCTTCCTTTGTTGTGCTCGTTAAAAAGAAGGATGGTTCCATACGCTTCTATGTAGACTACCGCCGACTTAATAAACTTAATAAGATTATGAACAAAGACGTCTATCCTCTTCCGCACATAGACGACGCACTGGACCGTTTGCAAGGGGCTTAATTCGTTTCCTCCCTAGAGTTACGTTCCAGATGTTGTCAGGTACCGATGGAAGCGACCGACCGCTCTAAAACGGCCTTTGTTACTCCCGACGCCCTGTACAAATTTACTGTTATACCTTTTGGCAGCATTTGAGAGAATGATGGACACCATTTTGCGTGGACTGAAATGGAAGACCTGCCTTTGCTATGTCGACGACATCGTCGTCTTTTCTCCTGACTTCGACACTCATCTCTACCGCCTGAAGTACGTTTTGACCTGCCTTTCTGATGCCCGATTGCAACTTAAAGATGTGTCATTTTGCCGCCCGTCAATGGACCATTTTAGGGCGCATTGTCTCCAAGGAAGGGGTTTCTCCACACCCGACCAAACTTCGTGCTGTCGCTGCCTTTCCCAAGCCGAGATCCATTAGAGACCTGCACAGCTTCCTAGGCTTGTTCTCCTACTTTCATCGGTTCATTCGAACTCGTCGGTACATTCGAAACGTCGCCAGCCTTTCTACCTTGAACGCCTCGCCAACGTCACTTTACGTTAGTGACATGATTTCTGCGCAGAGGAAAGACCCCTGGTCGCTTCTCTTATCGATTTCCTTTCCGATCCATCGGTCGCTTCTTCCTCGCGCGCGCTTCGGCGCCAAGCATCACACGCACTTCGCATTCGCGACAACCTTTATCGCCGCAACTAGAGTGCTGATGATGGCAAATGGTTGCTAGGAATTCCCCGCCACCTACGCTCACAAGCCTGCGACTGCTTCCACGCTGACCTACAATGCGGCCATGCGGGAGTGTTCAAGACACACCATCGACTGCGTTAACGATAATACTGGAGGGGCCTGTTTAACTTCGTCCTCAAATACGTTCGCTCATGCCTCGCCTGTCAACATCGCAAGTCCCCACCTCATCGTTTTGTTGGTGAGTTGCAGCCGTTACCTAGCCCACCACGCCCTTTGATCGAGTCAGTATTGATTTATACGGCCCGCTTCCGTACACTGTCGCTGGAAACAGTTGGGCCATCATCGCCGTTGACCACCTGACGAGATATACTGAAACCGTTGCCCTTCCATTTTCCATACCGTCTGGCGTAGCTTCATTAATTTGCAGCGATTCGTCCTTCGCCACGGCGCACCTCGTGAACTACTCAGTGACATAAAACGTGTCTTTGTATCTGACGTTGTTAAAGCTTAATTTGAAAAGTGCCACATAATTCATGTAGCCTCTACCGCCTATCACCCGCAGACTAACGGACTCACCAAACGCTTTGGCGACATGCTTTTTAAGCACGTCTCCTCCGACCACTCTGACTGGGGTCGTCTCCTTCCATATGTGTGAGGTACGCATACAATACTGCTACTCAGTCAACTACCGGTTTCTCGCCGTTCTATCTTCTTTACAGCCGTCACCCTTCTACTCCACTACATATCATTCTTCCGTATTAACGAAACACATATGACTATACCCCTGCTTCTGAAGCTGCCAGACACGCAGAGGGGTGTCGTAAATTGCCCGGTCACGCACTACTGAAACCAAGTCCCACCGGAAATCCTGCCACGACAACCATCAGACGACGTCGCAATTCTCTTCCGGCAGTCTTTCGTGGCTCTGGAGTCCATCAAGTACTCCCTGATTATCCTCTAAATTTATTTCCGAGTATCACGGCCTCTAAAGTGTCCTCGAGCGCATCTCTCCTGTCAATTACATTGTGGAACCCCGGACGCCCTGACCATACCTCCACCAACGCGGCCGAAAAACAGTCCACGTCCAGCGTTTGAGCACTACTACGACGCTGCCATCTTGCCTGCGCCGTAAGTTGCCAGGGCGGCTCCTCTTCTTCTCGGAGGTTCTTGTAAAGATGAAGATGTGCATGCAAAGATGGAGAAGATTCCGTGCGCTGTCTCCAGTGACATCGCTATCGGTGTATGGGCTGGACCTGGCTGTACGTGGACTGTTCCCATCGTATTTCTAGATCGAGTCCTAGTACCTGTAATAAACACCCATCCTACAAAGTAAATAAATAAATAAACATACTTTGTCGGTGTTCTGCCTCTAATGGTAAGCATTTAATAAGCACAGTCGTTTCAAAGGCCTTTTTTTTTACCTGTGTTCACAAATCTAGGCGACATTTCAGAAATACCGATATCTGACACCACTTTGGGGATGGTCTAGGACGTGCTTTGGTCATCGTTAAACACTGGGGGAGCCCTTTTAATACCTTCCAATAGCTGCAGGCTTCAGTTTGCGTAGCTTCTGAAAGACAGACATATATTTCCGATACGCTGCGAACTTACTGTACCGAATGATGTTCATAGTGCCGAAACATTTCTCACGAACACGCACGTTTGCGAAGTTAAATAAGAGGTCAACAACTTCTATTTGGGGGATGGCGTGTCTCTGCTTCCGTCGGCATCAAATGGGAAAGAAGAAGGTGAGACGTTTCCGCCAACGCTCCCAGAGCCGTACACAATAAGCGGATGCCATCGTCCACAGAGCTCAACAATTTGCGAAAACAACTGCATACGGAGACTTCTGCACTGCGTCAATTAAACCGCCGCGAAACAAAAATGCTACTGTCGCACCCCTCAATACATCGCTTTCCGTGCAGTTAGATGACCGCCCCTTCTGCCACTCACAAACATATGCACTAATGGATAGATAATTATTAGCATCCCTTTTTACATAAACGGTGTGATGAGAAGTGTCACAGCTCATAATACATCGAGAGCTCAACATTTTTTTAGGTTAAATGATTATTTCCTCTGCAGAGTCCAACACTACTTCATTGAACTTTTCCACCAATCCTCAAATCGCCTCTTGCTTACACTGTTTCATAATTTAGCCTGCTATGGATGTCCCGAAACGCCAGTGCATCTCGAATCCTTGCGTCGGCGTCGTATACTGGTAGTTGGAGTGCCTTACATTCTATAATATTGTGACATATATGCCCTGCATCGCTGGACGTTGAAGAAGACAACGATCAGCAACAGTGACACAGAAGAAGACAAAGTGGTAGCAACGTTTGGGGCTAGACGAATGTTGACGCTGCTGTGCTTCTGTGTTTTGTGTGCTGTGTCATCCTGGACTATCCTTCGTGGACTAACCTTGCCACGTATCATCTTGGTGGAGGTGCTGGGTGCGGAGGGGAGGGTGCTGGGAGCCAGGTCATCCTGCGATGATCTGGCTCCTCTGCAATAGCCTTCTCAGTCCACAACCATGACTCGGATCGTCAGGCGAGAACTCAAGGCCTTAGCTCCGGCACCACTCCCATCTCCACTGCCCGACACCGTGGCCATGATACAGGCTGTTGTCCGCCAGGAACTTGCCAACGTTGGTATTTTCTCCAACCCCGTACCGCCCTCGTCACCATCGCACCCTGTTCCTGTAGTGGCTGCTGCAACCACTAGCCAAGCTCCCCCCCAGTCGCTACGTTAGTCGCAATCCTGCAGAGTGGCGCACCTCAGACGACAGGCCAATTTGTTTTATTTGTTGTCGAGCAGGCCACACTTCACGTTATTGCCGCAGTCGTACCTTCCCCACCCCTCGTTGCAACGCTGACCATCGGTAATACTATGGACCTCGACGCTTCCTTGCACAACCTGAACAGCTCCGCCCCACATATGATGGACCTGTACACTTTCCTCCTCACCCAGATGAACCTCACACCGAAGCCGTCTCAAGTGTCCGTCCCTCCAGCCGATCTCCATCTCCACGGCCTCGTCGATCCCGTTCACCGGGGCCTGTTCGCAGCTCCTCCATATCATACGCCGGCACCTACTCGGGAAACTAGCGAGTGCAGCGCCCGGGAGTGACGCTGCATTATCGTCCCGGACTGTCAACTCAGAACTGACCCTCACACCCAGAAGTAACCTCATTGACATTCTTGTGGATGGAGTCTCAGTTTCTTTCCTTATTGACAGTGGCGCCCACATTTCCGTCCTCAGTACCTCGCTCCGTCAACGCCTCAACCAAGTCCTCACACCTGCTTCTTCATCTACCGTTTGTGCTGCTGGTGGTAGCACAGCTACTGTGATTGGTATGTGCACTGCGATACTAATTACCATTGCCGACAGCCATATCTCCGTGCTATTTACAGTCCTCACCAGTTGCCCTCATGAGGTTATATTAGGACTCGACTTTTTAACTGCACATTCCGCGCTCATTAACTGTTCTTCTGGACTGCTTCATCTGGACCTGTCACTCTGTCCTGACAAACAGGCCTCTGATACTTCAACGCTTCGTCTCCGCTCGTCTACATTTACTCGCCTGCCGCCAGAAGCTGCGGTGTATGTGCTCATGTCGCCTTTCCCCTCCGTTCCTGATGGCGACTACATTGTTTGCCCCATAACCGACGTGACACTGCAGCGTAGAATTGCTCTCCCACATAACATCGTGCACGTAGAAAAAACCGCTTTTATTCCAGTCTTGAACTTCGGCCTTTTTGTGCACGTTCTTCCTGAGGGCATAACTCGCCGAACTGACCCCACTGTCTGACGTCACAGTGGCCGCTCTTTTACCTGACCCTACTGGTAAATTGTCGACACGACCAGCACCGTCCCTACCTCCGGAGGCCCGCATATCAGGAATGGTCGCACCTAACTTGCGCCCTGACCGTGCTACAGCAGTTACGAGCCTTCTGGGGAATTCTTGGAGCCCAAGAAAAAATCTGTCACGGCTTACACTTCTTGTCCCTTGATGCTCCAGGACTTGATAGGGCAAGACGCCATGTTCTTTTTCTTTTTAATGTTCAGTTTAAGCCCAAACTTCTCACTCTCTTCTTGTACGCGCATCAGAAGTCTCTTCAGTTCCGCTTGACTTTCTGCCATTAAAGTGGTATCATCTGCATATCTAAGGTCGTTTATACGTTTCCCAGCAGTCTTCACTCCAGCTGAAGACTCGTCCAGACCGGCCTTCCTCATGATGCACTCAGCATATAGGTTAAATAAGCAGGGCGACAGTATGCAGCCTTGTCTGACTCCTTTCTCAATCGGGAACCAATCAGTAAGACCATGCTCAGTTCTGACTGTGGCCGCTTGTCCTTCATACAGGTTCCTGAGGAGACAAACGAGGTGAATTGGAACTCCCATCTTTTTGAGAGCTTGGCACAATCTGTTGTGATCTACGCAGTCAAACGCTTTCGCATAATCAATAAAGCAGAAGTAGATGGGTTTCTGGAACACTCCTGCTTTTTCCATGATCCAGCGAAGGTTGGCAATCTGGTCTCTAGTTCCTCTGCCCTTGCGAAACCCAGCTTGCACTTCCGGAAGCTCCCGCTCCACATACTGCCGCAGCCTACCTCAGAGGATTTTCAACATCACCTTGCTAGCATGCGAAATAAGCGCGGTCGTGCGGTAGTTGGAACAATCTTTGGCACTGTCTTTCTTTGGAATGGGGATGTAAACTGACCTCCTCTAATCCTGTGGCCACTGCAGGGTTATCCAAGTTTGCTGATATACGTTATACAGAACGTTAACAGCGTCGTTGTTAAGGGTTTGAAGCAACTCAGCTGGAATGTCATCAATTCCACTAGATTTGTTCTTAGCAAGGGTGGCTTAGGCCAATTCAACTTCACTCTTCAGGATGCCCGGCTCGAGATCAGTAATCACAACCATCTTATGTTGGGTTTGCACATCCGGGTCTTTCTTATACAGTTCTGTGTATTCCTTCCACTTCTTTATCTCTGAGGCTTCAGTGAGGTCCCTGCCTCGTTTGTCCTTTATCACGCCCAGCTTAGCACAGAAGCTTCCTTTGATATCTTTCATTGTCTTATACAGAGCTCTTGTGTTCTTCAATTGGCTGTTGTCCTATACTGCTTGGCACTGTATGTTCAGGAAGGCATTCTTATCTCTCCTTGCTATTCTCTGAAAATCCGCATTGAGAACATTGTATCTTTCTCTTTCACCCATAACTTTTGTCATCCTCCTTTCCTCAGCTATTTGCAAAGCCTCTTCAGACAACCAGTATGTTTTCTTGCATTTCTTTTCCTTTGGAACTACCTTAGTAGAAACTTCATGTATTCTAGCACTGCTTTGCCCATTCTTCTGTTTACTATGAGAACGACCCCATTCCTTCTCCTGGATTCGTGCCCACTATAAAATACATAATGGTCGCCGGAATCGAATTCTCCCATTCCGGTCCACTTGAGCTCGCTGATACCCAAGATATCAATGTTCAGTCTGTCCATTTCTCGCTTGACGACATCCAGTTTACCTTACGTCTTAGATCTTACATTCCATGTTGCTATGTGATATATATCCTTGCAACATCGGACTTTCCGGTCGCTTCCCGACACATCCACAACTGAGCGTCCTTTTGGCTTTAGCCCAGCCGCTTCATTCGTCCTGGAGCTACTAAGAATCGCCCTTTGTTCATCCCCAGTAACACGTGGGACGCCTTCCAACCTGGGGGGCTCATCTTCCGGCGCCCTATCATTAATGCTATTGTGACTGGCCATAGGGTTTTCTTGGCACAAAATACTGGAGTGGGTTGCCATTACCTTCTCCAGTATATCACATTTTGTCAGAACCCTCTGCCGTGACCTGTCTGTCTTGAAGGCCTTTCTGGCTATCTGATATGAGAACAATATAATCTGCATATATCAATCCCGGCATGCAGCTACTTTCTAATCCACTCCCCTTCCGCCACATCGTAAAACCTAATCCGTTCATCTTCATGTAACAGCGAAAAAAAACACATACGGGAGACGAGAGTGCTCGTTGTTTGTTCTTGCTCATGTGTCCCGCCTGTTTTTTTTTTTTGCGCTGTTATTTGAAGATGAATAACCAACAACCCCAAGCTGCCGTTCTGTCAATCCTTTCAGTTATAAATTTTGTTCAATCACCTTCAAGTAGACCATAAATAGAAAGAGTGATAAATGATACCCCTGTCGAACTTTCCCTTTAACCGCAACACTTTTTGCACCACCCAAGGTATGCCACTTTAGTGCTACGTTATTCTTCTTGTAAATGTGTTTCAATAAACTTATTGTTTCCTTGCCCATACCATCTTTTTCCAGAATTTGCCACACCAGAGTGCGGTTTACATTATCATAAGCCCCTTTGATACCTAAAAACGCCATCCAGGGTGGTCGTTTTCAATGCATTGTGCGACTGCGAACAAATTAGGGTCTAGTCTAAGACCTTATCTGAAATCGTTCTGCAGTTCCCCTAGAGCGTTTCACTCCTCAGTCCACCCTTGTAATGCATATTCGCCTGCGTCCTCACCTCCTCTCCTCTTCTACCCGACCCTCCCCCTTTATTCCCCCCCTTCCCCTTCCCCTTCCCCAGTGCAGGGTAGCCAACCGGAATTATTTCTGGTTAACATCCCTGCCTTCCGCTCTAATTTTCATCTCCCCACCTCCTGGTTGCCTGTATTGTTATTCTATACAACACCGATGTTACTGTTAACGACCTATAGGCTTGATGTAATCTTTTCCACTTTTGCCTTTGTGCAGAAGTCTCATTCTACTTTCTTGCCAGCTTGATGGGATATCTTTATTCTTCATTGTGTCACTTAGAACAGCTTACAAGGTCGTCTTTGTTTCTTTACCAAGCACTGCAATTAGTTTCATTGGCATTTGGTCAAATACTTTTGCTGTATGCAAAAGAACATTCTCAACCGCTCTTTCACAATCCAATTTTCAATGTCGATGTTAAAAATTTCATCTTCGTAATGACCCGATCAAGGTCAATACCACTGCCATTGTCACACTCTTTAAAAGCCTCTTCTAGCTTTTCACAAAGGATTTACATATGCTATATCTATAGGTGTCTGCTTATTGCTTTTTAGAATATCTGCCATCCATCTATCGGTTGTAGAATTATTTTTCTCTTGTACCAAACAATGGG
Organism: Amblyomma maculatum; assembly: GCF_055883805.1. Lineage (NCBI taxonomy): Eukaryota > Metazoa > Arthropoda > Arachnida > Ixodida > Ixodidae > Amblyomma > Amblyomma maculatum. The sequence continues at coordinate 37,118,670 of NC_139351.1, read as the reverse complement.
CATGGTTTTTTTGTTTTTTGTATTCGTCCAATTTCCGCTGATGTTTAGGCAAGAGTATAGTTTTTTTCTTTTTTTTTGCTTTTCGATGGGCCCTAGGAGCTTCCAGAAGAGGGCAAATACGGGCTGGTTGGTACATGCTTAACAATTTAGTAAAAAATGTGTCTGCCGTTCACGTGTTTCGCCTCCCCTAGCGCTGTTTTACTCAATTCCTAGGAGCTCCTTGGTGGCTTGCTATTGCCTCTTTGACATCTACGTCCCACCACCGTTTTGGTCACTTTTTGCCTCTCCACTGGTTTTCCTTTAGCATCAAATTTATTTCCGTCTGAATTATTTATACTTCATTATACGTCCACGACCAATTGGTCACCATCAAATATTGGTCGTTCATATACCGAAATCTGCACTGTCCGTCATGTTTTCGAGATCCAGTGTTATCCCTCCCGCTATATCCAAACTTTCCAAAATTTTATTAACGTTTTAACGCTGCCAATTCTTTAAAAAAAAAAAACCTTGAGGACGGATCGTCGATAAATCGAAACGTGACTACCGGGAGGGAAAGAGAATAAACTTTAATTGGTTGACGGAATTGCGCAAGTGGTTTTCTTTAGTCCACGATTCCAAAGGCTTGGGCTGCTTCCCGTGCCCTGGTGAGCATCTTGTGCTGCTCAGAGAGACCCGAAGTTGGCCAGCTCCACCTCCCACTCTGTTTCGCTGAATGCTCGAGTTTTATGTTCCTCTAACTGTTCTTTGAAGTTATGTATGATGTGAATAAGGTCAGAGACGTCTGCGCATGCGGAAAGTGTTGTTTTTAAAATTTTCAAGGGACTGCTGGGAAGACTGAGGACATAAAAGGAAGGCGAGAATGAACGGCGGGTGAGAGGCACGCTGCTAAGGAGTGAGGAGACCACAGGTTGAAGACAAGAATGCCTCTTAGGCGAAAGGTCTAGAGCTACTGTCGGTGTACCCGTGGTTCTATTTTATTTATGGTTGTTTATTTATCACATTACCTACACCGCCTTTTGCCATTGCAGTAAGGGGGGGGGGGGGGGGAGGAGAATTACAACATCCGCAGTGCTACACGCTGGGAGAACAAAAATAACGCAGTAAGCATAGTACAACATAGTTTCATACAAGCAAACGCAAGTGCATGTATTACAGCAGTGCGGCAAACATTTCATCAGATTTTGAAGAAACGACTTCTTGAGGCAGCCTATTTCATTCATTTATTGTTTTTGGAAAGAAAAGCAGCATCTTTAGTAGGTCTGTTCTGCATTTTATTTCTTTTACTTTGTAATGTAGTACCTTCATGCTGATATATAGTATGGTGGCAATAAATAACGGTCACGGTCAATACCCGTTTTAGAATGAAATATATTATGGAATAATTTCAGCCTTATGTATGCATCAGCGTTTCTGTAGTGAAACCCGTCCTAACGATTTCTGTCCTGTTGACACACAGAAATTTCGGCTGTAATTATTTAAAACAAAACGGACATGTGGGTGTTGGACCTTATCTAATCTATAAATATCGTACTGTGCACGCGTACTCCAGTACACGCCTTAGATTAGTTGTGTATAAATATTCTTTAGCGTTTAAAGGAAAACACGTGGCATTCCTGCGTAGGAAGCCTGAAGCACGACCTGCTGTCGCAGTGATGTAATTAATGTGCCTATGCCCAACGCAGTTCACTATTTAAATAAACACCAAGATTATTTGTAGTCAGTGACAGACGAAAAATGTACTGAAATAATACTACAAACAAAGTACAGAGCATGATAACCGCGCCCGCGCAGTGCTTGAGAGGAGATCGACAGCTTTGACGATCCCACGTAATCATGCACAGACCTCGTCTTTCATAACCAGACATTTGGACCAGCAGGTTGAAGGCACCTCCCAACTGATATCAAATTTAATGGCTAGTGTGCAGTGCGTGTGTGTGCTGAACAAAGTGGACAGTTTCATCAACAAATGTGAAAATCTGCATACACTGACAACTACTGTGTATGGAAGTGCCGCCAACTATGTGCTACGTCTCTTCAATGACCTGGATCACGGCACGGAACTTCATTGTACTATGACATCTCCACCCTCCATTCATGCCCTAATCTCCTTTACTTCTTTTTTTCCCCTTCCGCAGTGTGGAGTAGCATGCTAGGACCCTTCACCACCGGTCTACCTCTCCGACTTTTCCTTTTATCAAATAGGGAAAGGAGGAGGATTACTTTGGGAAACTAAAGATCAGTGTTTAGCGCAAATAGGTGCCTCGCTCACGTGTTTTACCATAGTATAAGACATCGAAAATAGTTGGAGCTGTCCTCAAATTTTGTCTTACTCGTTAAGTGTAATGGTCTGCCATTTTCTTAATTCTTGCATAACCTGAATTATTACATTGTCAACTGAATTTAAACAGACCAATAAGCTTTAAGAGTTCCTATAGCTGGCTTTAATTATCTGGTCAATAGAACAACAGACCAAATCGTTCACTGAAGCCTGGGAATGATTGTACCTCAGATAATACAGTACAAGAACGAACTCGTCAATTTGACGCTATGGTAGGTGTTGTCCCGTTTTCGACAGTCCAGATTGTCTGATTCACCCCGCTTGAACAGTCGAACGTTTTCTTTGTGCGAAGTTTTCGTACGGATATTTTGAGTTGTGCAGATTCCTTTCTGGTAAATGAGGTTTTGCGATGTGTTAAAAGGCTGTTTCACTTTGCGCACTTGCACGCGGTTTTGTCGCAGGAGCTGAAGGACCGGTTTCTTGTGCGTGGAGATTACAACATCATAATGGTGGACTGGGGCCGCAAGTCCCAGGACCTATACGGCAGGGTGGTCAACCAAGTGGTGCCGGAAGTTGGACAGCACCTGGCAACCTTCATACGCGTAGTTCAGGTAGGCCTGATTTTTTTCTTGCATCGAATGTGCTTGGGTTTGGCTTTTTTTACCGACCAAGACATTGGCTGTGGTCATGTCTCTGAGAGTGGAGGGGAGGAGGCACTTCTCGCAATGAGCAGTACAGCGCACATCCAGGCCCCATCTTACTCGAAGGAATAAACTGTCTTGATTGTTTTCGTGGCAGTATTTTAAAAACCTTCGTAGCCAGCAGTTGCACTGTTTCTTGCTTTGAAGCTTACAAAAAAAAAAAAAAAACGCTATATAAAATGGGCGCTGGGGTGTCGCCATATTATTGTGCGGATGGCTATCGCTTACAAGTTCACAAGAAAAAAATACGTAGCAGGCGAAAACGAAAAAGATGCAGCCGCGTCAAAATAGACAATAAAATCAATCTAGGAGCACAATTCAAATAAGCAGTAAGATCTGCCACCGTTGAGGGAACGGAGAAACGTTAAGGCGGCTAAGGCCCGGCCAGGCGCTGGCTGCTGGGAAGAACTCCGTAAAAGTGTTCCGAGCACTTGCGGCCACAGCATGTCGATGCCTGCTGATTATGTATTGAGCCAGAGAGAGGCGGCGACGCGGAAGGCGGCTGTCCATGGATGGCCAGGCTGGAATTCCCCTGCCTCTCTCGCATTCCTGACCTTGCACTCCATGTGCCATGACACGTCGCCTCCGCCAGTACTTGCGAGTTCGCTCATGTCACATGTCTAGGTTGGCACACGCGACGCTCCACATTCAAATCCTCTTTGTCACCGCGAATATCACGTCACACGGGTAATGCGCGCCACATTCTGCTTGCATTATAGTGAACAAGTCTCAGTCCTGTTGAGCTATTTGTTCTCAGCCTGGAACGAGTCGAAAATTGTTCCAAGAATTAGGGAAGACAAAATATTATCAATTGTTGTGTTAATGAGTGGATTTAGCCTTTAGAGCTACAAAGAATGCATATGTCTTAACTACGCAGCGAAGTACCAAGGGACTCAAGCAGCAGTCTCTGACAGAGCTGGCGTTACATTTGAGAGCGATTGTTGCAGTCGGTGGAAGCTTGGAGGAAAGAGAAACTGAGACTGAGGCGGGACAAAACACAGCTCATTAGCAGCATTCGAAAGTCGCAAATGACTTTCTATATGAATTCTACGCGCGCACGAACCCCGGTAGGGTGCGACTGCTCATATGTAAACGCTCTGTTTCGAATGTGCTACGAAATGTCATACTTGGTTGTGCGTTTGGCGTGTACAGAATGTTGTGCGGAATGTATGTAGAGAGCGTGGTAAGAAATATGAGTACTGAATGTGTGTACAGAATGGGTGAGGGGCTGTGCATCTATGTCGAGAGTAATAGCCACAAACGTGTTATCGTTAGGTAGCTTATGTGGAGTGTAATTGCACTGGGCATTTTTAGATTCTAATTAGTCATCATTAGTTAGTTATTTGTAATTAAAATCAGTTGTAAGCTACATCATTGGGCCATATATTATTGTATAACTTGCGTCGAGTATAATTTCACTGAGCATACGTGACTGTACTCTTTGTAATAATTAGTTATTGCAATTAAAATTCGAACATTACGCTGCACCATCAAGTGAAATATTGTCGCGTAAACGAGGACCCCACCACTGAGTCCGAGGTGGAGCCCAGAGAGTAGGGAACGGTAAGGTTCCGCAAGAATATTCGAGCCTTGCTTAGTTTCAGTGCTTGTTACAATACCGTTGGATAACCCCTGTCAAGTGCGATTGTGCTGCGCTAGTTAGAGGTCTCTGCTAATTACCGTTACTTACAGGTCCTAGTTTGTAATATTTAATTAATTTTGATTAAAATCAGATTTAGGCCACGCTGTCGTCATATATTCTTGAAACGATATCAACGAATAACATAAAAACAAATATAAAAACGCAAGAAACACGCAAAGCCGAGGTACCGCTCGTCTACTCTATTCAAAAAGACACGCAACAGAAACGAGGCATTAGCACGTAATCCTTAGGCATTCACAGCACGTAACGAGACCTACGCATCCTAGTAGTTTTTTCAACTGTTTGGTAGCGTAGTCTCAGAGCTTTCAGAAGAAACACTACGGAATCTTAAAAAACAAATTACAGTCACTGCCCAAGTAAAAAAAAAAAAAACGGTTTTTGAAACTTTTTTTTTTCATGCTATTTTGGTCATTACCATGTTTTACCATACTACCATTCCTGACCAGGCGAACTTTCTTCGACCCCTTGACTACTACGGAACCTTATTGGCGTGAGGCGACCGAGACAATGTTTTTGATGCGAGCTATCCCTCAGTACTTAAAGCAGACCAACCTTGCATGATCAAGGGAACAAAAATTTCTAATTTATAAGGCAGGATAACCACGCAGTGTTGAGGGTGAGCGCACTTTCTAGATAGCCTTGAGCGTTAGTTTTCCTGCGAATGTTTTTCCTTCGTCTGATATATCTAATGTTGGAGTCAAGAATAGCACCACGATAATCACGGAGCTGATGTCACTGCGTATAAGCGCAAGTACTTTGAGATAAAAAGTAATTCGAGACATCTTACCCAATAATGGCCATTAATACTGGGCTGTATACAAAGCGAGAGTATTTTTTACATGAAACGCGCTATTCATGCTTTGCAGCCAAAACTGGATCATGGGAAAATTAACTTGCACTTCGTATGCGAGAAACAAGATGAGACAGAATCTGACTTTAAAAAATAACGTTCTGCCTAAGAATCTTCGCTGAAACGCTTTAGTTCATTGCATTTCCATAAGCAAAATTCACTGTTTTGGAGAAAGCAGGGTCAACAGGATTGTGATATTATTCTTTCGAGATTATAAAGAAGCTCGAAAAGTCCTTATAAACGGATACAAGCTCAATAAAAAAGACTTTGTCGAATCATAAAGACTACAAAGAAATAAAAACCTCTATGGGAGAGTGCTAAAGCTGAGAGACAGCAAAGTGAAGTGAAATTAGTGAATGATATATTGGTCGTTACGGGCCAAATGTTTTCATGTGATGACATTACTAGCACAAAGGTGAATCTACCATTGCAAAATACAGAAAAAAAAATGATTGATGGTGAGTAGACTAAAGGGTTTTTCAGTTACACGATCCAACGTGCGGTCCCACGGCCGGCCCCTTGAAATCTATAGTTGATTTTCCTGCTTCACCGCACTGCACTTCAAGATTAAAGATATTGGCAGTTTATTCCACAACAAAAAGATGCTGCGAGGAGGGCAGGAAAAAGCTGTGTGAACAGCTTGAAAAGCCCTGACCCCCTAGCAGACGGGGTGGGACAGAAGCGTGCGGCAAGAGAACACAGTCGGATATGACAACATCGTTAAAAAAAAAAAAAAAAAAGTGTAGTCTGAGCAAGCTGAACAGTCTGATTTTACCTGGTAAACTCCAATCGCTAATACTGTATTCGCGATTTTCACACTGCAATAAAACAGTATATCAGCTGAAACCGCATGTCAATGTATCAAAGCACAAGTTATGCTTAGCTTTCGTGTGTAGCTTGCTTACAAAAACGAGCAACATCTTGACTGTGTCGTGACCTGCCCGAATTTTTTATGTCGTCTAGTAACATCGAAAAGCAAAACGCTGAGTGTTTTTTTTTTTTGCTTGTGTCTTCTTCTAACATTTAAAAGGGAGATTGTCATGGAGTAAGCAAGTGCTTTAATAGGAAAGGACCGTACAAAAGGGAAAGGACAAAAGGTCTCTACAACTACTTGCTTGACGTAATGTTGTGTATGGTTCATTATACTGTGGAGAGAAAGGTAGGGATGTCCTAGAGAGTCAAAAATATGCTGGTACGATTGTCATGAAAACATTTCTTCTTTCTTTTATAAAGCGTTATATTACTTCGTAAACCATATGTGGAGGAAAAAGGCTTCTTTGTTCCGTGATCGCTGGAGTACTTGATTTCCCATAAACCTGAATCCATGGACCATATTTTCCTTGACTCATATTAGGTAGTAATCTCTAGGGCATCGTATGGAGGGCATTCAGAAACGACCTACCAGTCATGCCGTATGGCATACAGTTGTTGCTTGTCCCTAATTGAGGTGATGTGCCATGTGGATTAATCATGTTGCTTTGCATCCATAGTGTATGGAAAACGAAAATGGCTGCGAGCCACGCTGACATGGATGCTGGCTTAGCGACAGAGTATTTAATTGAAAGTGTCCCTTACCAGAAAGCAATCAATAATGACCAAAGTCAGAAACCTAAATTGATGATACTTTCGACCGAACTGGCTGACTTAAACCTTTCTGAAACATAGCGCAGCCCTTCTGTTACCATACTGTATTTTTACATTACGTATTACTCCATTACGTGTTATTATAATTATTGTATTAGGACAGGAAATGAAGAAAAAAAAAGAAACTTTCGCTTTGCAGCGGTTACCATAGTTGCCTATGAAACGAGACCCCACACATAGGGTAACTTTGTTTTCATTTTTTCCTGCTTTTTTAAGATCCACTGCTTCTTATTTGCTTTTGCACTGCTTTTATTTTTCGAACATTGCTTTTCTGAGCAAGGTACCACGGCCGTTAAATATAAAGTGGTATTCAGTCTCGGCCCATAACCAGGACTTGTGAGGCGCTCTTTGTAAATTGGTTCACAGGAAAGGAAAGGCACAGTATCTGTCACACTTGTTTCTGTGGACACCTAAACCATGCCTTAAGGGAAGGGAAGAAGTGGGAGCGAAAAATGGAAATAGAGAGAAAGAGGAGCCATAGTGGAGGGCTTCGGAGTAATTTCGACCGGTATAGTCGAATTCATGAAACAAATAAAAACATAGCGTCCCTATATATGCTACATAAGAATATTAGGATTAAACCAAGTAGAATAGAAAAAGGAGTAACCCTTTTTTCCCTCTTTCCCAGAATTCTCGCTTTTAAAAGCGAGAATTCCGCATGGCAAAAAAAAAGTGTCAAGAAACAAAATAGTATAATGAGAAAAGAATGAGAGAGAGACAGGGCCAAGTCGGTGGAAGGCTTCGCACGTTGTCTCGCTGGTGTGGCATAGGAGTTGGGCGACCGTCGGCCGACAGCCGTCTTGCGAGCGACGTGCGCACAGCCTGCAGGCTGACTGGTTTCTTCGACGTGTGAGACAGGAGCTGACATCACGAAGACAAGGTGTTGGCGGACCAAAACGGTGTCATTTCATGATAGATATTCGGTCTTGCAAGTGGGTTGTACAGCGCGAATACACGAGGAACAAAGAAGAGAAGCACAACAGACGAGCTCCGACTCGGAATAACTTTTTTATTCAGAAGACAGCGGATTCTTATACAAAAATATATCACATGACGCTACAAAGAATGCAATCATTGGACAGGCAAATTCAAGAGATATCTTTTGCCTTCATCAGCCACGTGGAAAGCCTTAACAAACGAAGACCAAACACACAAGCCCCCCCCCCCCCCCCCCCTTCCCCCTTCAAACGGCCGGTTTACACCAAGTATACATTGTCAACAAACATTATCCAGAAAAGAAGCCTTTTTATCAACAAGCACTAAGGAAGGCTGGCTGACGCACTGCGCCTGCTTCTTGTAGATGTAAGTCTGATTTATTTCTCTGATCGTTTTGTCCCCGTGGCGAAAGAAAATCTTTTTTTTTTTAGAACCCAAGGGGCGGTAACTTTTATTTTTATTTTTTTCCCTCTTGCCCACAAGCACTACAATGATCTTTCTAGTGAGAATATCGTGTATCCGACAGCAAACTGAGGAGTTCACACAGACAAATGCTTATATACCGACTCGTTTTAGCTATGTATACCTTATTGCATGACAGGGGACGTAAACAAAAGCGCAATCTACCAATCTCGACCTGTGCGGAACCTGGCATTTAAACGGGTTACTTTTATTTAGCTTTTCCTGGTGGTTCCCAATAGCGCAGCAGAGCCCGCCCAACTTATGCGGTGCCGAAAAAACATTAACTTCAAATCGTCCAGCTCCACTGTTTAGATTTATGCATGTAGGGAATCACCGCTAGTTTTTTTCTTCTTCGCGTTGCTCCTTTTTCTAACCAGAAAACCCTTAGTGTGGCACCTTACTTTTCCTTCCGTATCCGAGCATGCGCCCCATACTGTATATGTATTCGTTACGTGCAGCGTAATGCGTAGCGGCGCACTGAGAAGCAGCAGAAGCAGAAGAAGAAGAAGCAGAGGAAGCCAGTGGCTGCTGCTCCCACTGGGCACCATTCGTGAAGCGCGGTACTCGTTGTACAGGGAGTCGGGTAATTTGACGACGCGGGCAAAAGCGGAAGATATGTCTGCTGCCCCCACAGCCGTAACATACTGGTGGCTGGCGGTTCTGGTAGTTCACTTCAGGATCCCTTGGAGGCCGAGATGGGGCGACAGAAGCGCGACGAGGAGCACCACGAGGCACTTCATCGGGATGGGCTGGACGCTGCTGGAAATGAGGCTGCTATGTTGGTTGCAGGGTCCGCTCCATGCTGTTGTTGTAAGCTGGTTCGCAGTTATTTTGTGCAGCCCATGGCATGCGCTGTTCCCATGATGATACGGACCTCAATGTCGAGTGGTAAGGTACATCGAAATTTATACGTTTCATTTCATTTCCTTTGATTACCTTAAATATCCCTCGCGGGGTATTACATAAGGGGTGGGATGAGCAGAAAAGGTACAAGACAATGCAATATATGTGATCATATACAAAAAATGTTGTTTAGATTGCTAGCAAGCTATAAAGGGCAGGCGATGTCGACAATATGCTGGGGAAGGCCGTTCCAATCTTTAGCTGCACGTGGGAAGAAGGAGGCTGAAAAAGTAACAGTTCGGGCACATGGGCGAAACACTAGAAGCGTGTGGCTAGTGCGGAGAGAAATGTAAGATGCTGGTGTGATGTAGGGGGCACGGTTAAGTGATGAGTGAAAGAAGTTGTGGTACAGTGATAGCGTGGCTATGCGGCGACAAACGGAAAGAGGCGATAGTGCTGATTTAGCTTTTAGGGCTGAAACACTGACGTTGTACGAGTAAGAAGAATGAATGAACCTTGTAGCGCGGTTTTGAACGACTTCTAGATCGTTTATGAGGTTAATATGATGCGGGTCCCATATGGCTGATGCATATTCAAGTTTAGGTCTAATGAGTGACTTGTAGGCGAGCAATTTCACGTGATGCGAGGTGAGGCGAAGGTGACGTTTAAGAATTCCCAGAGATTTGTTGGCAGATGATACCACGTTATCAACATGTGCATTCCATGTTAGGTCATTAGACAATGTGACGCCTAAGTACTTGAAAGATGATGCAGATTCTATGGACTCGTTAGCGATTTTGTAATGTAAGGCATGACTCTTTTTGCGACGGGTAATGGGAAGAAGCTTGCATTTGCTAGGGTTCAGAGTCATAAGCCAATTTTTGCACCACTGTTTGGTTAAGGTCCTGCTGGAGGGCTTCTTGATCAGTTGTGTTTGTTATTTGGCGGTAAATTACGCAGTCGTCAGCGAACATTAGAATTTGGCGGGATACATGCTGTGGGAGATCGTTAATATATATATATTAAAAACAGTAGGGGCGCAAGAACGGAGCCTTGTGGGACGCCGGATGTTATAAAGAGAGGGTTGGAAGAGTGGTTGTTCACAATGACTGACTGAAAACGATTTGTTAAGAAGGCCTTGATCCAATTTAGCACGTTAGGATGTAAGTTTAGAATAGAAAGTTTTTTGTATTAATCGCTGATGTGTAGCTTTATCAAATGCTTTAGCGTAATCCAGAAAGATGGCGTCAACTTGAAGGTTAGCGTCCAGGTCAGCATGTAAGTCGTTGAGGAACATGGCTAGTTGTGTTTCGCATGAATACCCCTTGCGGAAACTGTATTGGGATGGATGGAAGAAATTGTTAAAGTCTAATAAGTCCATTACCCGAGACTATATGACATGCTCCATGATCTTGCAGGGGACGCTAGTTAGAGAAATTGGACGGTAGTTTAGGGGGGAATTTCTGTCACCTGATTTGTAGAGTGGAACGACCTTCCCAAGTTTCCAGTTTTCCGGAATGAGACCTGTAGAGAGTGATTGCGAAAACAATAATTCTAGATACACTGCACTAATGCACTTCGTGTTTTTTAGTAGTTTAGTGTTTATCTCGTCGAGGCCGGCTGACGAGGAAAGTTTCATTTTCTCAATTAAAGAGGAGATGCCAGTTGAAGAAAAAGTTATTGCGTCCATCGGTGAGGTGGCATTAGCAGGAAGTATCCTTGGAGGCGGGTGGCGCTCCTGGGTGAAAACTGGCGAGAAAATAGCCGCTGAATATCCAGCTCCTCGCGTATAATCCTCCTGACCATAGAAGCGATATCTTTAGCCTCCAGAATGTCGATACCGGCAACAGTTGTCACATGAGAAAGACGGCCAAATTTGGGCGCTATCCGACGTGCCTTTAACGCCTCAAATGCCCGGCACTGCTTGATGACATCTGCTACTGTGGCAAGGGTGTCCCGCGAAATAAGGAAGTTGTACACATCCGCAGCAATCCCCTTGAGAAGGTGCCTTACCTTGTCTTCTTCTGAGATCTGCCGGTTTACAATGCGACAAAGTTTCAATATTACCTCGATGTAACGTGTGCATGTCTCACCGGGCAGCTGGGCTCTCTGGGAAAGCTGATGCTTAGCGCGTTCCTTCTTCCCAAGGGCATCCCCAAAGGACTTCGTAATTTCTTCAACAAATCGGTCCCAGGTCGTCAGGATTTCTTCGTGGTTGTCGAACCAAGTCAGCGCCGTGCCAGCGAGGAAGAAGACAACATTGCACAGACGTGTGATTGAGTTCCATCGGTTGTACTGCTGCATCTTTCGTAATGTCGGAGCCATTCCTCAACGTCATCTTCGGGCTCACCGTGGAACGTACGCGGCTCTCGCTAATGGGGAAAGGTCGTCGTCTCTTCAGGTCGCTGTTCATGAGTCTGCGTCGTGCGGGTGGTAGCCATTGAAAGATACTGTTGAGGAGATAAAGGTGGCAAATCTGCTACACGACGGCTGCGACGAGGTACTGGCGGATCTAGAACGCTTTCACCCAGCACCTCCACCAAATGTAACGGATGAAATGGTTTTAATACAGGTGAACTTCGTATGAAGGACGAAAGCACACGACTCTCTTCTTCTTCTTCTTCTTCTTCTTCTTCTTCTTCTTCTTCTTCTTCTTCTTCTTCTTCTTCTTCTTCTTCTTCTTCTTCTTCTTCTTCTTCTTCTTCTTCTTCTTCTTCTTCTTCTTCTTCTCCTTCTTCTTCTTCTTCTTCTTCTTCTTCTTCTTCTTCTTCTTCTTCTTCTTCTTCTTCTTCTTCTTCTTCTTCTTCTGCTTCTGCTGCCTTTCAGTGCACCGCTACTCGGCGTAACAATATATTTGTTGAAGCCTTTTCCATTGTCCTTGTTCGTCATCGCGCTGTGTGTAGAACCAACACTTCCAGCAACTGATTTTATTCGCAACCCCTCCCAGAAGCTTAGCACTTTTTTAACCAAGCAGAAAAAATCCTTGCCAGCGAAGAAGCACGAGGACACGTTGCTCACCAGCAGAACCGATATGAATACTGCCAAGAATGGAACAGGAAACTTGATTTTTCAAAATGCACGTACATTCTATTAAGCAGAAAGTGCGCAAATGTCGAGGCAATGTATTACTTAGATACAGAAAATATCACTTTGGCTGATGTCGTTAAATACCTTGGTATCATTTTTTCTTCAAATCTCACATGGACTAAGCACGCAGAATATATATAGCTATGAAAGCTTAGATATACGCTCCATACTAGAATATGTCGCCGCTGCCTCGGGCCTAATTTTCCTACACTTATAAAAATTTAGAAGCTGTTCAAAATAGAGCCGCACGTTTTATGACCCCTCCCCCCCCCCCCTCCCCCGTTTTATGCTATCGCTACCGCATTGAAGGGAGCTCTTTTGTTTTTTGGCGTCCTTTCGAAACACACCATACCGTATCTAGGCTTGCATTCTTAAAGTAAATTGCCCGGGAGAGAGAGAGAGAAAACTTTTAATGAGCATAATAATCAGTAAGAATTCGCAGGAGCTGGGTGGTCGGTGCCCCTAGTCTAGGGCTCCGCTGGCAGCAGCTGACTTGCGGACTAGCTGTATAATCCAGGCTTGCTGGTCCAGGTTGTCGCTGGTCAGGGCCACCTCCCACTGCTCGTGTGTCGGGCATGGCACTAGTAACGTTGGGTCAGGTTTGTCCTGGCATTCCCAAGAGATGTGATAGAGTGTGGGGCTTGCACCGCACCAAGGACAGTAACTCGTGTATTTTGTTGGGCTTATCTTATTTAAAATGTGAAGATTAGGGAATGTGTTTGTTTGTATTTTTCTCCAGTCTATAGCGTCCGAGGAAGGAAGTTGTTTGTGTGGTGGTGAGAAAATTCTTCTTTCTAACCGTAGGTGTTCCAGCCTGTCGCCGTAGGGTCCTAGGAGAGGGGTGGGGTAGGGATGGGGATCCGCCCGGTTTGTGAGAGCTCGGGCTAGATCATTCGCTACCTCATTTCCTTCTAGGCCTTCGTGTCCAGGTGTCCATGTAATTGTGTGCGTCTGGGAGATGGAACGTAATATTGCACACGCTCTTCTGTGAGGTTTTCCGGCCAGGTAGTCCCTGCAGGCTATGCTTGTCTGCGCGGGAAATGACCACATTTGCAAAATACGTTAAATAGCCTGACACACATCTGTATTCTAATCATCATTTCGTCCACGAACAATATGACAATGGAACCGACTATCGGAATGTGTCATCTCAGCGGCTGACAGCCAGTTCTGTTATAATGAAGCGCTTATGAACTGCTGTGTAAAGATTGAATTCCTGCTTTTCAGTTTTTTTAGTTAATTATGCTGCTGGCGATTTGTCTGTGTTACCTGCTTACTCTCTTTTCACTTCAGTGTTCCACTTCCATCTTGACGATCGACTTGCCGTTGTTGATGATTGTTTTTGCGGTTGTGTCTTGTTCGACATGTCCCTTTTCGCAACATACTCTCTACTGTAAGTGCTGTCTAGGTCCACGAATAAATTAATTGATAAATGCATACTGTACTATTCCTAGACTTCTGAATACATTTCATTAAAAAGACATCAATATAGAAAGTCGCACGCAATTATATTTAAGACTGCGCGCAAGCTACACAGTTAAGTTAGCGTATACGCTGTAGCTTCTGTTCCTTCTATGCGACGTCTTTGGAATTTATGGAAGCTCTACGCATGATAGAAAAGATTTCTCTCTTTTCTTGAAAAAAAAAAAAAAAAATCTGTTTGGCTTTCTCTGTGCGCTGCTGCTGTTTGGAAACCTGCACTGTTGGTTTGATGAATCACTAGGTCTCCCGGAACGTTGGAGTCATTTGGAGCAAAGGTCTTATTTTTATATTGGTTGGAAAGCACGATTGATTATTTGCATTATCTTTAATTCCTGGCTGTATACCTGTCTCACTGATTCTGGTCGTACAGCGAACTCGCTGGGCGGTACTTGCTTCAAAATAGAGCAAACCGCATCTATTAGTAGTGTTTAGTAGGTTGATTAAGTAGCGAGTACAACGGCGCGTTAACGCGGCGTCTGTTAATGGCGGTTCATCAATTATAAGCTCACCAATTCTTTCAGTGCGATTTGGGTACTGATTGCTTCATTCACAGCCAGCCCCCGTTTAGCAAGCAAAGCAAGCAAAGCAGAAATGGGGGGGGCTGGTTAGTTTAACGTTTCGTTTAACAGTTGGTGTAATCCGTTTAGGATTAAGCGCTTATTTTTCTAGAGCTATTGTCCGTAGTAAACTATTCCTGGCCAGCGTAGCTCTACATTTAAAGAGTTTCTGAACATTCATACAGTTAAAGACACCTAAACTATCTTTCTTTTTGTTTAATGCGAGCTTTCAGTACAGTCTGTCTTTTCTTTCGTTCTCTTATTAATGTAATAGTGAAGTAAACGTTTCCTTATTTTCACGTGTTTCAATGTTGCTGTCAAGCGTCCGTACACTGGGCTAATTATGGTATTAAATTTACAATGTGAATGAACTCTTGAAATTATAAAATTCGAACAGGATATTTGTATCTCTTACAGAACACCACGGGAGCCAGCTGGAAGAGTTTCCACCTGATCGGCTGCAGCATTGGGGCCCACGTGGCAGGGTTCGCCGGAAAGTTCCTCAGTGGACAACTGGGACGGATCACTGGTAGGCCGCCTCATTAAAGAAATATCCTATAAATTTCAGCTTCTGCACAAGGCGATTCCAAATCGATTTGTGCTCTTCTCGCCCCGGTGGCAGCGAAGCAGAAAGGAACTCTAGCGCTTTTATTTGTCGGGCATATACCGGGTGTCCCAGCTAACTTGAACCAAGGGTTACAAAATAATGTATTTGAGGTAGGTCAGTGAAACCAAATGCATACAACTGCCAGCCTGTTTTTTTTTTTGTTTTTTTTTAAGTCGATATTTATTGCCTCAGGGCATCAGTAGGTTATGAGATGAAGGATGAATAAATGACTAAATCAATGGAAAAAGGTTGGCTGATTTTATGAAGTCCAGAAGTGAGCGATGATGAGGTCCCTGCGTCCAAGTGACGTATGAGGCAGGATTGGTTGCTGAAAGGCCAGCTATTCTCAGGTGCCGGATTCGTGTTGGCTTGAGTGCTGGGCAGTCCCACAGCAAGTGGTGGATGTCGGCCTCGACATCGTTGTTACAGATCGGGCATCGGATCGGGTTTGTGCACTACAGGCAATTTTTTGTTTTGCATTTACTTAATTAGCTAATTATGTTAATTTCTCTAATTTTTTAAATATCGACCAAACATGTGAATTGGAAAGTTGTAGAGCACCTTCAGAAACCCCCATCCCGTTAACTTCGATAAAGAAAGTCTCACGTGTATCTTTTTTTCCGGGCTCAGAAGAAAGCGCGCGAAATACAAATAATACCACGTGACTAGCGCATTTGAGCGCCGCGATTGTGGTGCTCTCAGTCGTGGTTTGAGCGAACGACATAAGCTGCGGCTGTGACCCGATGGTCCCGTTGCAGCGGCAGGCAGAAATGTTGGCGATGGTTCGAGCGAGCTCGACCTCGCCCGTCGCCACCGCGATTTTGGCCAGGCCTGCGCACCGCAGCAGCCTACATCACGACAGGGGGATGGCAATAAAGAACCGGCAAATGAAGGTGCAGCGCTAATTTTAGTCGAGTCACATGATGTCATCTCGCCCCTTTACCCAAGCCTGTATGCGCAGATTCAGTGGCTGACACCTTATCGCTCATTCGTTTGTCGTGACGTTCGCTGATGGGAGAGAAGGAGGCCTTGTTAGAATGTCGGTGGTGTCGGCTCGCCGCTCTCGCTGCTACTGTACCGTCACGTGGGCCGGCTGTCTGACACGGGCGAAGAAGCCATCGCAGGCGTTTTGACCTGCCGCTTTAACGGGGCCAAGAAGACACGGCCGCAGCTGATTTCGTTCGCTCAAACCACGACTGAGAGCACCACAATCGCGGCGCACAAATGCACTAGTCACGTGGTATTATTTGTATTTCGCGGGCTTTCTTCTGAGCCCGGAAAAAACGATACACGTGAGACTTTCTTTATCGCAATTAATGAAATGGGGGTTTCTGAAGGTGCTCTACAACTTTCCAATTTACATGTTTGGTCTAAAGTCGATATTTAATAAATTAGATAAATTAACATAATTAGCTAATTAAGTAATTGCAAAACAAAAATTGCCTGTAGTGCCCAAGGAGGCTGGCAGTTGAATGCAATTGGTTTCACTGACCTACCTCAAACATATTATTTTGTACCCCTTGGTTCAAGTTAGCTGGGACACCCGGTATATGGCCATCGCGAAAGGATTTGCGGTGCGCAGTAGAGGAAAGGGCATGCAATTTGCACACATGGGGCGACTGCGCAATATGTTTATTGTATGCAATACGCCGCTCTTGTCTGTGCTGTGTAGCTGTTTAAACGCAAACTAAAGGTGCTTTGGTACATCAAACTGCTGCATTCATGAAGGTATCTCGCCGCGGTTGTTAACGCGCGCAGCTACTGCACCAATAAAACGCAAAAAGCGTCCGCCTGCTGCGCGCTACAATCGCACGCTATTAACGCCAGGGAGGTCAAATTAATGCGGAACCTTCCCGTAGGGTGTCTGTCATAGCTCTACTGCAGCAAACGCTTACAGCATAATATGGGTAACAAAAAAAAAACGCTGCGCGACCTTACTTTTGGCGGCGAATAAGTCGCGATCAACACTGCCGCGGTTCCGTCCTCTAACGAAGTGTTGAGCAGCCGTGAACTTTTGTTCCAGGTGAACAGATTGCACATTACTATGACTGAGTGATTCAGTGCAACTTGCAAAAAAGGTTGATGTAACACGGGAGTCATATGACAAAGAGTGTCGCATGATTCAGGATGACTCGCAAAATGTGACCCCACACCAGCGTTCGCAAGGTTTAGGGTGACTTTTAGTGGTGTCATAGCAGTCACATGACACTTTTAATGTGACTGGTATGACACCACTGTACGCACGCATGCGCGTAGAGAAACCAAAGATAAGGTCTAGATATCGCAGCGATTTTTATTCAGACAGTCGCTTCATCGTAAACCTAGGACCAAGGCCTTGCTCCTTAAACAACTTAAGAACATTCACAACTATCACACCCTTTCTAGAAGATCAAAATATCATCTACCTACCGAGAGATTTTCTCCCCTAACCCATCTTGAGCTTGCGGTTATGTTTCCACTACAATAACATTACAAACAGAAGAGTATGCACGGCCCTTGTCCAAAAACAACTGGTTGGCCAAATTCGACTCCATGAGAGGCATACTTAGCACCAAGGCAGCTTGGAGTCTTCATCGATGTTTGATAGAGCCTTCCAGGTGACGCGGGGATCAGCTACGTAACCTCAAGAGAGCACTGCGCGGCTTTATGGGCACGGAAGAGCAGCTGGCTGCAGCCCTCATCGGCAAATGCCTCTGTATAGTGAACGATAACGAGCCATTACAGGATTATGAAGGTATGAAGAATCCAGCCGGACCTCGATCGAGAGTACAGGCGGGGCTTATGGCCATGAGGCGGGGCACGGCACCAGGGAACGACAGGGTGACAGTGCTTATCAATCTTAATTGGCAAACGCTTGAGCATCTCACGCATTGGATCAGCGAGTGTTGGAGAAGCGGGCCCAGAGCGCGGAAGACGGCTGATGTTGGCTTCGTTCCCAAACCTGGAAAGGAGGTAAACATCAATAAACTCAGGCGTATCTCGCTTACGTCGTGCACAGGCAAGCTGATGAAGAAGGTGGTACACATGCGGCTTTCAGCGTGTGTAGAAGACCAAGATATTATGCCCCACACGATGTTCGGGTTTAGGGCCCACTTGTCAACCCAGGACGTGTTACTGCAGCTGAAAAAGGAGGTTATCGATCCCCCATGCAAAAGCAGCAGTAGTGCCATACTAGCACTGAATTCTTAAGGGGCTTTCGACAACGTGAAACACTCCAAGATTCTGGAAAATCTATAGGGTACTCACTGCGGAAAGCGTACCTTTAATTATATCAAGGCTTTCTTGCAAGGTAGGCAGGCGCACATCAAGAATGGCGACACGAAGTCTGAGCCGATACCCATGGGCACCAGGGGGACGCCGCAGGGAGCAGTCCTTTCTCCACTGCTCTTCAACGTTGCCCTCATTCACCTGCTGTAACAACTTAACGCCATAAGGGGAATCTGTCATGCCCTTTAAGCCGATGACATAACCATATGAACAACGGTGGGCAACTTGGGGCAGATATGGAGTAGGCACTCCCAGAGGCTGCCACTACGGTTCAAAACTACGCAGAAGAATGCGGACTACGCTGTTCCCCGTATAAGTCGGAGCTCCTCGTCGTGCGCGGAAAGAGGGATACTGCACATCTAGAAATCTTGGTCCACGATACACCTATTCTCGAGGTGGAGACGATACGGGTTTTGGGGCTGCTTATTAAGAACAAGGACTTGAAAGCAGCAGCGATCACCAAGCTCCGAACGGTGTGCGAGCAGGTTATTCGTGTGATTTCACGGATCACAACCAAGAGGAATGGTATGCAAGAAGAGGATGCACTTAGGGTAATACAGGCCTTTATCAACTGCAGGATAGTGTACGTGGCCCCGTACCTTCGCATGAGGAAGACCGGTATAAACCACCTGGATGTTTTTCGAACGGCTTATAAAGCGCTCGGGCTACCCATGAAAGCATCTGGGAAGCGCCTGCTACGAATGGGAGTACACAATACGGCTGATATATTAGCGCCCATCTTACAAGCCAGGTAATGCGACTGGCCACAACCAAGACAGGCCGCAAGGCCTTGGAAGATTTAAACATTTGCTTTCCGCAACAAATGGCTGGAAGACAAGATATACCTAGAGTGGAAGAGCAAATTTATTCCGCTTCCCAAAACATGCACCCGGAGCATCATCATGCTAGGCGAGAAGCAAGAAGATGAACTAATCTTATTCAAGAGAAGAAGGAGCCTTCTTCGTGGATGCTGCGACTCCTGTAGAGGGGATATCGACTATTTCAGTGGTGTGCCGAATGAAGGTCGTGCACGGGCTTTCAGTTCGCAACGGGTAAACGCTGCTATGGAGGAAGTGGCGATGTCTCTCGCCGCGACGCACTCTGCATCGAAATACATTGTTACAGATTTCTAGGCGGCTTATAGAAACTTTATGCGTGGCAGAATCACGCCGCTAGCCTGCAAAATTGTCAGTCAATGAGGATTTCAGCAGCACAGAAGGAGCTGATACGGGTACCAGATCACCAGAGAGTTGAAGGAAAAGAGCGCGCACACGCTTCAGCCCGAGCTTTTCTTCCCCGGGTTCCTTCTACATCCTTCCTTACTGACGTAGGCCCCTTCTCTCCATTAACAACATATACAGATATACTACAGCATTTGCGCCTTGAAAGGCAGACACTTCCGAGGCCCGCTAAGAGTTTTAATAAACCAGAAAAGTGTCACATTCACAGGCTACAAACCATGTCACTTGATAATTCAGCTACGCTTCACGCCACTGAGCCCGAGTCCTTTTCAGCTCAGCGCAAATTTTGTGGCCACAAGGCAAACGTATACCATATGGTATGGGCGTGCCAGCAAAACAGCAGTCTTGACATAATAAATCCGCCAACGTGGGAGGGCGCAGACCTCGAGGAACAACGAGCCCTCGTCGAAAGAGCACGGACGGCGGCTTTTAATAACGGTGTCCCGGAAGCTTATTACCAAACCATATCCCGTAGGAGCACTCGAGCAGACGACGCTCTGGCGCGTGATTCCTCTGAGCAGCGTCACCTGGCGATAAATAGTGGATATAGTGTCTAAACGAATAAGAACGCATTTAAAAGTCGCTGTTCCTTTGTTTTTGTGGCCCAGTGGATTAACACTACCCACCTCTGCACTGCTGCCACTGAGGCATCTGTTCGACTCCTGTGTTATATATATTTCTTTTTTTTTGCAATTGCCTTCAGCGTATTATTTCCTGTCTTCAGTGAGTGCATATTACCTTTAGGTTGCGTTCACAGACACCTTTCAGTAACAATCGGTATGACAACGGTTACACTAAGCAATTACCTTATCAGTAGTCATTTCCTGCCTTCAGTGCATGTATGTTACCTTTAGGTTGCGTTCAGAGACATATCTTTCAGCAACAATCGCCGTTTAACTCGCTTAGAGCGTCGTCTGCTCCAATGCGCCTACGGGATATGTTTTGGCATTACGCGTCACGGACTAGGGATCCGATCAGTCTTCTCTTAACCTAAGTCCTTGCTGCACTCAATAAACGTACTCATCATCATCCGTTAACCCATGCAAGTTCCATAACTAAATATGCGGGCTATGCGGGATAGAAGAATACATATCCCCCACATCGACACTAACCACTAAACAGTCTCCAGGATTTTCCTTTCTTAGATACTCGACTCCGCACTCAGAGTTCTAAACTCTAGTTGCGAGTTAGCGCCGGTCTTGCCCTTATTCACCCCCTTGTTTTTCGCTCTACTACTTTCAAAAATTTATAAAATCGCATTTCACTTCACTTTCTGCCATTAAAATGGTTCAGCTCAGTTCAGTCCTTCAGTCGTGTCCGACTCTTCGTGACCCTATGGATCATATCACGCCATGCTTTCCGGTCTCTCACTATCTTCCTTACATCACATAGCTTCATCTGCAGCGCCTCGAGGATACCATCTAACCATCGCGTTCGCTGCCTACCCCTTCTCCTGTGACCCTCAATCTTTCCCGACTGCTCTCGTCTAATCAGATGACTAAAGTAGCTGTGCTTTAACTTCAGAATTTTATCCTCCAATGAGCAGTCAGGGTTTATGGTCGACAATGTTGACTGGTTTGATCTTCTGGCTGTCCAAGGAACTCTCAAGAGTCACAACAAACTCACGTAGGCTGAATAAAATATTGCACGATCATTTTCTATTACTTGAGTACACTCAAAGCGACATATCTTGTATTCTATGCAAACAGCACTAATCATATAGTCGGAGAGTTATTTTCAAGCACGGTTAACTTACTGTGTCTCTCTGAAATCTTTAATGGGTCACGAGGTTAGTTGCGATAGATTATTGCAGGAAGGATTGTCGATACACACCGGTTGGTGCATTACCTCTCTCTTCGTACTTCCGACAAAATACTGCATATTGTGGAAGAAGGCCAGGTCGAGACGGCAAGGTCGAGACGGCAAGGCAAGGGATGCCGTGTCTGGCGTTTTACTCCGATGACAAAACCAGCGATGACAAAACCCAGGCGCGCGCCGGAGCCGGCGCCGCGGGACGATGATGATGGTATGTACAAATGAAAGAGGAAGATCATGGAATGAACAAATTAAAGAACATCCACGGAAGGCTCACACAATCTGCCCGGGGGGTCGGAAGCGGCCAGCCTGGCCGCTCCTAACTAAGCGATGCATCGCGGCGCACAAACGGTTTCAAGCGAGACACATGAACAGTTTCAGTTCCACGGTGGCGTCGATCAGCTGGGGTATCAACAGGCGTCACTGTAATTCACTGGGGAAGTTTGGCATATGACCTCATAGGGACCTACGTAGCGGTGGTGGAATTTGTCACTAAGGCCAGGGGTGCGCAATGGTGTATAAAGCAGTACTTCGTCGCCAGGACGAAAAGAGACCACTCGATGTGTAGAATCATAGCGAGTCTTGCGGTCTTCCTGGCACGCTGCCGTGTTGAGGCGGGCAAGATGACGGCATCTGGCCACACGAGATAAAAAATGGGTAGGTACTGATGTGGAGTAGTCGGGCGTAGAGAAGAAGGAAGCATCAAGAATTGTAGTGGGAGGACGGCCATAAACGAGGAAAAATGGAGAATAACCGGTAGTCCGTTGTACTGCTGTGTTATAGACGAATGTGACGAATGGTAGAATAGTGTCCCAATTTCGATGTTCTGGTGTGATGCAGTACTCACGGATTGAAATAGGACATTCGGAGCGCGTGGCCGTCGCTGAATGCAAGGCAGTGTGGTAAACAGGCCGGCTTATTGGCGACCGGAAGGAGCAGTTCTGCTTCCTAGATGTTCTCCCCCTCGAGCTATACCACAATGCAGCACCTTGGTTCCATGAGCATCCCCGGGCGGCGCTGCATGCAGCGACGGCCACGCGCTCCGAGTGTCCTATTTCAATCCGTGAGTAGTGTACATGGATACCATGTCTGACAAGGTGCGATGAAATCGCTCAGTGAGACCGTTAGTCTGGGGGTGGTAGCTTGAGGTCGTCTTATGAAGGGTGGATGACGCGTGAAGAACTTCGGCAACGACTTTCGATAAGAAGGCTGTACCGCGGTCACTTAGGAGCACCCGAGGAGCGCCATGACGCAATACAATTGATTGCAAAAAGAAATTTGCTACTTGTTCAGCGGAACCAGTCGGTACAGGGGCTGTCTCAGCGTAGCGTGTGAGGTGGTCGACAGCCGTTATAATCCAATGGTTACCCAAATCGGAGAGAGGTAGGGGACCATATAAATCGATGCCGACTACGTCGAATGGCGTGGCGGGACAAGGAAGAGGTTGTAGAAGGCCAGCGGGCGAAGAAGTCAGCCGTTTGCGACGTTGGCACAGAGGGCAGGATGCGACGTATTTGGCAACGGTGGAAGATAAGCCAGGCCAAAAGAATCGTTTTCTCACGCGGTCGTAGGTTTTGTCAAAACCAAGATGACCTGCAGTAGCGTCATCGTGGAGAGCCGCCAGTATACGTGGGCGAAGCACACGCGGCACGACTGGGATCCAGCGAGTTCCATCAGGGCAATACACATAGGGGAGTAGGATGCCATCTTCGAGCTTGAAATTGCGAAGCTGTCGGCGAAGCCTAGCATTGGGTGGGTCCGAAACGCCGATAAGGCGGTCTATAATAGGACGGCAGTAGGCATCGGCTAATTGCTGTGGGGAGCGTGCTTGTTCTCAGAGTCGTCAAACCAAACGGTTGTGATATACGTCGGGCAAAGAGACGGTCGGCTCTGGTCAGAGGTGGTAATGCATTGGGAAGAAAAACAGCAAGTTGATTCCGAAAGGGGACAGCGAGAGAGAGCGTCGGCGTCTTGGTGTTGGCGACCATATCTATAAGTGACGTCAAAATGGTATTCTTGCAGGCGTAGAATCCAGCGGCCGTCGGCCTGTCAAATTTTTGAGTGAAGACAACCAGCAAAGAGCATGGTGGTCGGTCACAACTGTGAAATGCCGAACGTATAGGTAAGGGCGAAATTTTTGGACAGCCCAGACGACGGCAAGACACTCCTGCTCGGTAATGGTGTAGTTTTTCTCAGCTGGAGTCAAGGTCCGACTGGCAAAGGCAATCACTTTCCCACGCGATGTTGCATCACGCTGCAGAAGTACAGCGCCAAGACCGTGACCACTGGCATCGGTGTGCAGGATAGTTGGAGCGCTGTCACTGAAGTGGCCAAGAACAGGATCTGATGTAAGGGCCTGCTTTAGGTCATTAAAAGCAGTTTCGCACTGTTCAGTCCACACGAAAGGGCTGCGTGCTTTAAGTAGCTCATGAAGTGGTGCAGCAATAGTTGCAAAATGCCTTATAAAACGCCGGAAATAAGACGCGAGGCCGAGGAAACTGCGCAAATCTGTAGTCCGTTGTGGACGAGCAAAGTTCAAGACCGCGATGATTTTTTCGGGATCTGGGCGAATGCCGTCATGGCTGACCAGATGTCCCAATATTCTAATTTCCTTCTGTGCAAAGTGGCACTTCTTGGTGTTGAGCTGAAGGCCTGCCGAAGCGAGACAGGTGAGGACTTCATTCAGGCGCGTGAGATGGTCATTAAAGGTTGCCGAAAAGACAACAATGTCGTCCAAGTAACACAAACAGGTTCTCCATTTTAGGCCACGCAGCACAGTATCGATCATTCTTTCAAATGTCGCTGGTGCGTTACAAAGTCCGAAAGGCATAACATTAAATTCGTAAAGGCCATCGGGTGTTGCGAAAGCGGTTTTTTCTTTGTCGTCCTCGTGCATAGGTATTTGCCAATAACCTGAGCGGAGGTGCAAGGTCGAGAAATATTCGGAGCCTTGGAGGGAGTCAAGGGCGTCATCAATTCGCGGCATCGGATATACATCTTTGCGGGTAATTTTGTTGAGTGCGCGGTAATCAACACAAAAGCGTACCGAGCCGTCCTTTTTTTTAACTAGCACTACTGGGGAGGACCATGGGCTTGTTGAGGGTCGAATTATATTGCGATGGAGCATGTCATTTACATTTTCTTCAATTACTTTTCGTTCAGAGAGGGAAACTCGATAAGGCCGTCGGCGAACGATAGAGTTACCTTCAGTAATGATGCGATGGTGCGCAACACTAGTCTGTCCCAGTGGTGTGGAAGTGGCATCAAAAATGGCTTGGTGGTGTCGAAGCAATGTCAGCAGTTCTTGGCGTTGGTTCGGCGTGAGTTCAGGATTAATAGTCTTTGCGAGAACAGAAAGAGAGACGTCTGACGAAACACGTTGCTGAGGCGGAGGGGCGGTGAGCACCATCCGGGAAAAAGGTTGAACATCCACCATGCAATGCAGAGAAGTTCCTTTTGGGAGCACAAGGGATTCACGTGAAGTGTTAGTGGCCACTACTGTCGCTGAGCCGTTGTGGAACCGGACAAGACTTGACGGGAAGGCGATGCCGCGTACAAGATGACTATATGATGGTGCTGTGAGTACGTCCCCGTCAGTTATGTGGTCAGAAACAACAGTAAGCAGTTTTTCGCACTGAGGAGGCAAAACAGTATCAGCGGCGGCAACGAGGGGATGATGTCGTACAGAAAAGTCAGATGAAAAATCGCTGTCTGTCATATGGATAACACGCTCACCACAAGAAATTAGTGCTGAAGCGGTTGACAAAAAATCCCATCCAAAAATCATCAGATGCGCACAAAGTGAGAGCACAGCAAACTGCACATAATGGCGGATGCCGTAGATAACGACTCATACGCTGCACTTCGCTGAAGGGCGCAAAGGAACGTCATTGGCTCCACGGAGTTCAGGCCCATCATATGGTGTTGTCACTTTTCGCAAACGGTAGCACAAATCAGCGTGAATGGCAGAAATTGCAGCCCCTGTATAAATCAAAGCTTCAACCGGTAAACCTTCAGCGATAAGAGCAATCACGTTATACGGGGATCAGGATGACTATTAGTAAGTTCGCAGAGTGTAGTTTGACCTCCGGAAACTGCAACACTTAGTTTTCCGGATGGCGGACAGGGAGAGTGGTTGCGGGGCGGAGAGGGGAAACTGAGCGGCGGTATGGGGAAAGGGACCGGCGTCGAGATACATGGGCGCCATTTGGTTCAGACGAGGATACCGGCGGTGGAGAGGATCGACGAGGTGAGCTGGGAATAGGTCGCCGCTGATAATACGTCACTTTCGAAGGCGTCGTAACCACACCACTCGTTTTGAATGCGTCGACGACAGAAGCGGGATATATGCCCTCGGATTCCACAGTAGTAGCACACTGGGCGAGAGGGGCGCCAAGGTGCGTAATATGGTGGCGTAGGCTGAGCTGTCGTAACGGCGTTGATGTGGTTGTAGGGCGGTGATGCTGCGAACAAAAGAAGGGGGTGATGCTGCGACGTGTGCGTAAGTCGATGCTGGACGGGGTGCAGGAGGGTCGGACACCATAGGCCGAGTGATTGTTGCCAGCTCATCTTTAATGATGTTGCGGAGATCGGCGTCATTAGAAGGTACCGAAGAATGATCGCACCCATGTTGACAGACAGGCTTGAGGGCTTGGAGCTCCTCCCGGATGATGGCTTGAATCAGTGCCCGCAGATGTAGGTCAGCAGAGGTCGGGCCAGTAGCAATGCCGGGCTGCAATCGGGAGGACTGCAGCTGGTCGATACGTTGGCAGGTCGCAATAATGGCGTCAACAGTAGAAGGATTCTTGGCAATCAGGGTGTTATATGCCACTGAATTAATTCCTTTCAAGATGTGGTGTACGCGTTCAGGTTCCGGCATGGTGGGACTAATACGCCGGCAAAGTGCAAGTATGGCCTCTATGTAAGACGCGTACGACTGATCGGGACCTTGGAGGCGAGAGGCGAGCTTATTCTTCGCGACCTCAGTCCGAATTGCTGGGTCCGCAAAATATTGGCGGAAGTGCTGCTTGAACGTGGTCCAGTTAGTGGTGTGGGGTTCGCGGTTAATAAACCAGGTTCTGGCGACCTCAATGAGGTAGAAAGAAACATTCAGAAATTTTAGAGAATTGTCCCACCGGTTGTAGTTGCTGCAGCGTTCATAGATGTCCAGCTAGTCATCGACGTCTTCATCGCGACGACCAGCGAGCAGCGGCGGGTCGCGTTGTCGTGTGGGCACAGTCGCAGGGGGTGGTGCAGCCGAGGTAGAGGGTGCTGCCGATTCGTGGGTACTCTCGGTAGTCATAACGATGGTGGCAGGCGGCAAACAGCGACCGGAACGTAGCTCCAGCGAGAGGCAGGGCACAAAACAGCAAGGAGATCAAGTCCTACCTCCACCACTTGTGGAAGAAGGCCAGGTTGAGACGGCAAGGTCGTGACGGCAAGGCCAGCGATGCCTTGTCTAGCGTTTTTAATCCGATGACAAAACCCAGGCGCGTGCCGGAGCCGGCGCCGCGGGACGATGATGATGGTATGTACAAATGAAAGAGGAAGATCATGGCATGTACAAATTAAAGAAAGTTCACAGAAGGCTCACAATATTCTCATAGGTCGTTGGCTACCTCGAGGGGTTTGCCATCTAGATGATCGCGACATACATGCCAGAACGCCACATACGTCAGCCTTCGTCTCCAGGTGTTCACTGCGAGTTCTTTCTGCCAATCCCGCAATAGCCCACGCAAGTGCACGAGCCACATTTTGTGCTCTGACGCCCGTTTTCTCACCTTTCATTTCATTTCAGTTTATTTAAGTCGTTTATAATAGCTGAGGAGAAAGTAAAAAAGCCCGCATGCGGCTTACAAAGCTTCCATCTCCCGCAGTGGATCGACACGGCGATGGCGGATAACAGCAAAAACACAAACGAGAGCAGACATGGAATAAAAATGTATACAGTATGGAACACAGTATATTTTCTGTACAGTTACACACAAAATCAAAAAGATAGCATTTCTTACGGTATTTCTTACGGCCACATTCTCTTCATTGCTATTTAGAAGCATATTTCTGATAGTGTTATATGAAACTGAGTGAATGGATTGAGTTGTGAAAGTGTATTGGTTTCGGAATGACGGCAATTTATATCTTAATGTTTGGAGTCCGTAGTTTGTGCGTGGGCAGGGTACACACCTGTTATCATAGTGTCTCGTATTGTGGAGAATAGTATTTTTCTGTAGATTAGCAAGGCCAGTTAGAAATGTAATGTTACTGTAAGCCTGGGATTTATATAGCTGAATCACACGATACTGATCGATGATCTTTACATTCACAATGCGGTATTTTGAAAATAAGGAACTTGTATGTGCTGAATTGGAATCACCTGCTATTGCTCTCACTGCATTTTTTGTAATATTGAAACCTTCTGAATATTAGTTTGCGTCGTTGTACGCCAGACCAGATGACAATATTTAACGTGAGATTCGAACAGAGCATTATAGATTACAAGTTTAGTCCTCGTAGGCAACATGCACTTTAACCTTCTAAGTATGCCGACATCCCTTGCCAGTTTAACCTCCAGCTGATCAATGTGGACATTCTATAACATCAATTCAATAAAGTAAACGCCAAGTGTTTTTACAATATTAGTTATTTATATTGTTTACCACTTAGACTAAATCTATGTTTACCACTCATTTCACATTTCTCGCTCTAAAAAAATCGCCTTTGCTTTAATTGCGCGAGTTTATCAGTAAGGAATTTATTTCAGACCAAGAGTTAAGTTTACCCAACACGCTATTGGCCCTTTAGACTTTATCATTCGCTTTGGTTCCTGAGAGAAATAAAGTTGTACTGTCAGCATAAATTACAGATTCTGTTTCGGAATCAATCTGCAATAAACCATTAATATATACATTGAATAATAAGGGACCAAGAATACTTCCTTGAGGTACATCATGCTTCATTTTATTATAAGTTGAGCAATGATTATCTATAGAAACCTCACATTGCGCCTGGGGATCTTTAACGTGCGCTGACATCGCACAGCACACGGACGCCTCTTCGTTTCGCCTCCATCGAAACGCAGCCGCCGAGGTCGGGTTCGAACCCGCGTAAAAAGAGGGACACACTTGCGCGGGCTCAAATATGGAGGGTGAGGAGGGTGGCTGTTCCTGGCCATACGGGGCTGGGACGACAGGTCAACGCCGCTTGCGGCGGGGGCTAGCTGGCCACCAATTTTTAATCTGTTGTAGGTCGTCATTGCACCCGCCACCGCTAAGGTGGTGGACGACGGCTGTTGCAGCACGCGTCTTCCTCTCATTCTTCTTTTTCTTTTCTCTACTTTCTCTCTTCTGTCTGCGCGAGGCAACGGAGGTGGCTCATCTACAGAGCCAGTAGCAGGCCCGTGCATTTTCTTTTCCTTCTTCCTACAGCCACAACAACAACTCAAATATGGAGGTGGTGAAGAGTGGCTGTTCCTGGCCCTACGGGGCTGGGACGGTAGGTCAACACTGCTTGTGGCGGGGGCTATAGCCAGCCACCGAAGTTTACTGTTGTAGGCCGTCATTGCACCCACCACCATTTAGGTGGTGGACGACGGCTGTTGATGATGATGATGATGACCTGAGACAAAATGGCACATACCCACGGCGGGGGATTGGCCAGGGTGCATTGCATTGTACGGGCCTGCTACTGACTCTGTAGCTGAGCCGCCTCCGCTGCGTCGTGCGGACAGAGAAAGTAGAGAAGGAAGAAGAAGAAGGAGAGAAAGACGTGCGCCGCAACAGCCGTCGCGGCGCGCGTCTTTCTCTCCTTCTTCTTCTTTCTTCCCTACTTTCTCTGTCCGCACGAGGCAGCGGAGGTGGCTCAGCTACAGAGCCACAGGCAGTGCGTGCTCTGCCATTTTTTGTGCGCTCAGCTACAGAGCCAGTAGCAGGCCCGTACATTTTCGTTTCCTTCTTCCCACAGCCACAATAACAATAGCAACAAATATGGAGGCGTAGAGGCGGCACTGACCCTTTCAAAGAATGTCCCCACCCTCCGGAGTGGCGGAGACGGGCGCGCGCATCGAGGCACCCTATCAGTTCCCTACCACCTGTTAGACCACAGCGCACCTCGTGGGAGAAGCGCGAAACGCCCGGCGTGGCTACGAGCCACGCTACGCTGATGAGCTGCTTGGTAAAAAGTGTGCTAGCGGCTTCCTTGAAGCGTTTAGACAAGAGGCCTCTGTCGGAGGAACTGCCGCTGGGCGCTTGGCAGGACAAGGGGAAGGGTGTCCAGGCAGTGCGTGCTCTGCCGTTTTTTCTGCGCCAGCGGACTTGATTCGCGCTTGTAAAACAAGCTACTGTGTCTGTATATGTATTTCATATGCCTTCTCCCGCATCGTCACCCATCATGACCTTCTTTCTTCTCTCCTTCCCCTTCCCCAATGCAGAGTAGCAGGCCAGATTTGAATTATTCCGGCCAACCTCTCTGCCTTTTCCTTTCAATAAATACATCTATCTATTGGTCGCCCATCTTCGCCTCGCTTATGACGTCACACCACCCGTTGGACTGCAATGAACCTAGTGGGAGAAGCGCGACACGCCCGGCGTGGCTACGAGCCACGCTGCGCTGAAGAGCTGACTTGGCCCAGCTCTCGCGCTGGTATGACGTCAGTAGTGACGTGGTGTAAAGTGTAACTACCGGACCACGCTACGCTGAAGGCTCGAAACCTGGCGTAGTATTGCTTTCGCAATAAAAAGACAGGTTCGCCAGTCACCAGGTTCGCCAGTCGCCAGTCACCGCGCGGTAGGGAGCGTGGCGCTAGTTGACAAAGTGTGCGGTCGCGCTAGATGGCCCCGTGAGTATGGTTCTAACGAAGCCAGAATTTACACCGTGTGCGTCTACCGCAGCGGAAAAACTCCGCAAGTCGACACTGGGACCTGGGAAGCATGGCGCTGAAGGTATTGGGGGCAGCACATGGTGGCACTAAAGAACAGGCGGAGGGGACTTGAGACTCCAATCCCATCGCATTCTATCCGCCTAATGCGGTTGTGGGTTTATACAGTTTAACGTTCAAATTCTTCCCAGACTGAAGAAGTCCGAAATTTTGATCATCTCGAGCTCTTTAACATGCACTCACAGCTCACCGCTTGTTTTTCGCCTCCATCTGAAAGCGGCCGCCGCGGACTTAGTGAGCCCGCGTGATGGGCTCAGCAGTCGACAATAACAGATTGAGGGGCGAGTTGGTGCTGCATAATACCCAGAAATATATATGTATGTATGTATATATGTGTGTATATATATATATATATATATATATATATATATATATATATATATATATATCAGGATGTCACACAAATTTTCCGATTATCTATCTTATTCCAACGACAGTTCGGACGATGGACCGTCCTTCTTCAAGGTAGATGTGAGAATTCTACCCTGAAGAAGGATGGTCCACCATCCGAAACTATTGTTAGCATAAAATAAATAATCGGGAAATATATATATATATATATATATATATATATATATATATATATATATATATATATATATATATATATATATATATATATAGAGAGAGAGAGAGAGAGAGAGAGAGAGTCTTCGTGCTGGAATTTGTGACTGTCATGATTGGACTTGATTGGACGATGTTAGTGTTGTAGTGCTGTGCGATGTCAGCGCACGTTAAAGATCCCCAGGTGGTCTAAATTACCCCGTAGCCCTCCACTACGGCTCCTCTTTCTCTTTTTCCACTTTCACTCCCACCTTCCTCTCTTCCCTTACGGCACAGTTGAGGTGTCCACAGAAAACAAATGAGACAGTTACCGCACCTTTCCCTTCCTATAAATCAATCAATCATCGTTAGTGTTGTACTGGGATGATTGTGCTGCTAACTGCTTGGTAAAGAAGAGGTGCGCGAAGATGTACTTGGGTATAGAAGAGGATGTTGTAGCTGAGTGGTGAAGAGGAAGTGCGTGTTCAGTTTCGCATTACAGTTGGTAGTGTGCGCCTGTGTTGTGTTTTCCATTCACGTGATTGTATTCGTTGCGCCACATTTCTGGGTATTTTCAGTCGAGAACCCTCAAAAGTGAGCAACGCAATTAGTCTCCCCTCAACCGGTATAAGTGTTCCCCACCTTGGCAAGGAGTCAACTGGCAGTAAGGGCGAACGAAGCGACTGGATAATGAGCTAAATGCACCCATTCGCGGTACTAACTTTCTAACCTCCTAACTTGCTGTCTTCTCCTGCTACGCTTTCCTTCCCTTGGGATGCAATTGGTTACTCTTAGAGACCATTGGTAGTCCTCTCTTTGCATTACATGTCTTTCCTGTTACCATTTCCTCTTTTTTTTCTGCTAGACTGTCAGTAACCCGAGTTATTTCTTTGACCAACACTGTACTTTTCCTATCTCTTAAGATTTTAATATTTTCCATTCCATAGCCCTCAGCGTTGCCTTCAACTTAAGTAGAACCCTCTTTGTTAGCTTCCATGTTTCAGCCCCATAGGTGAGTACCGGTAAGAGGCAGCTGTTATATACCTTCCTCTTGAGCGATACCGGTAAGCTTCCCTTTGCAAACCATCACTGTTCGCAAAGTAGCTTCCCTGTGTCATTTACCCTCGGAGCAAACTGCTTCCAACCGGTTTCTTGACCCTTTAGTCGGCGGCAGACCGTAGAGGGCATAAGTATGCAATTTACAATGCATCCCCTCGCATTTCAGGGCTGGACCCCGCCTCGCCTCGCTACAGAAACTTGCCGCCGCAGAAGAGGCTCTCTCGCACAGATGCTGAATTCGTGGATGTCATCCACACGGACATCTATGGCGTGGTGCCCTTCGGAGGCTTCGGTGAGTGCCCTCCGTCTCTTTTCGCGCTGTACTTTGTGAATGTTTAGAGGGACTATACTCTCGGTGAGGGAAGGATGTTTCCTTGGCCCGCGTCTAGTGGCCGCGGTAACGGCCATGTTTCGCCCTCTCTGTTAAACTATTTTCATCAAAATATAGTTCATATTTAAAAGCCTAATAAGGAAACAATATATTCATTTTATGGCTGCAAATTACGAGCGCTGCTCATTTCATGGCGCAATGTAAATGTGCAGTGCTGTTTTCTTTTGTTCATTTATATTTTCTAGATTTGATGTCGTGCTCATTTTGATGTTATTCGCTGATCCGGTTGATTTTCCATGCTATGTAGTTATCTTGAATTTTCCTACAGACTGAGTTATTCACGCTAAGAAATGCCATTCTAGTGACCTTTGTGTAAAAGCACCATCGGAAGTTTTGATGCACCAAGATTTTGATCACTGACACCCCACTAATTTTGCCATGTAATCGGGTACGAGCGCCGCCAAATGAATTAACGTTCACTCTTGTCTGTGACCCCTCATTTCTGTTGAAATTAAATAAACTCAAACTTCAAGCTTGCTTATCGTGCACCATCACAACGGAAACATTTTTTTTTAATTTCACCGCAATTGCCCTGCCACACCTATGCGTCGAAAGACATAAGCATTCACTGCCGCATTGAAATGGCTACAAAAAGTTGCTTGGGTGTTTTTGACGCCAGAAATGGCGAGGCGAGTGCAGAACAAGAATGATACAATTTGTTATGGCGTTTTATAATCATCCTTTATTGTTCAGAATTTTGTTTTTCATTCTCGAATTTCATACGTGTTTTCATACTAACAAATTAAGATATGTAGCCACATGTGCCTTGTTTACTAATGGTTCTACCAGTGGATTGCAGTCTAGCCCGTGGCGCGGTCTTCACGTGGCTGGTTTTGGCGGCAGAACTACAGCACTCGTGCCTACACGCTGAGATACCATGCCGCAAGGATCGCCTCATCGGTCATGTCTGTGTGGCATGTTCCGTGACCGAGGAATGCTCTAAGAGCGCAGATAACCGTTGAACGTATCTTGTGTCTAGCTGATCAAGTCAAGCTGGTCGTCCAGTCATGACGACGAGAACCAGACACTACAGGGGGGGTTGCAGCAGAGGGCATGTAGGGATAGCGACAGGACAGAACGAGAGACAGTGCTCTAGATTGGCATGCAAAGCAGAACCGTTATAATAGTAGGGGTCAGAATGAAGATGTAAATATAATTTTTGGATGGTGCATGATTGATTGATTTAAACGCGTTTATTGACAGCCCTAAGTCATGCACTTTTGCTTCTGGCATCGGTGCGGGCATCTGGCCCCACCACAGTCGCGGTGGCTGAGGTATAGTGCTGGTTTGATTGTCTTTGACATCTTCCATAAAGCTTGGCTCTGGATCCCTAGTCAACAAACTTTCCGGGCTTTTCCCAGAGCCTAGCAACGGCCTCGTTGTCGAGGGACATGGGGAGGACCCAGTCGATGTAGCTGGCAGGGCGGATGGCAATTGGAATTTCGGCGAGAGGCCTGACTCGAATGTCAGAATACTCTTGGCTGGACTGGGCTGGCATCGGGGTTGTTGAATATTTTTTGAAAGCTAAACATTTCGACAGATTTGCCTGTCTGGTTAGGTTCATAACTAAGTGAAACTTGAAATTTCTCCAACCAACACTTTTTTTTACAAAACCTGACATTTCGGAGCCGGCTCGGCTCCTTCTTCAAGGGTGCGTGACGCGGGGAATGGTTGAGGGAGAGAAGGATGGAGGAGAAGGGGGAGGGGGTGAGATGAGTGTGAAAGAAATGGGAAGGAAGGAGGGAGGGGTGTTTAAGACCATGGTGCCTTAGGTGCAGGGGAGCTCGCCGGCGACTTTTTTCTTTTCTTCGGTGAAGTGGCTAGGAGGGAGCGAAGACCGTGCAAGTATACAGCAGGAAGGTTGCCTATTGTCCGGTTGGTGTTATTTGCGGTCGACTGTATGGGCCATGACTCGAGGAGGCGTCGTTTCCGGTAATTGGTCTCGGTCTCCAGGATGGATGTTTCTTCGAAATCTATTCTGTGGTCGGAATCTTCTGAATGTCCAGCTACGGGGTAGCGTTCTCTTGACAAATTTCGTGCATCGTTCCTGCGTTGCCGAATTCTTTCCTTTAGTTTTTTGTTTCGCCAATGTAGCTAGCATCACAGTCGGTGCAGGGAATTTTCTAGACAATGCCTTGGGCTCTTTCTCTTGGCGGTCGATCTTTGGGGAAGGGAAGCACGCCCCCCAAAGTGTTTGAAGGCTTGTGCGCCACTCGAATTCCTTCTTTTCCTAGTATACGGGTGATGATTTCGCTGGCGCCTCGGACATAGGGGATAGTGACGTAGTTCTGAGATGCATTTGCTTTCTTTGACTATTGTCTTCCCGGGGCCTGTCGTTGCGTTTTTGGAGGCGAATGATTTTCCGGACAAAATTTTTCTGGTAGCCGTTCATGGTTAGTTCCTTGAATATCAC
Organism: Amblyomma maculatum; assembly: GCF_055883805.1. Lineage (NCBI taxonomy): Eukaryota > Metazoa > Arthropoda > Arachnida > Ixodida > Ixodidae > Amblyomma > Amblyomma maculatum. The sequence continues at coordinate 37,083,896 of NC_139351.1, read as the reverse complement.
GCGTTTTTCGTTTGCTTTGTCGGGTTCTGTGGTACAATGTGTTTCCACTCTTTGTAATAAAGTCCCCACAGCTGACGTTTTATGGCTTGTCGGATGGTTCGAAGTGAAGTGCAGATATCGCCCTGTGTGTGTGGGTTTTCGGTAGACGGAAAATCGCAGACGGTTGTTTTCTCGGGCCACCAGAACATCCGAAAACAGCAGGGCGCCTCGCTTCTCCATTTCTAGGATGAACTGAATCTCCGGTTGTGTGGAATTTAGATGACAGAGAAAATTTTGGACTTTAGATTTCTTGATAACTGAGAAACAGTCATCGACATATCTTAGAAAAATTTTCGGCGACGGGCGGAAAGAGTTGAGAGCTCGTTCTTCGATGTGCTGCATAGTTATATTCGCCATAGTGACTGAGATGAAGGCACCCATTGGTGTTCCCATAATTTGTTTGTAGAATTCTCCTCTGGATGAGAAGTATGTGTTTGATAAGCATAGTTCCAGAAGGCGGCATATCTTGTCTATACTGAGTGGGGTTCGTGCGCTGAGTGTATCGTCGCGTTCTAGGCCTTCTCGAGTGGCGGCGAACGCGACCTTTACAGGACACTTGGGCAGAGGGACAGCACATCAAATGAAACAAGGCACTCGTCGGCCTCAAGACTCACCTGGGATACGAGTTCGATGAAATGCCCGGGGTGTCGGACGTGGGTCGCGGTTTCCCCCGTGATTGGTGTTATGAGCTTGTGCAGGTATCCCGACAACGAACGGAGGTGAGAGAAACGGAAGTCGTCAATCAGGCGTAGAGGGGTCCCAGGTTTATGGACTTTGGGCAGACCATAGAAGGCTGGGGCCGATCCGTTGGTGTATGATAACTGCATGTAGAAGTTTCGGTGATTTGGGAGGTTTTTGAAAACATCTTTCAATACTTTGTTCAATTTTGCCTGGGAACTTGTTTTGGGGTCCTTCTTCAATTTTTCCTATTCTTGACTGTTGAGTAGAGAAGAAATAATTTTCTCGTCAGTGTTCTCTCTGTTCAGAACGACTGTTGTGTTACCCTTGTCCGCTGGGAGGATTACGATGGTCGTGTCTCTCTGGAGGTCTTTGAGCGCCTGCCGTTCATCCCGTGGTAGATTTCCGTTTCGGCTTGAATGAAAAGCTTTCAGTACTCCGACTGTTTTGAGCCTGACTTCTTCATGAGGAGCTGTTTTCAGCTGTTGGAGGCCGTCTTCTAGAGCAGATGTAATTTTTGGGGTTAATGAAGTGTTAGTTGCGAGGCGGCGGACTAATGTTTGCGTGGCCCTCAATATCTCCCCCGGCATAGGGGGAATGGGGCGTGCCTGTTCCTCGGCGCGTTCCTTTCTTCCATTGCGGAGGTGCTCAAGGGCTTTGCGCCGTCGCTTCCTCGAGATTGCATTAAAGGTCGAGGGTTCCAACAGGCAGGTTTTGGTAACCGCTATAGTGAAAAGTGCATGTAATGAATGCTTGTTTGAACCCTACGAAGCATTTCTGTTTGAGCGGCGTTGATATGACGATGTGGATGGGCTATGTGTTTATATGACCTTTAGAGTTCCTAGCTCATAGTGAAATGGCGGCGAGCAGAAGGAATTCTCATTCTGGACCACGGATAAAAAGATGAAGCTGTATCCGGTGTCCTCAACGCACCGCCTTTTTCGAAGCGCACGTATTAGATATTGTTGCTCGTAAATTATGCCCTCACAAGAAGTTTTATCAACAAACGCAAACACTTAATATTAAACGATGAGTGCTTTTTCCTTTAATCACTTCTTTAGATCGACATCGAGCACTTCTCAGAGCACCTGTTCCAAGCTATTACGCGATTCAGATTAGGAAGGACTGGGCGTTCCTGTACACCATAGCGTGAACTAATGATCAGCATCCATTCGCTTGGGGAAGACGTCCTTGTAGGTCAATGCTTTCTCGTAAGGCTGACTAACGGTTTATTCTACGTTTAATATGCAGGTCTCAAAGAACCGATCGGCCACATCGACTTCTTTCCTAACGGTGGGGACAAGCAGCCAAACTGCTCCAGTGAGTATTGCGTTCACTTGCTCTGCTGCTGGTCACCTGTGATGCAGTGCAAGAAAAGATGCTCATCTGCCTTTCGTTCTTTCGAAGCGTAATAACGCACAACACTGACTACCTTGTTTCGATTTCTGGAGACCGTGCAGAAACAGCTTGTATTGCATTTTTGAATAGCAGAATCTCTGCCGTTTAACTCGACTGGATGATTAGAATGCGAGTTTCGACTACCCATAACTACACATGCGTTAATTGTACGGACCGACAAGTGTACAGTGCCATGGTGTCGATTGGGCAGGCGGGGGACAGCACTGTTTCAGAGCCGACGCGGATATTTCGATTTTTCCACTGTTAGTGTTTGAGTCACGATCAAGGCAACAAGCGATAAGAATACTTATTTAGCATACTTTGCACGGAAATTGTTTTTAGCTATTTTGGCGTCTGGCCTTGCCCACGTCTGCTTCGCCCGCGCAATGTGGATCTTTGATATCTTCAGAACAAATACAGGACTTTAGTTCATGCTGATTGCGCTAAACTGCATTGAGAACGTAGATGCGGTTTGTGCCTGGCGCTATTGTTTTTTGCTGAGCTACCAGCTGGCGCTGGTCGGTTTCTCTTCCACCGAAGCCGTTTCGCAGTTGCGCCACCGCACTGCACAAGAAAGCACTTGGTAGAACTAAGTGTTTCTGCTTCGTTTCTGTTTCTCGATGTTTTTTACCTCTGCTTATCTTTAGGGCTTCTGTAAAAAAAAAATCAAGGTTTAACTCTTCTAAACCTATAGTTGAACAAAGCGAACGCGTGTCGCTTGCTGACGACATTGCAAAGTCCTGTGCGTAACGTTCCTAGATGGCCCAGCCTCGTTCAGATCCATGGCGAAGCGCGCACTGCTTAGGCCAGCTGCTCACTAAATTTTTTCACCATCGCTCCTCTTTAAACCGCGGCCAAGCGCGCGACGAGTCATGCGGTCTCACACCTGGAGAGCGCATGCGCGGCGGCTCTAGTTGCGGCGGCGGAGAGCGCGTGCGTCCTAGAGAACTTCGACGTCAGCGCCGCCGTTCTCGGTGGTGCCATCCTTTGGACAGCCCCACGCCACCTCTTTCTCGCTGCGACGCCATTGTAAACCTCGGGGGGCGTTCGGAGCGGTTGCAGTTGCCTGGTTTAAGCAGCTAAGTTTGCGTTGTTCGATGCACTGTATAGCTGTGGTTGACTCGCTGGTAGTTCTGCTTGTTTGGCTGTGTTAGGCCGCATGACTTAAGAGCTTATGGACCGAGCATGCTCGAAAGGCCTTTTTGTGCCGATGTGCACCGAGTGAACCCGCGGACTAAGTTGTTTTCGCTTCCCCCGGGACTCAAAGGGAAGAAGTGAGAAACACAAATAAAGCAGGATTTACGGAAAGTAACTGACAGCTCGGCAAAGTAAGTTGCAAGACAGTTTAGTGTTATCGACATGTATTTTGGAATAAATACTGTATACTCTATACGCCTATGCTGCATACTGTTGCATATAAGTACGCGAAGACGTATATTCGAGAGCGTAAGCGTTTTTTCTTTTTGAACGTTTCGTTTCTACGCGCGTAGTGCCCTAGCTGAAGCGGAGATCCTTTTTTGGTTGCGGAATGCTGTAACACTAGCAAACAATCATACCTTCCCGCGCCTGTTCTATATTCTTGCGCATACCAATCAAATCTGTATTTGTTACAGCTGTTAGCATGCGGCCTTATCAGTGTGATTGTAGCGCACAGATCAAATCTGTATTCTTTGTTTGTTCACGCTCGTTGTCGCGAAACGCCACTTTATCAGTTTCTTGTCGCGCAAGATGTTTCGAGATGCGTTTCGAAGACTCCAACCACTCGCTTGTTTTCTAGTTTGCGCTAGTCACTGTTTGCGGCTTTATCTAGATGTTTCTGCACCGCGTTTAAATTGAGCGTTGATGGCTGCGACGGGTATTCTTAATTCGACGACCTGCAAGCACGTTTGCTGCTATCGCCGCCGCCGAGTTGTTCAGTTATTTTGAGGGCGCAAGTTAGCCCAATAAAGAGTTAATTTCAGTGCTTCAAAGCCCGGCCTTCATTTGTGGCTACAATGCTTGTCACCACTACGTGAAATCTGGTGGAAGTGCTGAATTCAACGCGGAATACCCACGGATATGCGGGACGAACAGAAACGACCCCTGGTCATCGTGTAGCCCCGGAAGCTGCCATCTTCCAAGGACTTTCTCTCGGACTATCAGCATTCTTTTAGGAAGCGTCGATCAACAGAAACAGCCCTTTTATAGCGAAAAGAAATTATCATAGAAGCATTTAGTGAGAAAAATATAGTACTAGTGATCTACACAGATTCTTCAAAAGCATTTGACCTGGTAAATCATAACATTCTTCTTTCAAAATTATATAGATATGGTGTCCGCGGAACACACCACGCGCTACTGATGTACCTTACCAATCGAAGGCAGTACGTAGAAATTAATAATATTAAATCTTCTTTGGAAACTATTTAAAATGGCGTTCCGCAGGGAAGCATACTCGGGCCGCTTTTATTTGTCATTTATATTAATGATGTGGCACATTGTGCACAGGGCGTAATTTTTAACTCCTATGCTGATGACAATACTATCTTCTTATCCAGGATCACGGAAACCGACATTGAAGAACGAGCAAATAGCGCTTTAATTGACTTGGATAGCTGGGTCAAAGCAAATTGCTTGACAATTAACACGTGCAAAACCAAAGATGTGTGTTACTCACCGAAAGGAAAACATTTACAGGTAGCATAAACATACGACTAAATAGGAACCGAACAAATTGAACTTTTAGATTCAGTCAAAACACTCACTGTGGTATTTTCGAGCCACATGACTTGGAATGAACATATTGCCTATGCTCAATCGAAAGTGTCATCAGCTGTTGGCGTCATGGCTCGAATAAGACATCTTCTTACCTCCTAAAATCAAACTTCTAGTATATAATGATCTCGTGTTATTCCTTTTCCAGTACTGTAGCCTAGTTTGGTATACCACAGGAGTAACCAATTTATCACGTCTGTGACAACAAAGAGCCGTTCGGTATATCGCTGGCGTAACCTATTTTCATTACACCAAAGAGCTTTTTTTCGAAGTATTACCTACTTTCGATGTCCCAGTTATTTGATTACAGACTAATATTGACTTGTAAATCTCACATAAAATCAAATAGCAGGGGTATCATTTCACTTGCAGATGTAAAAAAAAAATCCTGGAAGCAGAGAAACTCAACATGAAGAATTTTTTTTTTCCTGTACCTCGCACGTACTCATATATACAGTCACGGCATTATACTGTACCCTAATTGTTGAGTAAGCTACATTTTGTCGGATGTGAACCAGTTTGCGTGTCGAACACAAGATATCAGCGTCTATTGTAGAGAAGAGCTGTTATAAATTTATAATTTTTTTTGCATCTTTGTGTACCATTTTTTTCTCTATCAGCAGTGCTTTCCAACTTCTTTCCTTATATCTTTGTGCTGTATTTTATAGCGTTCCTTTGTTTGTACAGAAGGAACAGTACAAAGTTTTACCCATTTTTTATTTGTATAAGCGTGTTTAGCTATAAACATCTAAATTGATCTTTTCTCCTGTCTGCTGCTCGGCCAACTTTGTAAGGGAGTACAGCTGTTTTTACAGCTTATAGTTCTGGCCCGTCCTTTTCTTGCTAAAAGGAAATAAACTTGAACTAAAACTTGACTGCTCACTCAATATGCAGAAGACTGGATAGACGTCTTCGAAACCGCGTGGCAGGGATCAGTTGCTGGAACGACGCTGCGAAACTAAGGCAAGTCTAATTTGCTCTTGAAGAATCTGAATCATAAGGTCTTTTTTAAGGATTAGGAGACGTTCAAGACAAAAATTTTGACGGCGTTTGCAAGTGTCGTCCCGAAAGAAAGAGCCCAGGACATACTTCATTCAAAACTCCAAATCTTAAATGAGCCTGTCCTGGCTGACGTTGAGGAGATGAAGCGCTTCTTTCGCCGTGCCGACCCTAACATGACCGAAAGGGAGAAGGTGAAATTTTTGATGAGAGGCGTTAAAAAGTCTCTTTTCGATGGACTTGTCAAAATACCGCTAAGAACCATGGCCGAATTTGAAAGCGAAGCGTCCGTCATGTAGAAGACAACGGCCGCCTGGATGCGCCACTATGATCGACCACTACAACCAGCCTGCACAAGCCAATACTGCATCGCATCCGCGAGTAGAGACAGCCTTCGGGGCCTTATACACGAAGTCGTCCGTGGAGAGCTTCGCCGGCTGCTAACACCAACTCAAATGCCCCAAGTAGCGACTCTTGCGGAAATCGTCCGCAAGAGTCGCTACTTGGTACAACGCCAACCCAGAAGGCCGCTTCTGAGCAACCACCAGCCGTGAGCTACGCCAGCGCGCTACGTAGCTCGCCTCCACGAGGTGCGACGCCAAGCCCCCGTCGCTTCTATTCTGTTTCTAAGCGCCAATCCTTGGCCCCCACCCACCAAGCCTCAGAACAACGCCAAAGCCTCAGGAAATGCAACGCCTGGAGGACTTCCAACAATTAACTGCCCACTATGCTTTCATTGCGGTGAGGCCAGCCACATTTTACACCACTGCCCGTACAGACACATCGACCTGCGCGGCTTCGTCATCGACGCCCAAGACCCCGTTCTGGCAAACGACCAGAAGAAATCAATTCAATTCAATTCAGTTTTATTTCCGTCAAAGCGGCAGGGGGTCGAACAAAAGTGAAGAGCACTTCACTTGACGAGGTTCAAGCCCCTGTATGCCTTGCAATCGAGCACTCGAGCGTGCAATCGAGCACTACTTGCGCAGGGCAGAGTCACCAAGCCGTCGGTACCGCGCCGTACAGCAATCTTTGGAGGTGAGGTTGCCCAAAGGCGAAAAAAAATGAATATCCTCCGCCGCCGACGATGACGAGTAACGACGATGCCGCTATTACGAAACCCTCCTTATGAAGACGCCCTCGACGATCACGCGCCCAAACGTCAAAGTGACACCGCCGCCGTCCAAGCAGGGTTGTACACTGCTCCGTACACTGCTCCAACACTGCTCCAACACTGCGCCAAGAGTGGAACCCTGGACTGAAGGCTCCACTCTGGAAGATAAGGAAATAGGGAATAAAAGTTTTTCCTCCTCCTCCTCCTCCTCCTCCAAGTTCACGCCGCCGCCCAGCGAAGGGACAATGGTGTGGCACGGAGCGACCTCACCACACGACGAAGTAGAGATCGAACACTGAAGCCAACATGCAATACGAGGAGACGAACAAGGACCTCGAAGTTGCTGTTGATGGTCGCACGGTTACCGCCTTAGTGGACACCGGAGCCGATTATTCTGGCGTCAGTGGAGCGTTGGCCGTCCAGCTCAAGAAAGTGAAGATCACTTGTGATGGCCCGCTAATCCGCAATACTAGTGGTAACCTATATTACGCCGCCCGTTTGATGCACCGGAAGAGTGACAGTGAATGGGCGCACTTATCCTACGAGCTTCGCGGTCTTACAGAACAGCTCGGGAAGCGTTATCCTGGGTGCCGATTTTTTCTAAACATCGGGCGACCATCGACCTTCGACCAAAGCTTATCAAGCTTTCCATGGACAACACCATACCTATTACGACGACTTCGACGCAACCTGTAGCTCTAAACGTCCTCAACGAAGAATTGATCGTGCGCCCCGATCAAGCGTCATAGTCTGCGTGGTAGCACAGACACCGAATCCGACGAAGGCATTGTCCCAACTGCTCTTGGAATGAGGTCTTGAAATCGTAAGAGGCATCGCCAATATCCGTGGAGGACAAGCTCAGCTGCTGGTGACGAACTTCACCTAAAATTTTTACCGGCACCTTTACAAGAAGACGACTATCTCTTCTCTACACGCGCTAGCAGACACGCGAGATGCCTTCGCCCTACCCGCTCAGCCCCCAGACGATGCACCTAACCGAGGAAATCTACCGACGTTCGACGTCAACCCAGCACTACTCCGGAGAAGACAAGACCAGATTCACCCTCTTGTTGAAAGCTACAGCGAGTGCTTTTCGTCAGCGTAGAATATACGACTAACTCCATTGGCCAAGCCCGCATTATCACGGGTGAACGTGCCCGACCTCTGCGTCAAATCCCCTACCGCGTATCGCCGCGAAAACGCCAAGCCATCTGCGAGCTAGTCGATGAATTGCTTCGTGCCGACGTAATCCAGCCATCAGAGAGCCTCTGGACCACACTAATCGTTCTGGTGAAGATGAAGGGACACTGTGTTTCTGCGTCGATTATCGCTGCTTGAATAGAACAACAAAGTAGGATGTTTACCCTCTCCCTCGCATCGACTACACACTGGGCCGCCTCTGCAACGCCAGCTACTTCTCATTGATGGGCTTAAATAGCGACTACTGGTAAATTAAGGTAGACGAAAGAGACCTCCTTATTTACACCAGATGGCCTCTTCGAGCTCAAGGTAATGCCATTCGGCCTCTGGTCCGCATCCGCGACGTTTCAGAGAGTAATGGGTACCGTACTGGCTGGCTTGAAGTGGCATATTTTTCTGGTGTACTTGGACGACGTTGAAGTCTTCTCTTCGACCTTTGAAGACCACCTTAAATGCCCACTGTCCACCCTCCAGTCGAAAATATTTTCTTCCCCGGTGACTGTGAGACTTCGCCCCCAGAACGCAAGGCCGCAAAATGTTTTTGAAAAGAGTAACTAATAACGCAGTTACAGCCACCGCAATCACCCGATTCTGTCATGCCTCTCTCCTTCCGTTCCCTCGCAAAGGTTTTTCACTCTCCTGCCCGAGGTCGTCTAGCCTCCGCAATACAAATTCCCCTACCTCCTCCGCGTTTGGCGGGAGGTGGGGCGTGGCTCTCCGCGAGCGCGAAAAAAAAAAAAGGAACGGTCGAGGGAGCGCGCGCCGCTGGGTTCAGTCTGGCTGTAACGAGGGAAAAGCGCGCTGCGAGCGGTAGACGACACCCATCCTTCTCCCGTCAGCCAGCGAGACGGACCAATGGACATCGTTCGCGGTACGTACGTCATTGCTGTGGCCCGTCGGGCCAGCGCAGGAAACGGGGAAGCTGGCTTCCCAAAGGAGAGCATGAGAGAGCTTTGAATTGTATTTTCGTGCTTTGCGGCGCGCGTGTCACTGTAGCATTTTGCACAGACTATCTCCGGTACCTGATCGAAACACTGGGCTCCTTTGCTTAAAAAGGCCTTCCCTGGACAGTGGCCCTTTAAAAGGCTTCATACAGTGCTCGACGCAATGAAGTCGTCAGGGTTAAATTACCACTTACTTCTCTTACGAGGAGGTGTTGTTTCTTGGCCACATCGTAAGCAAGCGTTCGTCCAGGCCCAAACAAAACAGCTGCGATCGCGCAGTTTTCCCAGCCAGGTGATAAGAAAGCTGTGCGCCGATTCCTCGGATTGTGCGCGTATCACCGACCATTCGTCAGGAACTTCTCGTAACTCGCCGGATCTTTGACGCTGCTTGCAAAGGCAGTCGTGCCATTTGACTGGAAAGAACCGCGAGCAGAAGCCTTCGAGCAAAATAAGCGCCGCTTACAGTCCTTACCTGTCCTTGAACATTTTGATGAAAACGCTGAGACTGAAATTCATACGGACGCAAGCAGCGTAGGTATAAGCGCCGTCCTCGTTCAGAGGAATGCCGGACTAGAAAAAGCTATCTCTTACGCTAGCAGGTCCCTCTCAAAACCCGAAACCAATTATTCATCGGCAGAGAAAGAATGAGTCGCTATCATTTGGACCACGTCGAAGTTCCGTCCATACCTACACGGTCGAACGTTCAAGGTAGTAAGCGATCACCGTGCCAATTTGAAAGACTCCGCCGGCTGCCTTGCACTATGGAGCTTACGCCTGCAAGAATTCGACATCACGGTGGGGTACACGTCTGGTCGCAAGCATTCTGACGCAGACTACTTGCCGCGGGCCTCTCTTGATGTGCCTACGAAGGAAGACGACGACGAAGCATTCTTGGGACCGGTAAGTACCATCAGTTTTGCATAGCAGAAGTGCTCAGACCCTCTGTTGAGAGACCTGGTGGATTACCTACAAGGAAAGACGGCTTCTGCTCCTACGGTCCTCCGGCATAAGCTATCGTCCTTCGCGTTGCACAATAACGTCCTTGTGAAGAATTTCGCACCCAACAGGATCACATATACCTCCTTGTTGTGCCTAAGAAACGCCGAAAGGAAATTTTGAAGGCGTTCCAAGATGGGGGGGGGGGGGGGGGGGGAGCCGACAGCAGGGCACCTCGGGATGACACGAACGTTGCATCGGATCCAAGAGAGGTATTACTGGCCGCAAATTACCTACCGACGTTGCCGATTTCATGAAAACGTGTCGTGAGTGCCAGCAACGCAAGACGCCCCCGAGCAAACTAGCTGGGCTACAAAACCTCATACGGCCCAGACCAAACCCTTTCAACAAATTGTGATTGATCTGCTCGGTCCCTTTCCGACTTCATCTGCGGATAATAAATGGATCGTCGTCGACAATGGCTACCTCACCGGCTAATCCGTGGGAAAAACACTTTCAAGTGATACCGCGGCAGAAGTCGCGAAGTTTTTCGTTGCGCGCATACTCCTGCCACACGGCGACACCGAAGTGCCCATCACGGACAGGGCAGCAGCATTTACGGCGCAGCTCACTCAAGCTGTATTGGAGTACAGCCATAGGAGAACGACCGCCTACCATTCGCAGACAAATGGTCTTACAGAGAGCCTGAAAAAACCTACCGCGGACATGCTCGCCATGTATGTCGACGCTGAATACAAGACATAGGATGCCATCCTGCCGTGCTTGACCTTCACGTATAACACGGCCGTCCAGGAGACAACCAGAGTGACGCCGTTCAAGCTTGTGTACGGAAGGGAGCCCACGACAACGCTCGATGCGATGCTGCGGCACGTGACAGAAGATAACTTCGACATCGCCGACTACCTGCAGCGTGCAGAGGAAGCCCTACGACTCACTCGGCTGCGCATTAAAGACCAACTCACCGACGCCCGACGATAAAACTTGCGACGACGCGACGCGAGTACGTGCCGGGAGACCAAGTCTGGGTATGGACGCCGATTAGCCGTCGCGGACTAAGTGAAAAGTTACATCAATACTTCGGGCTATACAAAATCCTTCGCCGCGTCGGGCAATTGGACTATGAAGTCATTCCCGACGGTACGACAGCCTCCCAACGGCGACGTGCGCGCCGAGAAGTCGTACATGTTGTATGCCTGAAGCTGTATTACGCGCGTTAAATAATTAGTGATATTTAAACATTCTAATGTTTATGTTTACCTTTCGCTGTTTATTTGTTTGGAACATGGTGGAGATGTTTTTTAAGGTGAGTAATGCCGCATACCATTCAAATATGCATTTGATATGGCCGTTAACATGCGACCTTATCAATGCGATTGTAGCGCACAGATCAAATCTGTATTCTTTGTTTGTTCATGCTCACTGTCTCGAGACGCAGCTCTATCAATTTCTTTGTTGTTAAAGACGCACCAGGATGTGTCTAGAAGATTCTAGCTACTCGCGTGTGTTTCTGTAATTGTTCTAGGTTGCGCTAGTCACTGTTTGCGGCTATATCTACACCTTTGTGCACCGCCTTTAAATTGAGCGTTGACGGGAAGAGTATTCGTAATTAGACGATCAGCGAACACGTTTTCAGCTATCGCCGTCACCCAGTTGTTCAGTTATTTTGAGGGCGCACGTCAGCCCAGTGAAGAGTTAGTTTCAGTGCTTCAACGAATCATTTGTGGCTACTGAGCTTTTCCCCACTACTTGACAATATAAAACAGACGATTTCTATAACGTTAATAATTTTATTAGAAGATATCTATAATCTTTAAAAGTGGCGCACTGAAAACAGCCCTATTCTAAAGGTGGAACAACAACCTTTAGGAAATGTGGAACAGCTTTTGAACAGCAGGTAGAACACCCAAGTTTCTCAGATCCAGATTGTCCTTACTTGTAACCCGTCAAGACAAAAGTTTGCTAGGAAGCACCTTGGTGTTGATTTTTGTTACTCTGTCGGGCTTGGAAGACTTTAGAAAGAAAAAAAATCATTCGAGATATCGCTGTTTACATGGACTCATGTACAATATTTTATGAATATATTACCTATAATAATTCTGCTTCCTCAATATGTAGATTTATTGCAAGGATTACGTGTGTATTCAGTGATCCTCACTGTATGATACGTCTGTTTTGTTCACTTGAGCATCAAAAGCTTGAATTTGCTTCTGTTATCTGGAACTCCATTGGCACTGTGCTCACAGACAGAATAGAAAATGTTCAATGCCGCTTCTTACGCATGCACTATGTGAGGTACTTATGTCGGCGCTTTTATTGAGAGTACACAAGAATGGTTATAAGAGTGCAATCTCGAAGATTTGTCAACTAGGTGAAAGAAACGAGATCTAATATTCTTTTTATAAATGCATACACGCTCTAATTTATTGTTGTCGTATCCTGGAACCAATATATGTTTCAACGCACCAAAACAAGGCTTCGCTACTATGCTTTTTTCTGTCAAAACAATTTGTTCGACTAACCCGGTCATGTGAGTACAATTGTATAACAGCTTAGCTAACCAAACTGGTGATAATGTCGTTGACATTGCTACGAAGACCACGAACGAAGCGGGCAGTGGAGTGGGGCGGAGTGCTCGCTCTAGGCCCGCTGGCCATTAAAGCATATTTTTTTGTCATGTCATCACGTCGATCTGCTTCTGTTGTGTCGCCGTGTTCCATCGCTTGTCATGCCACCGCGTAACATTTGGGTGGAGGTGAGGGGTACCGATCCCAGTACCTCCACCCAGTCCACCCAGTTTCGCACCCAGTCTATGTGATTTCGAATTCTGTTTCTAGTTATGGGCGTACGCTATGTTTCGCACCATAACCAAGACATTCGGTGTTCATGGGCACGGTAAATAAATAAACGCCAAAGTTAAGTCTCACCCGAGGAGCAGTGACACTGACCACTTCTGAGTAAGCCACTCAACGTGGAAACAAGCAAGGAAGCGTTGAACGAAGTGCAGCTTTCTTGGTTCAGATCAAGAAATGGTAGAAATTGCGCAAAAAATTCTTTGTGTTTTCTTTTTTTCTGCCACAATACATGGTTTACTCTTAGCTACTATTTAAAAAGGCCCGTACGTACGTAGCAGTCTACTCTTCAGGCGTAACGGTTGCCCGGTGATGTCAGCTGCGGCACTGTCGTCTCGTTGAAGCTTGGACATGCATGACATCCTGCTAGTCGGGCCGCTTCAGCTCTAAAAAGCACCACGTGCTCTGTGGGGCCGAGGTCGCTGAAGAGTATGCCGGCGTTCGCCGCGAGAACCTGGTTGTCGAGATCGGTACATGTCTCTGTGGCTTGTGCGAAGGAAGCGAAAGTTCCGGACGACGGTAGCCTTAATTCCGCAGCGCGCCAGCAATCATGGAGTCTGCGTTTACGTCATGCATGCGTTATTTTCTTCTATGGCGTCCTACGCGAAAGGTGAACTTTAATCACAGTGGGCGAGGGAAAAAAACTCCCGATGATTATGTTACTTCCTAATGCGAAATTTCAGTGCAGCTCATCAGTTGTTTCACCTTTTCGATAGATTGAGGCAAAGATTTCGAGCACGAAACGTATGTACATTTACAGACTTTTTTTTATTTTTCACATGTATTCCTTCAAGAAACACTCCACTAACAGTTCTTGGCTGTCATAAAAGAAACTTTGTGGTCTGAGAAATGAAGAGAGCAATTAAGTTATCGGGAGATTGCGGGAGGCAGCGCGTGGGCCCATAGGAACGTTGCGCGACGAGCAGAAGCGAGTGAGAAAGGGATGCACGCACCGTGATCCGCTGATAGCGAGCCGGTGTTTCGGTAACAGGAGAGCACCCTCGCCGCCACGCAGGAAGAGGGAGGGACCGTGTTCTACGCAGTCACGTTGTCTTGACTCGCTGGCGGCGTCGGCGGCATCAGTCAGTCGCTACCAGCGCTGCCTCCGGTGACCCCCCCCCCCCTTTTTTTTTTTCTCTCGTGTTCTCCGGTTGCTGCGCGCGCTCCTGCCCCTATCGTTTCCCGCTGAGTGTACCCCCCTCCCCTCTTCCTGCGAAGCTTCGGTTGCCGAAGCGCCGGCTTCAAATGGGGGGATGAAAGGGGACGGAGCTGGTTACGAGGCTGACGCGGCCGACGACTACACGAAACTCAGGAACGGGCGCCAAAGTGCTGCGCTCTAAAACGTTACGTTTTAGCGACGACTGAATCGAGCTAGAAAAGCGATACCTCAGTTGTGTGGTGTAGCGTGGTTTAGCATTTGTATTTGGATTCTGCTCGTGGAGACGTAAAGATACTTGGAGGGACGTTGTAGCTTAAAATTTCTTTTTTAATCAAAATTTATCTTATACTGATAATTACGTAGTACCAGTGCAATTACACTTGACAAAGCTGTCTAAAGTTATATGACTTGATACTGCAGCTTAAACGTTAATTCGTAACCAGAATAATTAATTATTTGTATTTAATTAAGACTTACAGTTAGTTTTGATGCAATTGCACTCCACGTAAGGGATGTTTTAGCTTGAAGGTAAATTACCCGCCGCAATTGCGCAGCGGTTAAGGAGCTCGAGTGCCTTACTTAAGGAGACGGAATCAAATCCCGGCCGCGGTGGCAGTTTTTTGATGCATTCGAAAAGCAAGCGCCCGTGTGCTGTACGAAGCTGTGCAATGCGGCGTCATTCATAGTCTTGGCAGTTGGTTTTCCCTCTGGATCTTATAGAGGGAAATATGTTGATGATGATGGGTTGTAGGATGCCTGACGTCTTGTAGGTTCGATGTTGCTCAATCACATTACTCGAGGACACTTCCGGAAAGGCTAACTATTTATTAACAATTACTCAATCAAACAGAAAGCTACCAGCAAGAAGAAAACATATTTACAATTGACTGACTCGTAGTTTTACCTGACGAAACCAGCCTTTGGTTCCACCAAAACATCATCTGTTAAACTTTTAAACACTATGTCCCCGCCCTCGGTGGGAACAGCAACCAATAGGGAAAATTTACAAACAGTCACACAATAAATCATTAGGGAAAGGGCAACCTTACCAATCACGAATCGGGGAAAGTAGAACACTACCAATGAAGGATCAGAGAAACAAGGCAGTTCAGTTCAGTTCAGTTCAGTCGTTCAGTCGTGTCCGACTCTTCGTGACCCTATGGACCATGTCACGCCACGCTTTCCGGTCTCTCACTATCTTCCTAACATCACATAACTTCATCTGCAGTGCCTCGAGGATGCCATCTAACCATCGCGTTCGCTGCCTACCCCTTCTCCGGCGACCCTCAACCTTTCCCAACATCAAATCTTTCTCCAGCGACTCCTCTCTTCTCATCAGATGACCAAAGTAGCTGAGCTTTAACTTTAGAATTTGACCCTCCAATGAGCAGTCAGGGTTTATGGTCGACAATATCGACTGATTTGATCTTCTGGCAGTCCAAGGAACTCTCAAGAGTCTTCGCCAGCACCACAATTCAAACGCGTCAATTCTTCGGCGGTCAGCCTTTTTCACAGTCCAACTCTCGCATCCATACATCACAACTGGAAAGACCATAGCACGAGTTATACGGATCTTGGTTGGCAGACTAATGTCTCTGCTCTTTACTAGGCGGTCAAGGCTAACCATTGCTCTCTTTCCCAGAAGCAGGCGTCTCCTAATTTTATGGCTGCAGTCTCCTTCCGAGGTGTTCTTGGAGCCCAAGAAGAGAAAATCTGTCACAGCTTCCACTTCTTGTCCCTTGATGCTCCAGGACTTGATATGGCAAGGCGCCATGATCTTTTTCTTTTTAATGTTCAGTTTAAGGCCAAACTTCTCACTCTCTTCTTGTACGCGCATCAGGAGTCTCTTGAGTTTCACTTCACTTTCTGCCATTAAAGTGGTATCATCCGCATATTTGAGGTTGTTGATACATTTTCCAGCAATCTTCACTCCAGCTGAAGACTCGTCCATGCCGGCCTTCCTCATGATGCACTCTGCATATAAGTTAAATAGACAGGGCGACAGTATGCAGCCTTGTGTTACTCCTTTCTCAATCGGAAACCATTCAGTAAGACCATGCCCAGTTCTGACTGTGGCCTCTTGCCCTTCATACAGGTTCCTGAGGAGACAGATGAGGTGAACTGGAACTGCCATCTCTTGGAGAGCTTGCCACAATCTGCTGTGAGCTACGCTGTCAAACGCTTTCGCATAATCAATAAAGCAGAAGTAGATGGGTTTCTGGAACTCTCTTGCTTTTTCCATGATCCAGCGAAGGTTGGCAATCTGGTCTCTAGTTCCTCTGCCCTTGCGAAACCCAGCTTGCACGTCTGGAAGCTCCCGATCCACATACTGCTGCAGCCTACCTTGGAAGATTTTCAACATCACCTTGCTAGCATGCAAAATAAGCGCGATCGTACGGTAGTTGGACCAATCTTTAGCACTGCCTTTCTTTGGAATGGGGATGTAAACTGACCTCTTATAATCCTGTGGCCACTGCAGGGTTGTCTAAATCTTTTGACACAATATATGCAGAATTTTAACAGCGTAATGGTTGAGGTTTTGAAGCAACTCAGCTTGAATGCCGTCAATTCCGCTAGCTTTGTTCTTAGCAAGGCTGCCTGAGGCCCATTCAACTTCACTCTTCAGGATGCCCGGCTCCAGATCAGTAATCACAACCGTCTTATGTTGGGTTTGCACATTCGGGTCCTTCTTGTACAGTTCTTCTGTGTAGTCCTGCCACATCTTCTTTATCTCTGAGGCTTCAGTGAGGTCCTTGCCTCGTTTGTCCTTTATCACGCCCAGCTTAGCACAGAAGCTTCCTTTGATATCTTTGATTGTCTTATACAGAGCTCTTGTATTCCTTAATTGGCTGTTGTCCTCAACTGCTTGGCACTGTATGTTCAGAAAGGCACTCTTATCTCTCCTTGCTATTTTCTGAAAATCCGCATTGAGAACCTTGTATCTTTCTTTTTCCCCCATAACTTTTGCCATCCTCCTTTCCTCAGCTATTTGTAAAGCCTCTTCAGATAACCAGTTTGCTTTCTTGCAATTCTTTTGCTTTGGAACTATCTTAGTAGCACCTTCTTGTATTATATCACGAACATCAGTCCACATCTCTTCGGGCTCTCTGTCTTCTAGATCTAATTCTTGAAATCGATTCCTCACTTCCACAGCATATTCTAATGGAATTTGATCCAGATCATACCTGAAAGGCCTTCTAGTTTTCTGCGTTTTCCTCAATCGAAGCTTAATTTTGGCAACAAGAAGTTGATGATCGGTGCCACAATCGGCCCCAGGCCTTGTTTTTACTGCTTGTATTGCGCTTCTCCATCTCTGCCGGCAAAGAATATAATCGATCTGATTCCTGTACAGACCGTCCGGTGAAGTCCATGTGTACAGGCGCCTCTTATGCTGTTGAAAATGAGTATTCGCTATGGTCAGGTTGTTTTCTTGACAAAACTCCACTAGCCTCTGCCCAGCTTCATTTGGCTCACCAAGACCGAACTTGCCTATAATCCCGTATATTTCTTCATTCCCGACCTTAGCATTCCAGTCTCCTATGAGAAAAACGACGTCTGAATAAGAGGTGCGGTCTAAAAGGCATTGTAGGTCCGCATAAAATCTCTCAACGTCAACTTCTTCAGCAGTAGTGGTCGGTGCATAGACTTGGATAACTATAATGTTGAAAGGGTGACCTTGGATCCGAAGTGAAATCATTCGGTCGTTTTTGGGGTTGTACCCTAGCACTGCTTTGCCCATTCTTCTGTTTACTATGACACAGGTGACAGCAAGGGGTCGATAGGGTCAGCAGGGCGAGATGTGTGCAAGATAAGTTTTACGCTGATCGCTCAAAAAAAAAATTGCGTGAAAACACTCTGCTTGTTATTAGCACTCAAGCATGCTGTCAATGCTTTGACAACTGAAATTGCTATGTTTGCATATGTAAGGATCCCCCATTCCTTCTCTTGGATTCGTGCCCACAATAAAATACATAATGGCCGCCGGAGTTAAATTCTCTCATTCCGGTCCACTTGAGCTCGCTGATACCCAAAATACCAATGTTCAATCTGTCCATTTCTCGCTTGATGACATCCAGTTTACCTTGCGTCATAGATCTTACATTCCATGTTGCTATGTGATATACCTCCTTGCAACATCGGACTTTCCGGTCGCTTCCCGACACATCCACAACTGAGCGTCCTTTTGGCTTTAGCCCAGCCGCTTCATTCGTCCTGGAGCTACTAGGAATCGCCCTTTGTTCATCCCCAGTAACATGTGGGACGCCTTCCAACCTGGGGGCTCATCTTCTGGCGCCATATCATTAATGGTATTGTGACTGGCCATAGGGTTTTCTTGGCAGGAAATACTGGAGTGGGTTGCCATTACCTTCTCCAGTGAATCACATTTTGTCAGAACTCTCTGCCGTGACCTGTCTATCCTTGGTGGCCCTACACAGCGGAGCTCACGACGTCATCGAGTTTCGCAAGCCCCTCCGCCACGACAAGGCAGTGATCAATGAAGGCAAGACAAGGCAAGACATCTCAAATAACACTGTACAAGCGTATGCACTTTCCACTATCGAAATAGAGGATTCTGCCCTTTTCCCAGAAACTTGGCAATCACTCGCTTCCCCACGGGTGCATCTTTTCCCAGCCTCGGAGTTAATCCATAAACACCGTCTCGCGGAAAGGCAACGCACGAGGCCCATCTACTGAGACGTCGTCGCTCGCAAAGAGATGGGTGCATCTGTGCACGGACGAACATGAGGGGCCATTCTTCACTCCCGCTGCCCTCTCACTGAGAGCGCTTTCTGAAGATAGGCTGCAGATACTGGAAAATACCGACGCGAGACGGGCTAAAATGCCCCGTCGCCGCTCTCACGGATCAGCTTACGCGGGAAGAAAGGGGTTCTGCGCGTCGTCTACACTACAAGAGGTTGACCCCTTGACCCCTCCCATATTCTCGGCATCCCGCCCACTCTCAAGCTGCGCGGACGCTTCTCGGTAGATACTCTGAATCTGCCCCCCTTCTCCGCTACTTATTCGAAGGGCAAGAAAAACACTGAATAGTTCTTTTTCTTTTTCCGGGAGCACAGGCGCGGCAAACAAGCCCAACGTTGGAACTTCACTTTGGCGTTTTGGGACGTTAGGCCTCATAAAAACAAATCAAATTAAAATTGAATTTTTTGGTCACAACTAAAATGAGAATTTTTATAGCAATGTAATTAATTAGGACACGTAATTACTAGTGCTTAATTATGTTAGACATAAGCTAGCCAGCGGTATAACATTTGTGTTATACTCGACACAGGCTGTGCAATAATACACTTTCTTGTGGTTATCACCATCTGCAGTGTGTTTACCTCGCCTGAAAGTGATGAATGCGCAGGGGCCGACCTGTTGTGCGAGCACCTGCGCTCCTACGACTACTACATGGAGACGATCGCCACGGCTGCCCCGTGCGTCATGGTGGGCTTCGTGTGCTCCGACTGGTCCTCGTTCGCGTCCGGCCGCTGCACCGACTGCGGACCCCACAATGACCGCTGCGTACGCTTCGGCGAACCGGCCGCTGAACACCGCTCGCTGCTCCTGCTGCCGGCAGACCGCTCGCTGCTTGTGTTTCTGCGGACGGCCGGATCCTACCCGTACTGCGGTGAGCCACACTTTGCGTTGCGGCCGCGAAGGATTCTTGACAGACGCTAGCTTAGAGCACCTTGCGCAAGAATCGTTTTCTCTCTATCCCAGTTTACGATGCAAGGTAGAAAGAGTAGAAGAGCTGCACAGTATTAAAGAAAACTAAACTATGGCTGAGGAGGAGGCCTCAGTTCCCAAACTAAGTCAACGTTTCGTCAAGAGAACTTGTTTTCGCTTGGAAAAGATTAAGACAAGTTCCCTTGTCAAGTCGATGCCTTGCGAACTGAGGCTTCCCTCAACCCTTGTTCGGTTCTCTTTCATACCCCAGTTTAGATATTCGCGCCTCTAGCGAAAGCTGGCAGCTGCCAAACAATCCTGAACATAGTTTCACTCCTAGGGATCTTCAATGAAATGCGGCGCATCGCAAAACCACATGGGGTAACCGTAATTTTTCATTAAGCGCTGTTAGCATGCGCATATTCATTAATGTAATAAAATACAACACAGCATGTTTCCTCATAGGCAATATACCAAAGGTACCTGGAAGCCAAAACAAGTCTTAGAGAGGCAAATAACAATGAAAGGCTAAAAAAGGTATGTACAAGTTTAAAATAATCTTCAACAGCTTCGAAAGGAACAACAGTTTACGACAGGTAAATCAAAGAGCAGCGCAGAAACAAAAAAAAAACGGAGACGACGACTAGCCAGAACAAGCGCAGGTAGGGAGGCACAGGAAGAGCTAAAGGGATACGTGTGCTTATGACAGGTAGTGGCCGCAGATCCAGACCACGAAAGTTAAATCACTAGAAGAGTAAGATTTGGATGTCGAGCACTCGCGAAGTGCTCGCAGATCAGGAGCATCTCTCAAAAGGAAAGTATATAGCAGCGCTATCTTACCGGTACTATGGGCCAGAAACGTTGAGGCTAACGAGACAGGTTTAACCTAAATGGGGAAGAAAACAGAAAGCTATGGAACGTACGAAAAACTATAGGTGCAACGTTAAGAGAGAGGATGTGCGCAGAGTTTTTCAGGTAACAAACACGAGTTAAATTCCAGTAGCAAGAGCAAAAAATGAGCATATTCAAAGCATATCACGCGAAGGCAAGATAACCGACGGTCACTTATTGGATTCAAAGGGAAGGCAAGCGCATATAGCAGGGGACGGCCGAAAGTCAAGTAGGCGGATGAGATTGGGAGGTATGCAGGGATTATGTAGGTGCAGCTGGTACAGGATGGCGTTTAGTGGAGAGGTATGGGAGAGATATTTGCCCTGCAATGAATGTAGTCTGGCTCGCGATGACGATGGTGGTGACTAAAACCTAATCATGGCCGCAGCATTGAGCCATCGCCATATGGAAGGTATAGTACCGCGAATGCAGAATCGGAAATTGCAGGCAGTGACTCTCGCAGTGTACCACTATGAGGTGCGGCTGGAGGTGATTGCGGACGTGGCCAGCCGCTACAGCCTGCACAACTCGTCGCTTACCGTCGCCCTGGGGCCCAAGGTGCAGCTGCGGATTCCGCTCAGCGCCAACTCGTGAGTATCACTGCACTCTACGCGAAGCGGGCTCTGGCTTCTCTCGAGAGGACAGCAGACCGGTCCCTGTCCTTAAAGGGAAATAGCGATGTTCCAGGTGCAGCGAGGACCTTCTTCACGGGCGGAACAGGTTGTCGTCAACAAGCAGCAAACCCCGCTTCTCTTGATTACGTGACCATTAACAGAGAATGAAGTCATAGACTAAAGTTCTCTTTTTAGAAACTGTCAGAAGTAGTTAGCGGAAGTGTAGAAGTGGTGCAGGACAACGAGTGATGTCTGACTGCGGCCATGACTGGGCTCTGGACCGTGACTCGTCTCTCTAGTATGTGATTGCTATTAGTGGCTTTCTCGCCTGCAGAGGCTGTTGCATTTCATTTGAAGCGAAATGAAAGAATACGTGGTCTATGACGTGTATATGAGTTGTTCGCTAGTAAGAAGAAAAAACTACACAAAATATTCTGTGTTACGACAGAATTTATGTGCTGGTCTTCACGGGAAACCTGTTGTGACAGCACAACTTTCTGTAGCGTCATCAAAATTATCTGCAGTTCCAACGGAAGAATACTACAGACAGCAGAAAACTATTACAGGAGAAGCTACAGAACCACGAAAAAATACTATAGAACTAAAGACGTTTACGAAAAAAAACTACAGAATATGTTTTCGTATCTTTTACACAGTTCTGTGGCCTTTCTTTTCACATGGTTCGATAGATCTCGAGACACTCACTGACTGTGGGATCTACTTCACCGTGGTATATATTTTAACCTCACCCTAACAAGGTAATAAGACCGCGACTTTAATTCAGCTAAGAAGAAGCGGGATTTAAAATGAAAATAATTGCTCTCCAGCGAATATACTCACTGCAGCTGCACTAGAATAGGATTCCATATGTTTTCACTGCACTCATTGTAAAAAGTTCACGGGAGGATGCGGGTTCGCGAGAACATAGAATGAATGAAGCCTTTATTGAAAGGAAGGGATGGCTCTCGGCCGCTGTTTGGGTTCGAGTAGTGTGAGAGAGGTCGACTTACAGCGCGAAGATCGGCCGCATGGCAAGCAACAAGCAACAGCTTGAAGAACCGTTAAGACGAAGAAGTTACACTCCCATCCCTCCTAACTCCCCAAGAACCCAAACAGCGGCCGAGAACATAGAAAACGGTGATGCCGCTGACTATATCCTCGTGAAACCTGAGTGACGAATTTTTCTACCTTTGTCAACACATTAGTGGTTTGTTTCCCCGATCACGAGAAGTAGCCTTCGCCGGAGGTTCTCAGTGGGCCATCCAACAGACCGTGAATGGTTTAAAACAGAGGTCGTAAAATAGCGTCCTGTATTATTATTAATAAATAATAATTGGTTCACAGAAAGGGAAAGGCGCAGTATCTGTCACATTTGCTATGTGGACACCTGAACCGCGCCTTAAGGGAAGGGATGAAGGTGGGAGTTAAAGTGGAAAGAGAGAGAGGGGAGCCGTAGTGGAGGGCTACGGGGTAACTTCGCCCACCTAGGGATCTTTAACGTGCGCTGACATCGCACAGCACACGGACATCGCGTCCTGTATTCCTAAAGGCAAAAATTGGCTACGGAGTTGCCCCTCGGTCGGTTGTTGATGGTTTGCAGCGCTGGGCGTAGTGTTTTCCCCCGAAACATTCCAGTAAAACACCAAACGATGGATACGAGACTGTTTGGTTTTTGGTGAGACAGCAAAGGTTTTTACCGGACATGCCCCATTTTTTCTCGACCAGTTAACAGTAAATCCGGAGCCACTGGCTTTCTTTCGAAATGTGGCTCACAGCAGTGACGCGGTCGTGTAGCAAGTGATGACTTTTCTAGTTCAATATTCTTCCTGCTCCACTATGCTGTCTTCTTTTCCGCCACCTTTTTCCTTTGCATAGCTCTCTGCGTCGACTTTGGTTTATGTAGTTTCTTTGGTCTGTCAGCGCCATATGTGAAGGCCGGTAAGATGCGGCTATTATACTCTATCCTCTAGAGTGATACCTGTAAGCAGATGCGCTCATTCTGCCTGCCTTCCTACTTATTCCTACTGACCTAGCATACTTACTAACCTACTAGCACTCTTTCTCAAAAGCCTGTCTTCTTCTGTCTTCCCCGGCGGTTTGCTTCTAAGCCGTACTGCGTTGAAGTAGGCAGGACAGGAAACCTTCTTACCTTCAGGATGTTGCAACATTGAGACTGGAATACGAATCACTAGGTGTGGCTCAGAAGCAAACTACTTGGTTTCCATAACATTGACAATGGCTGCACTTAACTACCTCTAGCTACCTACGTGCTACACTCACTAACCTATTAATACATACCAAATGTTATTCTTTACCTGCCTGTCTTCCTGTACATGGCTCCAGTTCTCTTTGATCTCATTCATAGTGTTCGATACTGCCGATGGAAGAACTCGGCACGCTTTGAACGACAGGTTTACACCTGAAAAAGAACCATCGAAACTGGCAATGCATTGAAAAACTTTTCGACCCGCTTAAACCCTGTTACTCAAACTAGTGTATCGTGGCGCCGACCTTGTGAGCGAAAGATCACGAGCATGCTTGTGACAGGTATTACTTTGTAGGTAGCATTGACGAGTGCTTATTGGTTAGCGACTTGTGGGGGATCACGAGGACCAACCGAGACCAACGGAGGCAGACACGCCGCCAATAGGGCTAGCCAGTCTATGACTCCCGAACTCTGATCAATAAACATTTTCAACAACACTATCACCACATCCATGTTCGTAAGGCTTGGCTAAAGCGATGTTTTATAGTAATGTCGGGTGGTCTGTTAAAGTCGTGATTAAGCAAGTAGCAAAATGCATATAAAGACTGTTTCCCCCTTAGAGGGGAACTAGGAGAGCGTAGCCGCCGCGCTTAGTAAAGCACTGTCATCTAAAGCCGGGGAGCATAGGTGGCTAAGGCGCATGCGCAATAAGTATGGTTCATTGATATTTCCCTGCGTGCGCCTGGTTCCACCCACTCTCGCCGGCTGAAGGCGCCAGCGATTCTGTAGGCACGGCACTGACGCGCTTAGTTTCCCTCTAAATGAAGAGAGTCGCAAACAGTTGCCGTTTCAGGCTCTTAAAGGGAAAAGTTCGGTGTTCCCTAGTTTCTCGCTCGTGTACTTTGGACGCGCCGCGAATGGAACTGGCATTCCCTCGCCGACGCAGCGCCGAGGAAGTGGAGGAGGAGGACAAGCAGCAGCGGCTTGCGGGGCCCTCCTTACCGGCCGTGCGCAGTTACACGCGCCTGGCCACCAGTCTGGAGCCCCTGGACGCGCTGCGTGAGGTGACCGTGGCCGGCCTCGGAGGCCACCAAGTTGGAAGCCTCGAGTCGCTCGTCAACTTCGTGCACATGAAGCCCATGAACTACGCTAGTCAGAGGTCAGCCTGTTTCTTGTTTTCCTCTAAAATACATGCCGACCACTTCGGACACAAAGCGGCACAATTTGATGCAACTAATGTATCACGCCAGGCGAACCAAGTCAAGGCAGGTTAATAGTCTATACCTACCAACCAGACGCGTTTGTGAATTTCGCTTGCCTGTCATGACTCGCATAGCTGGCTGATGTGGCTGCAGTAGTGACAACGCGTACTCAGTGTGCAACAGATTTATTTATTGCTGCATATGCACATAAGATGCACAAGGGCGAAAATTTGCGGAAGGTAACTGTGTATGTCACATTCGCACGGCTAGTTCTGCATAGGCAAACTAGATGTATAATTAGATCAGATTGAATGGATGGATGGATGGATGGATGGATGGATGGATGGATGGATGGATGGATGGATGGATGGATGGATGGATGGATGGATGGATGGATGGATGGATGGATGGATGGATGGATGGATGGATGGATGGATGGATGGATGGATGGATGGATGGATGGATGCATGGACGGACGGACGGACGGATGGATGGATGGATGGATGGATGGATGGATGGATGGATGGATGGATGGATGGATGGATGGATGGATGGATGGACGGACGGACGGACGGACGGACGGACGGACGGACGGACGTATCGATTGATTGATGGATTGTATAATGTATTCATGTGTAGATGGCTCGATCGATTGAGTGATTGATTGATTGATTGATTGATTGCATATAAACTGGGGGTTCGTTAGAGGTACTGGCACCGAATATACGCAGCGGCAGCGATTGACGGGAAGGGTCGGAATGTACTTTTTTCTCTTTGCAATTGTCCTCGGGGAGAAGAGGAGTTACCCTGGCAACCTATGGCCTATACACGATAGCAGGTTCATAACAGGGTTTGAGGCAGTAGACGTGGACATTCTTGCGGCCACACCGCCAGAGATCAGAAAGCGGCGTTAGAGGTTCGAGAACGTAATTAACAGGGTAGGTGCGCTCCAAGACACTGTAAGGAGCGTGAAACTTTGGAGTATGTGAGAGGATCCAGAACCACGCAAGGGTGTAAAAAGAGAAGCGCGGTGTCGTGTGGTGATTGTCATGGCGGGATTTCTGGCGGGAACGGAATTCAGTCGTGAGTGAGCGGGCTGTTTGGCGACAGTCTTCGGCATGTTGGGCGGCTTCGGAAACAGGCGATATACTTGGAAGCGTCAGGTTGGTAATTGACCGATTGATGGGCATGAGAAAAGGTAACACTGGTAAAGGTGAAGGTTGTAGAGGAGAATGAAGCCATTCACTCCTTTCGTTCCAGTGGCCTACTCCGTAGCGGTATTATACGCGTAGTTTACATACGGAAGCACGAGATCCAAATTGGAGTGGTTGGATGACACAGACTGCAAATCGCCAAGTGCACAAGAAATTCTCTTGATAATCCAGTTAGTTTGTGATGATCGATCGTTTTTTTTTTCCAAAATCGATCATAGACTATCACATGATATCCGAACAGGTAGTGATAACTATGTCAAGCGAATATTTTGCTGTTGTTCTTTAAATCCTCTATATATGAGATATACCTGCTTGTCACATTTGTATTATTTGTTTTTGTTTTCATTTTCTGCATGTTCGTGACGTAAATGATGTCCCCCCTCCCCTATAATGCCGCTTAAGGTACTGTGAGTATTGCAGTAACTAAATAAGTAGGCGAAGCTAGTGCGATTAATTGTGTTGCACTTTGCGAGCATGGCGTGTACAAAGTCATACGAAAGACAAGAAAAAATTGGCTGTGGCTTAGCTAAGGTTAAGCCTGGATATACGTAGCGAAAAGCGAGGTAAAACCAAACGAAATTGGCTGTGGCTTAGCTAAGGTTAAGCCTGGATATACGTAGCGAAAAGCGAGGTAAAACCAAATGAAATTGGCTGTGGCTTAGCTAAGGTTAAGCCTGGATATACGTAGCGAAAAGCGAGGTAAAATCAAACGTTCCGCCACATCGTTTAACACTGGTAAATCGCGAGGCATGGGTGGATAGCGATACCAATTTGTAACACTGTAGAGAGGAATTTTCTGTATCACTAGAGATCCCTTACACGTCGCGCACACCATAGCCACGGTTCCACTCAACTCGACAGATGCCGAACTCAAAGTCTCGCGCGTACTGTCACTTACCGGAGTCAAATCTCTCAAGTGCCATAATCTCACACACATCACAAACATGGCGAAACGGGTTGTTCACAAAGTCTGACGTAGACACTCTGGACGCACTCGCGCTTTCACTCAGTCTTAACACGTGTTCGGTGTAGCGGTGAGTCTTGGAATCTTCTTCCATTTTTCCCTCCTTCTGCTACTCCTCCTTCTCACTTTGTTGACTACCACTGGCCACAGCGGTGGCCATAGCGGACAGAAGAGAACTGATTGAATAGCGCGTCGTTCGGCTTCGCGACGTTTTTTTCGCGAGGCGTTCCTCGCGTTGTTCCGGCGTTTCAGATGCACGTTTCGCTTTAGATCGATCTCTCCTCCGTTGTTCGGTGGCCAGCTCCCAGGCGACTACTTCTGGATTGGAAGAATTCAATTTATCCGCTCTTCAGCGTCGTTTAGCAGCAGCCGCACCCTGCTTGGCTTCTATGTCGAACGCGTCCGCCAGTGGCGTACCCTTCTCGTGCATGCCTCTCATGACGCCACTTGGTTTTCGCGCATGCGCAGAACTGGCAGCTCCTGCACACACGAAACTTGGCTCTGACCTGCGTTGTGTAGCTTTTCGCTTACAAAAGAAGCTGATCTGTCTTTCAGCAGCTCGCGAGGAGCGCCATGTTGAAAAACGAATCACTGCAAAATTAAAGAGGCTACGTCTGACGCAGTGATAGTTTCTTAATGACGAGTTGCGCGCACAAAAACAGTCACAGAAATGGCGTGCACCAACTATAGCGCAATAAGACGCTCTTCTAAACGCTGTGGCAAATGGAAGAGCAGCAGCTTCTGCATACCGCGACACCCACGACGATCGCCCAAAGGTTGCCGACTGCAGTGTACGAAAGCGGACCGTATAAATGAACGCCGACGTAGTCGAAAAGACCTGGTGGGCAAGGCAATGGCTGCAACTTTCAGCAGAACGCTAAGGAAATGACTTGTGACATTGAGAGGCGAGGCATGAACGGAAATCTGCGCGTACCCCCCCCCCCCCCCCCCCCCCAGTAGTAACGCATCCAGATACGGGTGTATATCCTGAAGACTCCTGTATATCCTGAAGAATCCACTTGACCGCATTGTGAGTCAGCGCGCAAATAATCACAGATTAACGAGCGTAGGTAGCGGTGAATAACAAAAACCACTTGCGACCACCTACGCTATATAGTTGCGGCGATAATGGAGATTGTCTCGAATAGTGAAGTGGGAAACCTGGCAGAGGAGAGCATGCGATGGAGAAGCAGCCTAGGGTCGGAGAGTAACCAAGAAGAGAAGCTATCCATTGGTCCATCCGCGCCCTGCGCTGAAGGCATGTAGCCGATGTGAAGCGACCGCGGGGAAGCGTCTGTAGTGGAAAGGCTGGCGAGAAAGGCAGCGAAAAAGAGTTTCGGCGCTTCGGCGCTTCGTTTTCTACCGTACACGAGGCGGATGTTATATCCCTGCAGGCGAAGAGCCCACATTGCGAAGCAGCCGCATGGATCTTTCAGGGAGGAAAGCCAACAATTCTCGTGGTTGTCTGTGATAACTTCATAAGTGAGAACATCGAGGCAAGGAATATAGCCAATCCTTCTTCTTCTGTGACTGAGTAATCGTACTCCGCCTTGGTGAGCGTGCAGCTTGCATAGGCGACGACGTAATCAGAAAAGCCCGTATTAGCGCTCTCTGAGTGCAGCGCGGAGACCAACAACACTAGTGTCTGTGTGGAACTCGGTAGGGGCCGTCTGGCCGAAGTGACGTAGAATAGGCGTTTCTTTTCAAATGCGGCGCAAGGTAAAAAAGGCTTCTTCGCATGAGCGTGACCACAGAAAAAAGTGGCAACTGCCCTACAATAGGTGTGTTAAATGGGCAGAAGTAGAAGCAAAGTTTCTAATAAAGCGACGTAAGTAAGGCCAGAGACCCAAGAACCTGCTCAGGTTTTTGAAGGGTGTAGGATTGGGAAAGGTAGCTACGGTAAGAAATTTGGTCTGGTCTGGAGAAATGCCTCCCTTGAAGACAACATGGTCCAAAGTCGTCACATGACAACAGGCTAAACGACCTGTTTAAAACTAAGCTGTAGACTGGCATCAGAAAGGCAGCAAGACGTGCTTCAGGTAGTAGAGGTGGGTTTGAAACTCTGAATAAATGATGACGATGCCGTTGAGGTAGCAGAGGCACGTCTTCCACATTAGTCTACGCTAAATTGCGTCCATCGTCTTCTCAAATCGTGCTGGCTGGTTACAAAGCCTAAAAGGCATATGCGTAAATCTTTATAAGCTATTCAGCAAAGACGGTTTCGGGGCGACGGGCCTTCTCCATGGAGAACAACCCGAAGCGTAAATCGAGGGAAGAAAAGATGGCGTCGGCCCCTTGCAAACAGTCCAGAGTGTCGTCGTTGTGCGAGTAAGGATAGACGTCCTTCCGCGTAATATTATTAAGGGGGCGGTAGTCTACACAGAAGCGAATGGAGCCCTTTTCCTTCTTGAAGAGTGCAACAGGCGAAGGCTGAGTCACGCCATCGTGGAGTATTCAGACGACTTGGACACATGATAGGGGCGCTGCTGCAGTTATATGTACGTAGGAAGTATGACGGAGAAATAAAACATTGAAAGACAGGTAAAGAACGCAGAGGCTAAAAACTGGAATGATTCGATGGGGAAAAACGCCGATCCTAGACATATATAGAAGATTGAAAAATTGGAGCACGAAGGAAACCTTCTATGGCAACTTGAGAGGCAGCGGCCTTCTTTTTGAGGCTAGATCAGAATGCCTTAGTACCAGCAGCTACAGAAGGAATGCTTAAATCAGGAAGATTAAACTTATGTTATGCGCGGTAGATTCCCAGAAACAATTGAACATATTATAATGGAGTGTGGCAGTATCCATCCAGATTCTTAGAATAAAAGGTAGCGCAAAAGGACGAGGACGGAGGAAGGGACAGAAACACGAACGCGTCCTTCCTCCGTCCTCGTCCTTTCGCGCTACCTTTTATTCTAAGGATGTATCACCAACTAGCTCAGCAACAAATTTTATTCCACCCAGATGTCGATGTGGACGCAGTCACTTAAGCCGAGACCCTAGAAGTAGCAAAAGAAGCCTGAACGAATCGGCGGTAGAGGCAAGCAAGCGACGTTTGGAAGATTGGTGGATAAAAAGAAGAGAGGGAGCGCGTGAAAGCTAAATAAAATTAAGCGCGGGTATTTAAAAATGACCCGGAACTAAAAGGAAAGTAGTTAAAGTTGAGGGATTATCTAAGTTAAAAAAAAAAAGAAAGTTTGAGCACATACGTGTAGCCGGCTGATGAAACGACTCAGCTCGTTTCTGCGCGAAACGGCAGTACAACATATTTGCACGACCTTAAAACCAACGACTTAAATGTAAGCATAGGACCTATTACTATTGTCACGTCTCGATAGAACGCCAAGGAGTGTCTAAGATAAGAACGTTTTAATAATCGACTGGAACGAGTCTTGCGCTCAAGCTTCCTCTTTCTTCTTCCAGGCTCGCGCTTTTGTTCCCAGTCGTGATCTTTTGCGTCCTCTTCTATGCGGCATTTGCCCCCCTCCTCAGGAAGCATCGTCCCGATGGGAACAAAAGGTCAGCCCGAGTGATACGGCTTCATACGTACGACGTGGACGACGTCAGCTTGGTGCTGGCGTCGCTTTGACGTCGACATCCCGTCTGGCACCCCCTCATAAGTGACGTCGGTTAAACGTCGCTGAACAACATAGGGTCCGAAGTATCGTCGCAAAAGTTTTTCAGAAAGTCCACGGCGGCGAATAGGCGTCCAGACCCACACTTTGTCGCCAGGTTCGTACATTACATGTCGGTGTCTATAATTGTAGCGTCGTGAATCATGCTCCTGCTGATTTTTGATCCGCACACGCGCTAGTTGGCGAGCTTCCTCTACACGCTGAGCGAATTCCTCGGCGTCCTGATAGAGATCATCGGTGTCGGCATTCAGGAGCAATATTGCATCCAGCATAGTTATTACTGGTCGCCCGTGAAGGAGGCTGAATGGTGTCATGCGAGTGGTGTCTTAGCGTGCCGTATTGTAGGCGAACGTGACGTAGGAAAGTCATCATCATCATCAGCCTGATTATACCCACTGCAGGGCGAAGGCCTCTCCCATATTTCTCCACTTGACCCCTGCGAATGTCTTAATCTCATCCGCCCACCTAACTTTCTGCCGCCCCCTGCTACGCTTTCCTTCCCTTGGAATCCAGTTTGTTGCCCTAAGCGTCCATCGATTATCCTTTCTTCGCGCTACATGTCCTGCCCATGTCGCTTTCTTCTTCTTAATTTCCACTAGAATGTCGGTAACTTGAGTTATTTCTCTGACCCACTCTGCACGCTTTCTATCTCTTAATGTTACCCCTACCATTTTTCGTTCCATAGCCCTCTGGGTTGTCCTCAACTTAAGTATAACTCTCTTGGTTAGCCTCCACGTTTCAGCCCCATAGGTGAGTACAGGCAAGATGCAACTGTTATATACTTTCCTCTTGAGCGATACCGGTAAGCTGCTAGTCATAATCTGCGAGTGCTTGCCAAATGCGCTCCATCCCAATCTTATTCTTCTTGTTATTTCCTTTTCATGGTCCGGATCTGCGGTTACTACCTGTCCTAACCCGTAGGGAAGTATTTCGTCCCAAGTCTTATGGTTCACGTCGACATACATGCAAAATCATGTCTGCGAGGGTCTTATTGAGGCGTTCCGTCAACCCATTGGTTTGAGTGTGATAGGCTGTAGTTTTACGGTGACTGGTACCACTGAGGCGAAGAACGGTCTCCAAATGTTCGGCCGTAAATGCAGTTCCTCGGTCAGTTATAATAAGTGCCGGAGCGCCATGCCTCAGGACAATGTTCTCAACGAAGAGCCTAGCTGCTTCGGCAGCGGTACCCCTTGGCAGAGCCTTGGTCTCCGCGTAGCGGGTCAGATAATCGGTGGCGACAATTATCCATTTATTCCCGGCTGTAGACGTCGGAAATGGTCCCAGGAGGTCCATGCCAATTTGCTGAAAAGGTGTCGTTGGCACTTGAAGAGGGTGGAGTAGGCCGGCTGGTTTTATAGGGGATGATTTACGGCGCTGGCAGTCTATGCACGTACGTACATAGTGTTTCACTGTCACCGGCAGTTTTGGCCAGTAGTATCCGTGCTGTACTCTAGCCAACGTGCGGGTGTAGCCTAGGTGACCGGCGGTTGGCTCGTCGTGGCACGCTTGCAAAACTTCAGTGCGGAGAGCCGATGGGACGACGAGTAGATGACTGTTTCCTCCAGGACGGAAGTTCTTTTGTACGTTATTGCGAATAAAGAATGAAGGGATTACTCGGGCGAAAATCTTAGGCACAACTGTAGCCCGCTTCTCCAAGAAATCAATAAGAGGGAGCACTTCCTGGTCCTCTCGCTGCTGTTGGGAAAGCGTTGCGTCATATATGACACCTAAAAACGCAGTGTCTTCATAAGTCATAGTGGAAGGTTCGACCGGCGCTCGCGAAAGGGAACTCCCACTGAGGCCCCTGGAAGAACCGCGTCTCCTGACGGCTCGGTGAGCTCAGTGAGCTCGGTGGGGCGTGGTCTGGAGGTGGGCGACGAAGGACCGCGGCATAGCTCTCGGGATGCAGCTCGTGGTAAGGTGCAGGAATGGTAGTCTTGTAACTGACCGGTTGGGGAGTGTGCTTCTTTCCAGATTTGTATATAACTGCCATGTCGGATTCTTGTAATCGAAGACTCCAACGCGCGAGCCTCCCTGAAGGGTCCTTTAGGTTCGTCAGCCAACAGAGAGATTGATGGTCGCTAACGACTTCAAAGGGGCGAGCGTACAAATAAGGGCGGAACTTCATAACCGCCCATACCACTGCAAGGCATTCTTTTTCGGTTGCCGAGTAGTTCGCTTCTGCTTTAGATAGGGTCCTGCTGGCGTAAGCAATTACTTTTTCCACACCATCCTGGCGCTGCACCAACACAGCCCCTAAGCCCACGTTGCTGGCATCTGTATGAAGCAGTGTAGGGGCGTCGTCATCAAAGTGCACCAGGACAGGTGTTGTCTGTAGACGCCTCCGCAGCTCATTGAAAGCTTGTTGCTCTTCTTCACCCCAGCGAACGACAGCATTGTCACGCGTCAGTGAGGTTAATGGCCAGGCAAGTCGTGAGAAGCCAGCGATAAACCGACGGTAATAGGCGCAAAGACCCAGGAAGCGCCGCAATGTCTTTTTGTCCGTAGGTGTTGGGAACTTGGCGACTGCGGAGAGCTTTTCAGGATCAGGCCGGACACCTTCTTGGCTAACGGCGTGACCTAAGAACTGCAGCTCCTTGTAACCGAAGTGGCACTTCTCGGGTTTTAGTGTGAGGCCCGCAGATCTTATCGCCTGAAACACAGCTAGTAAACGGAGTAGATGCTCTTCAAATGTGGCCGAAAACACGATCACGTCGTCAAGATACACCAGGCATGGTTGCCACTTAAGTCCCGAAAGCAGAGTGTCCATCAGCCTTTGAAATGTTGCTGGCGCCGAGCATAAACCGAACGGAAGGACCTTAAACTCATACAATCCGTCAGGAGTGACGAATGCTGTCTTCTCCCGATCCCTCTCATCCACATCGATTTGCCAATATCCACGTTTCAAGTCCATCGATGAGAAGTAACGCACGTTTCGTAGGCGATCAAGGGAATCGTCGATGCGAGGGAGAGGGCACACGTCTTTTTTGGCCACTTGGTTGAGCATGCGATAGTCTATGCAAAATCGTAAGCTGCCGTCCTTCTTTTTAACAAGTACCACGGGGAAAGCCCAGGGGCTCTGTGACGGCTGGATAACGTCGTCTCTAAGCAATTCGGCCACCTGGCGCTAATTGGCTTCATGTTCTTTCGGAGCTACACGGTAAGGATTTTGTCGAATCGGGCGAATCGAGTCATCCGTGATGATTCGATGTTTTGTCAAAGGCGTTTGGCCGAACCGCGATTCGGAAGCAAAGCAGTCTCGAAATTGATCTATGAGATCCAAAAGACGGTCCCGTTCTGAAGAGGACAAATTTGGACTCACATCGATGATGGTTACGGGCGTCTTGCACATTGATCCTTCCTGTTGCAGTGAGAAGAGATGCTGCGCATTTGGGAGGCTGTCGAAAAATGCCACAGTTGTGCCTTTCGGAATTTACTGACGCTCGTCGCTGAAGTTTGTCAGCAGCACTTCGGTATGCCCATTGGTCAAGTTGACCAGCCCTCGAGCTATAGAAACACCTCGGCTGAGTACCAGGGTAACTGCCCGTTCGGCGACGCCATCGCCTGTATGTATGCGCCACGTCGCATTTCACTTCAACAAGAGAACATGATCGCGGAGGCAATGTCACCGTCTCATTAGCGATGCGTAAGGGCAATAGTGGTACTTGCGCATAGCCAAGGTCTTCCTGGTTATTGGTGAAGGCAACGACTCTGTCACGAATGCTGATTACAGCCCCATGAAGACGTAGAAAGTCCATGCCCAAGATGAGGTCTTTGCAGCAGTCAGGGAGAATAACGAAGCTGCCAACAAATACCGCGTTTCCTATTCCTATCCGGGCAGTGCATTTCCCTGTCGGTGCCAGTAGCTGACCCCCAGCACTTCTTATTACTGGCCCAGTCCATTCAGTTTTGACTTTGCGCAGTGTGTCGGCGAGTTTCTCGCTAATAATTGAAAAATCCGCCCCGGTATCCACCAGAGCATGTACCTCCAGCCCATCACTGGAAACGGCGAGGTCAGCGCTAACAAAGTTATCTGGGTTGCTCGTTTCTTTCGGAATTCGCGGCGGAAGTGCGGCAAGGTCGGCGCTGTCAGCTTCGTCGTCATGGCTGATCATCTGGTGCGGCATTTTCGGCGGTAACGTAGGCGGCATTTTTGGCGGTATTGCGGCAATGTCAATGTTAACGGCGGCGTCAGAAGCACGGGTTATCGGCAATTGCGGTGGTGGTGAGGGTTTTAACACTTTTCGACTGGTTGCAACCTCCCCTCGAGAGGTTGCGGCTGTTAGTTTCCCCGGCCAGGGCTAGGGGACCGCCGTCCGCTAACGTCAGCAGTGCTGCGACGTATTGGCGAATAACGTTGTGGCGATGGGGAGGAGCGGCGGCGGAAGCCCGGGGATTCGGTTTCCCTGCTGACCGGAGGGTCGTCCTCGATTTGGTCAGAGTCAGCGTCGAAGCTGCGGCGAGCAGAAGCAGGCAGAAAGGCTTGCCCCTCTTCGCGGTAACGGCAGTACCGATATACATGGCCAGGTTGTTCGCAGTAGAAACAGAGTGGTCGGCTGTCATAACTGCGCCACCTGTCAGTTCGGCGCAGTTGGGAGCGCCTGGAAGGCGCCCACTGAGGCCCCTGGAAGAACCGCGTCTCCTGGCGGCTCGGTGAGCTCAGTGAGCTCGGTGGGGCGTGGTCTGGAGGTGGGCGACGAAGGACCGCGGCATAGCTCTCGGGATGCAGCTCGTGGTAAGGTGCAGGAATGGTAGTCTTGTAACTGACCGGTTGGGGAGCGTGGTATGGTTCGGAAAGGGCCTCCGCGTTGTCGACTGGACGACACTCGTTGCGTGGTGCAGTCGGTGATAGTGTGCACAGAATTTCATTCCTCACAGCTTCCATGAGGTCCCCTGACGACTGAGCCTTCGCAGCCGTAATTCGCTGCAACTCCTCAAGGACAATCTCTCTAATGATGTCTCGAAGAGTGGTATTATCTGTTGCAGTCAGTGCCGCCGTAGTCGTCGCGGCGCAGTTGACAGGTCGGTTGTACTGGCGGCACCGGTCTTGGAGGGCTCACTGTATAGCCGTAGCGTCCTTAATGAACTCACTCACGGTTTTGGGTGGGTTGCGTACCAAGCCGGCAAACACCTGCTCTTTAACACCGTGCATGAGATGCCGTAGCTTTCGTGGATCACTCATATCAGGGTCGGCACGGCGAAAAAGGCGTGCCATGTCTTCCGCAAACATAGCCACGCTCTCATCCGGCTTCTGGATGCGCACTTCAAGCCGGCGTAGCGCATTGTCTCGTCGATCACTTCTCGCAAAGGTGTCTACCAGCTGGCGGCGGAAGTCATTCCATGTGGATAAGCTGGCCTCGTGGTTTTCAAACCATGTTCTCGCATTGTCCTGAAGGGCGAAATAAACATTGGAAAGCTTCTGGTCTGCGCTCCATTGATTTATCTTGACCACTCGCTCAAACTGGCGAAGCCAGTCCTCCACATCTTCAAACGCTTCCCCGCGAAAGCACTCTGGCACCTTGGTGTTCTGAAGAGTCAACGGCGTAGGGTTGGGATGTGCCATTGCTTGGGAGACCTGGTGAACTTGGGCATTTGAAGAGTCGTTCGGCAGATGGCTGAACTCCGGGGATAGGCCTAAAAGGCGGTGGCTAGCGCGATGCACCGGCGTGTCGATGTCTGGGATCCGCTGTGGACTACCGGAAGGAGTCTTGTGCATACCCAGCACCTCCACCAGTGTCACATCTCGATAGAACGCCAAGGAGTGTCTAAGATAAGAACGTTTTAATAATCGACTGGGACGAGTCTTGCGCTCAAGCTTCCTCTTTCTTCTTCCAGGTTCGCGCTATTGTTTCCAGTCGTGATATTTTGCGTCCTCTACTATGCGGCACTATCACAACCCCGTTTCAAAGCGGTAGCTTCTAACAAACGAGAGTAGAAAAATTGGCAAGTTGGTAAGTATTCATCTTGTTGTGGCACCACAGGGACGAGGACAGATACGGAGAGCTCCGTATCTGGCCTCGTCCCTGTGGTGCCAAAACAAGATGAGTAGCTTCTAACATCCGTCCGTCCGTCCGTCCGTCCGTCCGTCCATCCATCCATCCATCCATCCATCCATCCATCCATCCATCCATCCATCCATCCATCCATCCATCCAACCAACCAACCATCCATCCATCCATCCATCCATCCATCCATCCATCCATCCATCCATCCATCCATCCATCCATCCATCCATCCATCCATCCATCCATCCATCCGTGGGCATCGTTGTCGATATAATGGGTGACGGTTTGGCCCAGGGCACCCCGATGACAGTCAAAGCAGGAGCGGGACTGGTGAAGGGGATTGGGAGTTTGCGGTGATGAAAGGTCGAAGTCGATGGTGCATAAGAACCGGCGTACAGAGGAGCGAGCAGATTCAGAAGAGGGAGGGCTGAGCGCAGTCATTGCTAGGCGCGGGGGATAGACAGACTCTTCACGGATGATAAGAGACGCAATGGGCCGTATACAGCCGGGATATTCGTCATGGCGCAAGCCTACAAAACCAGAGAGATCGCGGTTGCTTCGACAAGACTGTGGAGCTCGAGTACCGGTCATGATTGCTATTGGTCGCGCGTCTGAGAATCGGGTGAAGCATATGTATTTCCGCTAAAATGGCGAGAATTGGGCCTAGTTGGCTATTCATAGTGGTTTTACCGCGCTAACACGGAACGAAAATCAAGAACGAAACGCCGCGCTCCGTGGTGTTGTCTTTATTTTCGTTCTATGTGTTAGCGCGGTAAAACCACTACGATATGTATTTGTTGCAGGATTATGAAGAGTGAAGAAGAAAGGAATGAAGTTAGAAAGAAAAGTGAAATTATCCTTTTTCCAGTAGCACAGTACATATGTGGTTATCCCACAAGTCCCGTTCGTCGCGTTGGGCATAGTCGGGCACGACGACGCTTTGACGCGTATGGATGGATGGACGGATGGATGGATGGATGGATGGATGGATGGATGGATGGATGGATGGATGGATGGATGGATGGACGGACGGACGGACGGACGGACGGACGGACGGACGGACGGACGGACGGACGGACGGATGGATGGACGGATGGACGGACGGACGGACGGACGGACGGACGGATGGATGGATGGATGGATGGATGGATGGATGGATGGATGGATGGATGGATGGATGGATGGATGGATGGATGGACGGACGGACGGACGGACGGACGGACGGACGGACGGGTGGACGGACGGATGGATGGATGGATGGATGGATGGATGGATGGATGGATGGATGGATGGATGGATGGATGGATGGATGGATGGATGGATGGATGGATGGATGGATGGACGGACGGACGGACGGACGGACCTGGTTTTTCGCCTACCACTGCTAAGTAATTTATAATTGATATTACTTTCTTCACCAGTTTCGGCTTCGCGGTTTCAGCAACCGAGTGGTTGTTGGTCACCAATAGCTAGGTGAGATTAAAAAAAGAGCTTCAACCAAAGACTCACTAATCTGCGCCTCATTTTGCGCTTTCATTAGAGCCACTTGCTTCTGCGCTCCAGCCGAGAAATGTTGCTGCATTTCTTTGGCTGGTTGCATGCTTTTTCCTTCTTTCTGCGCATCTTGTGTAAGCCTCCGCTGGTATTTGCAATAATAATAATAATAATAATAATAATAATAATAATAATAATAATAATAATAATAATAATAATAATAATAATAATAATAATAATAATAATAATAATAATAATAATAATAATAATAATAATAAATCTTTATTTTCCATCAGGTGCTATACAGATGGAGGGCTACGGAAAAAAAGCTGCCACTTGGCGGCTTGACGAGTCCGCAGCCCCATATATAAGGCAGCGTCTAGGCAACACCAGAGAATCAACACGCGATAAACAAACAAACACTTAATCAATTCGGAATAAAAGAAAAGTTCCTGAGCCAGGTAAAACAAACACCGTCAGCACAAAAAGTAAACAAGCGATAAGCATAGCAAGACACTTGTTCTATGCAGAAGAAAAGAAATGCTAGGTAAAACAAACACCAGAAAAGTTGATCAGCTTAGTCAAACAGCAAACATGTCTCTGAGTTTAACAGTGGAACAGCTAAATAAATCAAAATTCAGTGATTGATAATAGTTTAAAAGCGATGGCAGCGAATAACACAAACGCTCCATACCAGAATTGAAGCGTGGTGCAGCAACCTTCCATTTTTCTCCACGTCTAGTATTATAACACTTCTCATTTGTTTCTAAATGTGCCAAGGCGTCCAGACTATGAATATTTTTTTTTACTTCATATTTATACCGAGCACTCAAACGGTAGCGGTATAGCTTGTGAGCTGTAATAACATGAGCACTGTGAAAAAATTCTGCAGTGGTTGCATTATAACCAGCATTGTACACGTGGCGCAGATACCGTTTTTGCATACGGAATATTTTTTGTGTGTTAGAGAATGTAGTTGTGCCCCAGACAAGTTGGCAGTAATTGACGTGCGAATAGAAAAGAGAATTATAAACCAATAGTTTTGTTTTAGTAGAGAGCATGTATCGGAGACGACCGACTACACCGGTTATCCGAGCAAGTTTGGCTAATACAAAATTCACATGAGTTTCCCAGGACAGATTGGCAGTGAATATCACACCTAGACATTTGAAATGATCAACAATGTCAACAGGATGAGAGTCTAAAACAATATCGGCATGAGGAGGAACAGGTTTATTTTTCGGCCGGAAGACAACAGCTTTTGTTTTATTTTCGTTAATCTTCATGCAATTGGATGAGGACCATTGCTGCAGTTGGACTATGGTGTCATTACAATCAGATATGAGTTTATCGATATTATTGCCAGAAAAAAATATGCTAGTATCATCTGCGTATATAATAAATTTGGCGTTCTGATTAATGGTAACAATGTCATTAATATACAGGTTAAATAGCAAGGGGCCCAATATGCTGCCTTGTGGAACACCACAAAGCAGTGGCAGGACTCGTGACCGCGAGTTGTTGATTTGGACTACTTGACATCGATGGGATAAATACGATTGTAATAACTGTAGTCCACACCCACGTATACCGTAAAAGTCCAACTTCTGCAGCAGAATGTCATGAGGAGGAGGAGGAGGAAAAAACTTTATTAAAAAAAAAATGTAAACACTCCCAGGAGGACCTCTTAGTCCAGGAGCCCTCTGGCTGTTCCTTCTAGCTTAGCCCGCTCGACCAGCCGTAACTGATCTGCAGGTTGCGTGGCTAGAAGGGCAGCCTCCCAGGAGGAGGGGGTGGGGTTTTTGACGGGAGGAACGCGGATTGGATGTGGGCATTCCCATAAGTAATGATAGAGAGTGGGTGGGGTGGCGTTGCATGTGGTGCAGTACGGTGGGAAGTCCGTGGGGTGAAATATGTGGGCAAATTGAGGAGATGGAAACGAATGTGTTTGGAGTTGTCGCCAGTACGTGCTGTCGATGTGAGAAAGCGTGGGATGTGGTGGCGGGAACGTGGCACGGCAGCGACGATAGTACTGAACAATTGTAGTGTAGTCAAGAGGTTCGATGGTGGTGTATAATGAAGGTTTGGGGAGGACATCCACCGGCGCCCGGAAGCTTAGTTCTCGGGCAAACGCATGAGCGCGCTCATTTCCGAGGATGTCCTCATGCCCAGGAACCCATGTGATGGTGATGGTATCGGGAGGGGTAGGTAGAGTAGATAATATTTTAGCAGATGAGTGTGGGAGGGTTCCTCGCAGTAGATATCTGTATGCTGTTTGGGAGTCTGTGCATATTGTGGTGTGCTGAGTCTGCAACTGACTGATGTGTGCAATTGCAAGTGTAATGGCCAAGCATTCGGCCTCGGCGATGCTAGTGCAGTGGATGGAGGCGGCATTGAATGTTGAGCGGCGAATGTCCGTGAATACAGCAGTGCAGATGTGTGGAATGTCCGGATTGTGTGAAGCATCCGTGTAGATGATGTCTTGGCGTGTGGAGTACTGTTTGGAAAAATATGAGGCACGGGCTGCGCGACGACCTTTGTGGTGTTCGGGATCCATATTTTGTGGGAGGGGTTTGAGCTCGAGGAGGCTCCGCAGATGCGGAGGGATGGGTATATGAGTATGAGGTGAGGGATCAGGGGTATTGTAGCCCATTGAGCGCAAGAGATGAGTGCCTGTAGATGTTGTGCGGAGTCGACGTTGCTGGCTGGAGAGGTGCGCCTCTATGATCTCCTCAACATTGTTATGAATGCCTAATTGAAGGAGCCTAATTGTACTGGTATGACGAGGTAAATGGAGGGCTGCTTTAACGGCTGAGCGGTGTAGGACGTTAAGTTTATTGAGTTGGGTTTTGGTGATGTGATGGTAGGGGAGGTGGTAAGCTAGTCGACTAACGATAAGGGCATCTACGAGTCTTAAAGTGTCTTTTTCCTTGAGGCCATGATTGCGGCTTGAAATGCGACGAATGAGATGTGTTATCTGGTTGATTTGGCGCTGCAGGAGGTGTATGGTGTAGGTGGCTCTAGTGTCCTGTTGAATGTGGAGACCTAGCAGTCGGAGCCGTGGTACTTTGGGAATCGGAGCGTTGTCAAGGAGTACGGTGATGGTTGGGGCACGTGGGGAAGGCTTGATGACTAGGAGCTCAGATTTCTGCGGTGCACACGCAAGACCTATAGCCTTTGTATATGTGTGGATGGCATCTGTAGCGAATTGCAAAGTTTGTTCAACTTGGCCAGGGCAACCCTTAGTAGTCCATAGTGTGATGTCGTCTGCGTATATTGCGTGCTGAAGGTCAGGTATAGTCTCGAGTATCCGGGCTAAGGGAGTTAGGGCGATGTTAAAGAGGATGGGTGAGAGGACTGAGCCCTGCGGTGTGCCTCGGTTGGGTAAATAGATGGTCGGGGAGGTGTAGGACCC
Source organism: Amblyomma maculatum (assembly GCF_055883805.1). Taxonomy (NCBI): domain Eukaryota; kingdom Metazoa; phylum Arthropoda; class Arachnida; order Ixodida; family Ixodidae; genus Amblyomma; species Amblyomma maculatum. Next base: position 37,042,492 of record NC_139351.1, on the reverse strand, counting down.
GAGTGTGATATGAGCCGTGCGTTTCGTTAGGAATGCCTCAACGTAGCGCCAGATGCGTAGCCCGCAGTTAGTTGTGGCAAGGGTAGACAGAATGTGGTCATGGCTCACGTTGTCAAATGCCTTTTGTATATCAAGTGCAAGTATAGCCCGTGTGGCATGTTTATGGAGGGTATTGTTTAGGATGGTCTCTTTCAGGTGCAGTAGAATGTCGTGGGTACAGAGATGTGGGCGGAAGCCGAATTGAGAGTGGGCAAAAAAACCGGTAGATTCGAGTTCAGGTTGAAGCCGTCTAAGGATTACATGTTCATAGAGTTTGCCAAGACAACTTGTGAGAGAAATGGGGCGTAGGTTGTCTAAGGAAAGGGGTTTTCCGGGCTTAGGAATGAAGTTGATTGCAGCATGTTTCCAAGAGGCTGGTAAAGTGCCCTCCCTCCAATGTTGGTTGTAGTAAGCTGTGAGTTGCGAAAGAGATCTATCATCAAGGTTTCGAAGGAGTTTGTATGTAATTTGGTCTGGCCCGGGTGCGGTGCTACGAGTGATATGGGCGAGGGTGGACCGTACCTCCGCGGTGGTTATGTCCTCATCTAGTCTTGGGTTAGGTGGGGGAGGGGATGGGGGCGTGGAAGAAGGTGGGAGCGGGGGCGAAATGTATCGCTGTGTGAGGTATTGAAGGATGTCTGTGCCTTGTTGTGCTGTAGTGTGAATGAGGCGGTGCGTGTTGATGGCTGTCTGTTGTTTGGTGGCTGTGGGGTCGAGCAGGGTTCGGAGAATATTCCAAGTTTTTCGCGTGCCTAAAGTACCCTGAAGGCTATTGCAGAGGTTTCGCCAGTTCGAGTTTGCCAGATTGGATGCATACTCTATGGCCTCAGTGGTAATATGTGCGATTCGGAGGCGGAGTTTTCTGTTGTGTCGTTGTCTTTTCCATCTCCTAACGAGGCTTCGCCTTGCCTCCCAGAGATGCAAAAGATGAGGGTCGATTTGAGGTGCTTGCGGAGTGATTTTGATGTTTTTAGTGGTGCGTTTGAGTGCAGACTGAAGCTTATCTACCCAGGCGTCCAGTGGGAGATTGCTGTCCTCGGAAGTGACTACCGCTAATTGCTCACGAAATTCTTCCCAATTAGTGAGACGCTGGCTCTTGGATGTGAACTGTTTTGCGCCATATTGCACTTGAGTTTGGATAATATAATGGTCGCTGCCCAGTGTGTCTGGTAGTACGTTGTAGAAAATGGGAGAGCGAATGTTGGTCAGTGTAATGTCTGGGGTGGTGTCTCTGGCGGTGCTAGTGCCGATTCGGGTAGGGGCGTTGGGGTCCGTGATGAGGGTGAGAGAGAGTTGCATAAATGCGTTGTACAGACGTGTGCCCTTGGGAGTGTTTTTAAGGTATCCCCAGGCTGTGTGTCCAGCGTTAAAATCACCTACTATCAGTGTATGTGAGCCAGATATGCGTTTGATGTCGGATAGAAATGTGAGGAAGCCGTGTCCTTTGGCTCGGGGTGGGTCGTAAACGTTCGTTATGAAAAGGCTGGGGGCATCTGGTGTAGGCGGCAGTATTTCAGTGAGCGTATGCTCAATGGCTTGATTGCTGAGTGTATGGTCTATGGCCGTGAGAGTGTTTTTGACGAGAATTGCAGTGCGTGCAGATAGGGAGGTGGTATTGTATCCGGTCAAAGTGGGCGAGCAGCCTGTTTCCTGAATGGCTATGACATCCGGAGTAGTTGCGTGGTTCTGAATGTAGAGTTGTAAGGATGCCCTTTTCCGTCTGTCATGATTCACCAGGTCGAATGCCTTGGAAAAATCTACAGATAGGCCGACTACTATTTTCTTGCTTTCGAACTGCGTTAAAATATACTCTTTCTGGTGAAGCAGGGCTAACTCTGTAGACATATTCTTCCTAAACCCAAACTGGTGTTTCGTTATTAATTCGCAGTGATCAGCAAAATTTACAAGCCTGCAGTGTATTATTTTTTCGAGAGGCTTAGAAAATATAGGTAAGATAGACACCGGACGGTAATTGCCCAATTCATTTCTGCTTCCCTTTTTAAAAAGCACAACTACTTTTGCAGTTTGCATTTTCACCGGAAATGTCGATGTCGTCAGACATTTATTAAAGATATGCATTAGAACTGGTGCTATGACATCTGCGACATACTTTACGGGTTTTATTTGAATTTCGTCGAAGCGCAGCTAAACCCTTCAGAGTTGACAGTCAAGCGACACGTTTCTGCAAAATACATTCCCATGAATGATATGTGCTTCCTGAATCAGCTAGTTGCAGGCCACATCCGGAACAAAGACGTACCCTCCAGTGCACTCTGCTTATATAGCTCTTCAGCTTTAGATGTTGTACGGGCTTGTTTTTTTTTTTCTTTTCCGAGAATATACACTTTAGCGTCCACAGAACGTTCAGGCTACAAGCTTCCAAAAGCTTTTCTATCATATTTTCTATGTAAAAGTGGCAAAGTTTTTTTTGTTTTTTTTTTTTGGCTCCTCACTTTGAACGTTCTCTCGATGTAGCTCTCCTCAAAATATTTTTAGCAGACAACACACGTTGAAGTCAACTTGCGGTCCTGTCTTTTAATCAGCCGCTTCCACTACGCAAGCTGGGTCCGATGGCACACCAACATAGAAACCTAGTCCTGATTCGAGCGGTAGCCACTCCGACAGAGCGGCACGAGACATATGTCTTTTCCCTGCCCTGATGCTTTATTTAGCATCATTAGTCGTAGCAAATTTAATTCTCTCACATGAATGCAAGGAACGGAACGACTAAAACAAAAGAACAGCGTAGACGCGTCCAAAGCGCTCTAACTACTGATGGCTCCGCCAGCGCAACTGCGGCAAATCAAGGGCGCGCCGGCGGCCGACGGCGTCGACGGCACGGGGTGGATGGATGGAATGGATGGAATATAGGAGCGTCCCCTTTGAAACGGGGTGGTAGCAGTAGCTATCATGCTCATTTTTCTCCCTATATCTTAATTATTGATTTAGAATGGTTAACTAAACCATCATTCTATTTATTAAATTTTGTTCCTACATTACTAACATTATGTCACTTCTCTGCTTTTAAGCCACCAATCTTCCAGTCGTTTTCTGCTAGTTTCCACCGCCGGTTTATTCACCCGGCCACTCTTATCTCTAAACCCCAGAGCTTCAGGAACAGTGATTGCGCCTGCACCAACTTCCGGATGGATACCATTACATTCGAGTATAATATGGTCAATTGTTTCACTGGAGTTTCCACATACAGCACATGCGTCATCTCCATTGTTAAATTTCATTTTGTAGCTGCGTGTTCTAAGGCACCCTGATCTAGCTTCAAAAATTAGGGCACTGCCTCTTGAGTTATCAAAGAAATCTTCCTTCCTGATCTGCATTTTCCAATTTCGGTATAATTCCACACTCTGTTTCTTTTCCATCGAATTTATCCAATTTTTACCTTCTGTGTTTTTCACCTGTTGCTTAATGCTCTTTATTTCTCCGTCCTTGTTACTAGCATACTTACTAGTTAGTTTCCTAGTTCTTTTCCTCCATTGTGAGTCAACGCTTTTTAGGTACAGGTATTTAAATACTTTAGCTGCCCATCTGTTACTGTCCAATTTCCTCAGGCACCTTTACGATGAGCAGCGCCCCTGGGGGCCGAAGTTGGAAGGCATCGCCGGCGCGGCCACCTCCTCCCATTGAGAGACCCCTCCGCACGACACACTAGCAAGTATATTCTAGGCACTATAGTTCAGCTGACGAGCAGACCAGTCCCCCTTTGTCGCGGAAAGTTGTGCAGAGCAAGCTGAAAGCTTTCTGCCGGAGACGCCGCAGTTGGCAGGTTCAATTGCACAAGCTTCGCAATTCATTTTCATTAGAATCCTTTTGCTGGCTATGTATGGTTAGTAGATCCCGGTGCAGTAACTGGCTGATCCTCCGCGCTTACACTCGTGTCTGGCATTGTGCTTCCTTTATGTGACAGCATGTCGGCAATGAGGCTAGCAGACCCTGCTCGCACTTCCCCTGACTTGTTTTCACAAGACGACAGAATGAAAGACAACTAAAAAATAGGCTGAAGTAGGATGGTGATTGCTGTCTGATGATTGTCGCATATTACGAAATAACTCTCCTTGGGCTTGTTGGCGCATACATGAATTGGTGAAAAAAGCGCCTGTGTCTCGTTTTCTTTCTTATGGTCTGCATGGTACGGCGCAATTTTTTTCTGACTGGTTTTGAAGATACCTACTTACATTCATTAAGGAGAACTTATATTCGTTCTCATTATTTTCCGAGAGCCACATGTTTCGGATCGTGCTGCCTTTCAAGTATACGCGTATAGCCAGTTAGGCAGCCTGGTGTAATGTTTTCGTCGGGGTAGCATCGTCGTAGCAGAAGTCACAATTCATTGGGTCACATCGCCCACCACAAAACAAAGCCGTCATAATACCGACAATACAGACGTAGGAAATTAGCGTCACAAAGCGAATTGGTGAAAGCAGGCAAAGGCAAACTTCAGTGCGGTGCAGCCTCTCCAACGCGCGGCAGTGGCGACCCCCGCGGCGGCGCGCAGAACTAGAATCTGTTGGCACATGCGGCGTCATTGCAACACATGGCGCCGGCTGAGGAGTGAGCTCACTACCCAATTCTAGCTCACTTTACCCTTGTTGCCTGCCAAGGTTTTCATTCAGACGATGCTGAGCGTTGTGGGGTGCCGCGACACCTGCAGCGCAGTCCGCGCGAACCCTCGGCTGCGAATTGAGGTGCGGGAGAGTTCTGAAAGCCTTCTGTAACACACACCCCCCCCCCCCTCCTTCATTTCTTCTGGCCTCCGGGGCCGTGCTTAGAGGTGCCGTGTTGACCATATCATTGGAAAGCGTTGGCGTCATGCCCACGCCCACGTAGGCGCGAAGTTAGGCGTCTACGGGAGCCGAGTCATGTGCACGCGGGGGAGTCGGTAGGTGAAGACGACGAACCCGGGTCACGGTATCCGGAAGCAGCGGAAAGGTATGTGAGCGACCGTCTTTTTGCTGTCCCAGAGGTCTGTTCTGACGAACATTGGTCCCTACGATCCAGAGCCGAGAGCCCCGCGGCCCGCCCTTGCGTGCACACGAGCGCCCGGCACAAGATGTCAGAAAATATTGACGAATCGCCCTTTGGAGGCCTTGTTGGTGACAGAAAAGACATCACTTTCTGCATTTTCTTCTCGCAGGGAACAGATCGAGATGTCCAAATTGTTCTGCCCAGTCAGCGGTGCGGTGGTGCGCCACAGGCTGTCCGTTCTCACGCTGACCGCCTGCACCGGAGCTGCGTGAGATGGAGCCGATTTCCTTCTCTGCGCGAGATTTCGGAGGCCCACCTGGCCATCACCGCTGACATCTGCAAGGTCTGCTAGCGTGGATAAGCTTCGCAAACAGAAGGCTACCACAGCAATGCGCTGCCAGCAGCCCCCTCTTCGTCATTTCTTTCCAACATCGAAGTCGGACGGCACTTTATTGCAGCGCCAACAAATACTTTTGTCTGATTTCATGGATTGCCAACATTGCTCAAGTAACGTCACAGTTCACACGCTCGTCGATGTTTGATCCTTTTATTTTTAAAATCATATTTATCTACTTTATTTCGAAATTCTGCTGGCCTACGCATTTCGCCTAGGAAGGAGAAAACAATAAAAAGAACATGCTTTAGCAGCAGGTAAACAGGTGCTCCATTTCAACACCAAAATCGTGGTAACAAAACAAACGGTGATAATGCATTTCGGTCTTCCGCTGTTTTGGGAGAACATTTTGCTTCATACTTTTAACTCCAGAGCTAATAAAACAATACCGCGACGTCAAAAGTTCTCCTTACAGTAGGCCTGATGCACCCCTAAAGCGTATTCCAGGAGCGACCTCAGATGGCAATGCACTAAATCTCGTATGGGTTCGAATTATGTTTTGGTATTTGGTAAATATTCGCCTGAAAGCTCTTTTGATGAATTTTCGGACTTCATGTGATGTGTTTTTATTTGCTTACGGGTACCATGCTGGCCAAGTGCATCAGTAAATGTCTTACGGGCGTATTGTAAGTTAGCCTTGTAGTCTGTACAGGAGCTGATACCTAGTTTTATTGTATGGCGTCATAATTTTTGAACGCGTATATATATATATATATATATATATATATATATATATATATATATATATATATATATATATATATATATATATATATATATATATATATATATATATATATATATATATTTATATATTTATTCATTGGACTTCTCGATGGCGTCATTTAGACATTACAAGAGGTAATTGCTGTTACGCGGCATGTAAATAAAATAAACATTGCGGCCAAATGGTTCAGTGACCGACTTGAATGTTATGGGTCGATGATGATATCGGTGAGCAAGCCATTCGAATCCTGCGCTGCATGCAAAAGAGCACGAATACTCAAATGCCACCGCGTGGACTATAATACATTGCAATGGCCGGCGATGCGGTGGAAGTTTTTATGTATGTGCAAGTATTAGCGATATTAATTGGCCACTTCATATCTCTCTCTTGCGTACACAGCTCGTGCGCATGCAGCTTAAGCGTAATGCCCTTGTATTTCTCTTTCTTTAAACTGACAGCTTGTTTACTTCAGTAGCTGTCGCAGACGCCGTTTATCTAGCGAGCGATGGTCCTAATGGGACAGCGTTAAATGCCCCAGAAAATAAGGCGTCGGCGTTGTGAGCGGAAAATCACGACAGCTGGCGAACGCATGGTAGATGATTGCTGGCATGGCCAAGCAGTGATTGGTCGTAGAGTTGTGTGACGTCACGGGATCACGTTATTTACCGATTTGGCTTCGAGCTTATATCATTCAGAGGACAATGTGACGGCACCTTCCCTTGCATTCCGAGTCAGTTCACGTAGACACGTGGCTCGATTAAGTGTGTGTGCTAAGGAGTACTCGTGAGATAATGGAGACATCATTTAAGGCATCAGTGATTAAGCTTTAAAGAAAATGCAGCTACGCGAACGCGGATGCTCGTTGGGAGGAGATCCGTCAATGCTGTCGTGTCATAACTCTTTACGTAACAGCTGAGACATAATATGCTTAACCTGAGTTTCTGTTTAGCTGTTCTAGGTTTTCCTGGTTTAAAAACTTCGATATACCTTACGCGGTATTTTGTGCCTAAGAGATGGAACTCTAAGGAACACGAGAAAGCGATATGAATAGGATATGAGATGATATAAACGAGGCCATTTGTTTTGGGATTGCTTCTGCCTTCACCAGCACATGTCGAAGATTTCTTGCCTGAACAATGTGGTCAAAATGCTGGCCAAGGCCTCATTTATTTTTGTGTGGCAATTTCCTGAAGAAACATCCATGTATTCTCAAAGTCAGTGGGTCGGTATACTGTAGAGCTGCACGTGTGCAAAATAGATTAAGAGGCAAGCTGAACAATTTCAGGTTTCTGTCAGGTGCGAACGGCCTTTTAGAAGCGTTGAAGGAAAAATTTTACTATTTCAGAACGTGCCCCCTCCACCCCCCCCCCCCCCCCATTTGCACACTCCTTCACAGATTTCTTCTACCGAATTGAAGTGCTACGAAGTGTGACTAATCTGGTTTCACAGATCGAGCACAAGCGTCATTTGCATCATCCCAGGCTCCAGCTGAAACTGTCTGCTTTTACATTTACGCCTCAAATAACATTATGACAATGGAGCGCTGTAACTGAGGGTGGGTCCTTCTGGCCTGCAATATGTTTATGTGGCGTTTATATAGTATATATATATATATATATATATATATATATATATATATATATATATATATATATATATATATATATATATATATATATATATATATATATATATATATGAAGGAAAGAAGCTAACAGTCGGCGAGGCCAAGGAAAGCATTGGGAATTGTATTTTACGTCTTTTTTTTAATTTTGACTTTGATAATCACAGAAATTGGTAATGTAGTCTGCTTAGGGGAAAGACAATTGAACACAAAGTAGAAGAAAAAACAACGTGCCGACGGTGGGGACCGAACTCACTGGTGAACGTGAACACTCTGAAGGTTCGTATACAGACAACATTAATACCCAAGAAAGTAGCAGGGGGGACAGCGGCCGATGTAGCTCAGTTGGAAGAGCACCGGACGCGATATTCGGAGGTCGTGGGTTCGGTCCCCAGCGTCGGCACGTTGTTTTTTCTTCTACTTTGTGTTCAATTGTCTTTCCGCTAAGCAGACTACATTACCAATTTCTGTGATTATCAAAGTCAAAATTAAAAAAAAAGACGTAAAATACAATCCCCAATGCTTTCCTTGGCCTCGCCGACTGTTAGCTTCTTTCCTTCATGTATTATAATGAGAACCCTCATTTCCCCTTCATTTATCTCTCTCTCTCTCTCTCTCTCTCTCTATATATATATATATATATATATGGCTTCTTTCCTTCATATATATATATATATATATATATATATATATATATATATATAAACAGGATGTCACACAACTTTCCCGATTATCTATTTTATTCCAACAGTTTCGGACGGTGGACCGTCCTTCTTCAAGGTAGAATTGAGAATTCTCTATTCTACTTTGAAGAAGGACTCAATTCTACCTTGAAGAAGGACGGTCCACCGTCCGAAACTGTTGGAATAAAATAGATAATCGGGAAAGTTGTGTGACATCCTGTTTATATATATATATATATACCCCTAGCCATTTGCCGTGTATTGTGAAAAAGGCTACCATAAGGAAGCCAAGCGTCCCACCTTGCGTTGACACGACAGCGTTAGGAGCGTCATCGGGAAACATATAAGCGTCGTCAGTTCCAAGACCGGAAGCGACGTCACTAGAGCGAGAGTTATAAGCATACGTTATGACGTCTGCTCATTGCATCTGCCATCTCTGGACTCCTTCGGGGGAAAACCATAACCCCCGCTAGCTGACCCCATCAGATATCTGGTTGCGCGTAGACATGGCATCTCTCAAACCGGCATGTAATGCGTCAGGTGCAATCACATCTAAAAAAAAACAATGTGATTAAGTGTCCCTGTGAACGTGTTCTTTCTATATTTATTCACAAATATCTTTGAAGCCTGATGAGAGGCATTTATGCATGGCTAAAATTTTCACATTCAGATCTCATTATGAATTCCCGGACCAGGCAGTGTATTTGAATCAAATAACAAGGAAACTGAACTACACGCCCAAATGCCATTAGATCAGAAGAGCCATCATGCACCATTTCCCTTGCGTCCTCCTTTATTCCTTGTAACCCGTTAGTATCCCATTCAAATTGTCTACACTCCACAGCAAACTGCATACGCCGCACAGCTAGCATCACTGCTTGGAACAATGTGGAAATCCAGAGCTCCTTGTATTCTACACTGAGAACTTGATTCCTAAAATTTGTAGCCAGGTTCCTGAATGGAGAGTAATCTCACTTCTTATGATACTGTAGCGTGAATAAAATAAAGTATATATTTATTTCTATTGATCCCCAGTGTCCTTAATTCCCTTGTCGCTTCTTAGCGATCGTCACTTTACACAAGAAAACCACGAAGTATGAACCTGTGTGTAGATGGTGTAAGCAGAACTTGAAACCCCTGCGGCTTTCTTTGAAACAGCATCTAAACTGAAACATGATAAAGACCTAATTTTGCACTTTTGTTGGAGTGCCCGGCGTCGCTGATCCGGCATCGGCGGCATAAAAGTTTCTTTTCCCCCTGTCTGCACGTACTCCATACATGGGAGCAACTTACGCGCCAAACGTCGTCTCGAGAAACTACATAAAAAAGGGTTCACCCTCAGTTCATTTCAGTGCATACGTGGAGATTATTCGAGTGATGAAATCCTTGTTGGGGCGGCCATCTTTATGGACCACTTCTGTGTTTTGAGACGGGGATGGAGTGTCGGTTATGCTCGACACCTCGGGATATTCAAATTGAAGCATCTGTGATATCCCCAGGAGCTGCTGATTTTTCCTAAACAGATGAGGACATTGTTCCCACAACCCGCTGGCTTTAAGAGGTTGGCTGCGTGGAAAGTTGCTCGATGATTTCTCGGCTCTTGTTTTATGCACTACGCTTTTGTGTGAATTTTTCTTTAACTACGAAGTTTCTGAGAAAGCTGTATAGCTTTCCTTTGTAGCCGTATGGCTGCGCTTGGGTGGATGACAATGAGTAATTACACCCTAATTAGAAATCTACTCCACCTTGGGGGATTCCCCTAAATATTTGACCAATGTAAAGTTTGTAACCTATACCACTATAGGTAGTTTAACATACCACATAATGTTGATACTTGAGAGCAAGAACCTAACACATCACAATAAAGCAGTGTGTTAAAGCAACCAAAATAATTATCAATCATCTTTGTAGCTTGAGATTTACTGTGAAGAAATTTTACTTCCTCAATCAGTTAAGATTAATCTAACCATTTATATCCATTTTGTGAGAAAAGTACAGTGTATACTTGGTGAGCACACCTGTGCAAGGGGTACCAAAAGTTATCACTCCAGTCTGAGTCTCCAAGTCAACAAGATGCCCCAATGATTCAAATCAGGCAGAAACGATGTACAATGCTGCCACTGCAGACCATGTTAAATGACCCACTTCTATTAAAAACACATTCAATCTAAAAGTTCAGAGACTTACTTATTTTCACCTTAAACCTAGTGATAAACTTTCACTCGGCCTACCGTGAGCTTGCCATCCTGCTAAGCTTGGCTGAGCGGCTACCCCAGCCACGGAGTCATCTTGGTTAAGCGACAAAACCAGAATCGTTATTTCTGCAACTGTGAAGGTTGTATGAAAGTTTTCTTTCTAGGCACATGACTATACTTTAATAAACAGTAATGAGTAGCTAATGTCATATTTTGGAAAAGTGCTCACGTCACACTGCAACTGCAGACATCGATGAATAGCCTGGCACCTCCACAGCACTGCTACCAGTCAGCACATCTCCAGCCCTGCCATCTGCACATCCACGAGGAGCCTCACACAGGCGACCACATCGGCGACCATCGGCACAAGGGCATTAAGTGGAAGAGATGGACGCGTTGATCAGGAAAGCGTCACGAGCCATCTGGCTGCAGTAAGCATCAAAAAATGTTTTCAAAGAAGGTTAAAGAATACCAATTCTCACCTGGATAGGTATGCTGTTGCAGCACAATACCACTAAAGGCCCCGTTCTTCAGATCTGCCACTGCCGTTGTCAAAAAAAAAAATAACGAGCATGGACTGGCCAAAAATACCTGGCATGGGACATGGCCGGGTAGTGACTGAATGGTCAATATTTTGTGTAGTATCACAAGACCAGGACATAACAGACCCTGTCAATTTGGGCTCTAGTTATAATACAGGAGGAAGAGATTGGAATCGAACCTCCCAAGAGGTTTAGGTGAGGATTAAAAACCGCTACTCCTAGGTCACACAGGCACAATACAACTTACTTAAGGGGCTAAATAATTATCCATGTCGGCTAATTTTAATCATAACCAGTTAGCATACGACTATCCATATCGAATATCGGTCAAAATATTTTGTAAAAAAATTTTCTTCAATCACAATATTTTTGAGATAACAGAGAAACCACTAAGGGGATGTCAGCGCACGTTAAAGATCCCCAGGTGGTCGAAACTACTCCGTAACCCTCCACTACGGCTCCTCTTTCTCTCTTTCCACTTCTACTCCCACCATCCTCGCTTCCCTTACGGTGCAGTTCAGGTGTGCACAGAAATAAGTGTGACAGATACTGCGCTTTCCCTTCCTGTGAGTCAATTATTATTTTTTTAATATGTTTATTGCATCAGATATTCAGCTCTGACCAAGGATGACGACATTACCCTAGAAGCAATGAACAATAATTTCAGAGATATCATTACTCAGTGTGCGGTAGACGTAGGCGGTAGGATAGTTAGAGAGGATACCGGTAAGCTGTCTAAGGGGACGAAAGATTTGATTAAGAAACGCCAGAGTATGAAAGCTTTCAATCCAACAGACCAGATCGAATTGGCCGAGATATCAAAGCTAATCAATAGGCGCGAGGTGGCCGATATAAGGAAGTATAACATGGAGAAAATTGAGCATGCTGTAAAGAACAGGGAAGCCTTAAGGCGGTGAAGAAGTTGGGCATAGGTAAAAACCAGATGTATGCGATAAGGGACAAGGCGGGCAACGTCATCACGAATATGCACAAGATAGTCAAAGTAGCCGAGGAGTTCTATACAGATCTCTACAGTAGCTAAAGTAGTCAGGACCGTAACGAGATTGGCGGTAGGGAAAAACAGTCAGACGTTCCACCAGTGATGAAGGACGAGGTCAAGAAAGCATTAGAAACTATGAAAAGGGGGAAATCAGCTGGAGAGGATAAGGTAACTACAGATTTGCTGAAGGACGGGGGGGGGGGGGATATCGTGCTAGAAAAACTGGCCACCCTGTATACGCAGTGCCTGGTGTAATCGACGGTACCGGGACCATGGAAGAATGCAAACATTATCCTCATTCATAAGAAAGGGGACTCTAAGGACCTTAAATATTACAGACCAATCAGCTTACTGTCTGTTACGCATAAGGTATTTACTAAGGTAATCGCTAATAGAATCAGGACAACCTTAGACTGCAATCAAGCAAAGAATCAAGCAGGTTTTCGGAAACGGTACTCTACTATCGATCATATCCATACCATCAATCAGGTGATAGAAAAATGCTCGGAATATAACCAGCCCTTATACATAGCATTCATTGATTACGAAAAAGCATTTGACTCAGTTGAAACCTCGGCGGTGATGCAGGCATTCCGAAATCAGGGGGTGGACGAGCCGTACGTGAAAGTTGTGGGCGATTCCTCTGCCCGAGGGATGCGCACGACAAACACACAGTGGGCCGTATAACAAACATATTTAATCTCACAGGGATCTTGTCGTCCGGGTGGCTGCGGGTCGTTTCCGTGGAGAGCCGGGAGGGAAGCGGGAGCGACGAGCCAGGGACCAGGAAGCGCCAGGGACCAAGAAGAGAGCGCGACGGCGGCGCGTGCCTTCTTTTATAGCCCCCTCGCGCGGGACCGGTTATCCCCGCGCGAGCGGGGAGAGGGAAACAGGCACGCGCGCAGGGAGCATTGGGAAGTGGCGCGGCCTTCGAATGCGCGGCGCGCCACGAGCCCTACATCTTCCCCCCCCTCAGCGTCCGACCCGGGCTCCGCCAACAGCCGGGCCATGTCCATGTCCGAGCCCGGGTCAGCGTAAAATATGAAAGCTTGTCGCCTGGCTCTGGCGGGATGCCATCTCAGCTGGTCCGTGGGACGGGAGAAGCAGCAGGCATGGCGGGGCTGTTCCGGCTGGTCCCTCTCCAGCAGCGGCCACATCCTCGGGGTCACAGCGCAGCTGGGCTTGGCCCTGGATACGCCTGGCAGCGGCCCTGAGCTGCTGCTCTACATCGTTGACCCCTTTCCACGTGGCGCCGTGCTGGATGTACATTGCAGCAGGCGTTTTCGCCCCGGGCACACCTGGCTTCCTGAGGCCCGTACTCCAGGCCTGGGCAGCGGGCTCCACTCCAGACGCGTTGAAGACGGCCAGCATGGCCGCGCTGGTCACAATAATGGGCCACAAACTAGGGGGGTACCCCCTGTTTAAGTGGCCCCTCCTTGAACCAAGCGCTGGGTGCGGTTTCCCGCCCCAGCGACGGTGGTTCATCTGGCTGCTGCAAAATCTTATCAGAATGAATTCTGAAAGAAGCAAAGACGTTAGACAAAGTAGTGCACTACCTTGGCCTTAGGTTATAGCGTCGGTTGCGAACCGGGTTGCTACCTGCATCGTTTTGAGCTTCCCCCGCTTCGCAGTTATCGTCCTTGCGAAGGTGGTAAGCTTTCAAGTCTGCGACGTGCACCGGACCAGCGGTTTCACCGCTCGCCAACAACCGCAGCTGGTAGGTGAGTGGCGTAGTCCGTGCCGTAACTTCGAACGGTCCAACCCACTTGTGCGCTAGCGACGCGGCGAAACCACGCGCTGCGTTACTAAGCAGGTGCGTTCTTTTCAGTACCAAGTCGCCCGTGTTGAAAACGACGTGACGACGACCTTTGTTGTACTGATCCGCTTGCTCCATGCGCGCGACATCGAGGTTTTCACGAGCCGCGCGCTGCGCTGCCTCAAGGCGCTCGCGGAGCTTTGCCGCGTACTGTGTAAGCGGAGGGGGCGCGGGCCCCGCCGCGTCAAGTAGGGCGTTCTCTAGCGGAAAAGCGATCTCTTTCCCAAAATTCAAGTAAGCAGGTGTCATACCTACCGACCTGTTCACGGTTGTTCTAGTGGCGAAAGCCAGTTCGGACAGCCGTGCGTCCCAATCTCTGTGCTGCTCGGTCGTCGCGACCAGCATACTCTTAACATTCCGATTCACTCTCTCGGTTATGTTGCTCTGAGCGTGGTAGGGACTCGTTTTCCTGTGGCGGATTTGAAGCGCCCGACAGGAATCAGCAAAGACTTTGCTTGTGAAATACGAAGCATTGTCTGTAATGAGGTCGGAAGGGAAACCGAAACGAGTGAATGTCTCCAACAGTTTCTCCCAAATCCGTTCTGACACAAGCTTCCTAAGGGGGAAAACCTCAACCCACTTGGAATAGTGGTCCGTTATTACCAGGATATATTGGTGTCCGCGCGCGGAGCGAGGGAGGGGTCCCATGATATCGCACGCGACCACTTGCCACGGATAGTTGCTAACTACCGGCTTCATCATGCCAGCGGGTTTCCCCGCCCGAGGCTTGGCTACCTGGCAAACAGGACATGTACGGGCGTAACCCAGCACATCCTTTCTCATACCTGGCCAGGTCGCGACACGGCATAACTTATCGTAAGTCTTACTACCGCTGCCATGGCCTGCCAGCGCTGAGTCATGGAAGTACTGGAGGAATCGTTTCCGCAACTTCCTCGGGACCACGACTCGGAAGGGGGATGCAATCGCCTCTTCCTCGTCAAGTTGGGGGATGTAGCGGAGCAGTAAGCCATCCTCGCCCAGCAGATACGCGTCGTACTTGCCCTCAGCGTTCCCGGTGCAAGCTGCACTACTCGCAAGCTCTGTCAGCACCCGCTGGCATAGACCATCTGCTTTTTGGGCCTCAATTAGCTCTTCCCTACTGACCGCTACTCCCCAAGACAGATTTCTCTCTGCCTCACTTCTCGGCAGGCGAGTAGTCGCCGCCACCAGCTGCTGCGCCTTCTCTCTCTCGCAGCACCGCGCGGCAACTCTGTCCGCCTCCTTTCTCTTTTTACCTACGCAGGGCGCGACACTCGCGTCCGCCCTCTCCTCCTCTCCACTGGCGGCGACGCCGCTTTCAGCAATGCTGGTCTGCGCCTCTTCTGCGCATCTGCCTGCCTTCAACGGTGCGCGCGATAAAGCATCGGCCACCTTATTCATGCTGCCCCGGCGGTACTCAATGGCGTACGCGTAACGTTGCAACGTCAGCGCCCATCTCGCGAGTCTGCCTGCGGGGTTTTTCAGCCTCTTTAACCACGAAAGTGCCTGGTGATCTGTCTGCACGGTGAAAACCGCTCCGTCTAGGTACATGTCGAACTTTGACAATGCGAACATTATCGCCAGGCATTCCTTTTCGGTCACGGAGTAATTCCGCTCCGCCGATGTGAGCGTGCGGCTAGCGAACGCGACAGGGCGCAGTTTGCCCTCGTGTTCCTGCAACAAAACAGCTCCTACACCGGCATCACTAGCATCTGTCTGCAAGACAAACGGCTTGTTCAGGTCGGGGAGGCGCAAACTAGCGGTGTTCGCTATCGCGCGAGCCAAGGCAACAAAAGCGTCGTTCTGTTCCTTGCCCCAGACCCACTTCGAGCCTTTCCGCAACAGCTGGTTCAACGGCCTAGCGAGCTCTGAACAACTAGGGATGAATTGTCTGTAGAAGGCAACCATTCCCAAAAACCTCTGCAAGCTTTTCACGTCCGTCGGGCAGGGGTAGTTCAGAATTGCCTGCAGTTTGTCATCGTTCGGTCTCAAAGTGCCATCATCAACCACAAATCCCAAGAGGTTAACTCTCTTCGATGCCAACTGCACTTTCTTTGGGTTGATCGTTATACCCGCACGTCTCATTCTTTCAAGAACGGAATTCAAGTGAATGAGATGCTCTTCGAACGACTGTGAGAATATCACGACGTCGTCGAGGTACGCCATCGCGTAGTTGAACCTTGCATCGCCCAGCACGATGTCCATCAATCGCATGAACGTGCTCGGTGCATTAGACAAGCCAAACGGGAGTCGAGTAAATTCGAAGAGCCCGCGGTGACAGGTGAATGCGGTTTTCTGAATGTCACCTTCCGCCACCTCAATCTGCAGGTACCCTCTGCTTGCATCCAGGACTGTGAAGAACCTTGCGTTCCCTAACGCGTACATCACAGCCTCGATCGACTGGAAAGGGTACGCAACCGTAGGCGTCAGTGAGTTGAGCTTTCGATAATCAACACACAGCCTGACCGAACCATCTTTCTTTGGCGCTAGAACCACTGGGGACGCCCAGGGACTTTGTGAGGGTCTCACCGCGCCGGTATCTATCATCTCGTCAAGGGCGCTGTCGAGAAGTTGTCTCTTATGCGCGCTTAACGGCCGCGGGTTACATCTGAAAGGGCGCGCATCACCCGTTTCGATCTCGTGCTGAAGCAAGTCGGTCCTGCCTGGTTTCTCTGTGAAACAATCCGAAAACGGGAGTAAAGTTTCTACGAGCCTTCGGCGCTGACTACCGGTTCCCGAGAAGGACGCGATAATTGCTTCTAATGGGCTACCATTCAGTGTCGCGGGGGAGCCCTCTGCGACAAAAGCGTGAACGCTCGCTCGCTCAGCGACGCATTCCTGCTTGGGTGCGCTAACAAAGGGAATGAGGGGGGTGAAGGGGCTGTAGCGATAGCCATTCTCCCCCATGTCAAGCACAATGCCTTCGCTCGAAAGAAAATCTCTTCCCAGAATAACTGGTATGGTTAAGCCAGGCAGATAGACGAAGCGATGCCTCCGCTTCCTGCCGTCAAAACGCAGGACCAGACGCACCGCTCCTTCCGCTTTTGTCGTCCCTGCTGCTAAGCTCAAAGGGGTTTCTGCTGGCCTGACACAGATGTTACATCTACGGCAGGCCTCGAACACATCATCACCGACCAGTGACAGAGTTGAGCCCGTGTCAATGAGTGCCGAGTAGCTTTGACCAGCTAACCGCACTAGCATAAAAGGGCTCGAGCGCGACAACATTCCTTGCGCTCTACAGGCGAGGGGGACAAAAGCCTCAGCGCCCGGTGACGCGGCGTGGGAGTACATTTCCCATTTTCCGCCGTGGCTACCACGAAATTCTCCCGCCGACGGCGACAGGCTGGTGTTACCAATTATGGCCGCCGGCGGTCCGCGTTTCCCTGCATACGCCTTGCTTGACACTCTCGTGCCACGTGGCCCGGCTGGTTGCAATTCCAGCAAAGCCGGTCGTTCACCTGCCGCGCGGACGGGGGATGCCGCGTTCCACGAAGCGGTTGGGGACGTCTTTCCCCTTTCTCCGCGCCTGTGCGTACGTCGCTGGCGAGCCCAGCTCGACGCCGCTGCTCGAACGCGTACGGGTCAAGAGCGCGAGGAATATCGGAGCCTTCCGCTGGCCTTTCCTGCCCTACCGTCATTACGTCTGCGCCTCTGGCGCGCGGCGCGGAGTCTTGGCCTCCGGCCCAGGCGCATCGCGGCTCTAGCGATTCGGCTGGCCTGGGGGGTGGCTGGTAGCGCAATTCAGCGAGTAAATCCGCCTGTACTACCTTCGCTTCCTGTGCTAGGGCCTCGAGGTTTGCAAAACCACGTCCCCGCAAATACGGCTTGAAGCGCGGATGGCATTGCCTCATCACGCGCGCGACCTGTTCAAGATCGGTTGCCGTGGGATCTGCCCTCTTGTAGAGCTCCTGCATTGCGCGTACATACTCGAGGAGGCTCTCCTCTGGGTGCTGTGTGCGCAACGCTAGCTCCTCAAGCATCCGGCGTTCGTAATCGGGCGGCAAGAACTCGGCGCGGAAGCGATCTGTGAAGTCTGCCATCGACTGGAAGGCCGGCTGGCAGCGTCTCCACCGCGCCGCGCTCTCAACAAGTGCCACGGGGATTACCTGCGCTAGCACCACGTCGTCTGGGGAACCCAGTGCCGTCTGATAATCCTCGAGTTCTTGCAAGAACTCGTGGACTGACTTCACGTCAGTGTAGCCGGAAAAGGAGGGAACCTCTACATTTATCCGCGGACGCGAGACTGTCGCCGCAGCTGTGGCTTGGTTGGCGCTAGCCACCGAACCGAGCTGACGGGTGAACACCGACAACACTTCGTTCATCTGCCTCATCAGGGCGACCGCATCGGTAACCTGCGCAGACTCTACCGCGTCCTTTACCTCACTTCCGGACGCACTAGCGTCCGAAGCGGCGGCCCTATCTGGCACGTCTTTTCTCGGAGGCATTTCACTCAACAACTAAGGCCGGTCGGGAGCCTAAACGCGCACGACTACCACCTAGCCCGCATCAAGAGGCTAGTCACAAAGGCTAAACACTTCATAAAACTAACATATGCACAAAAAAAATTAAAACACAAACCGCCCGACACTAACAAACACGCACATAACCCAAAACAAAATGAAACACTGTACAAACACTACTATACTACACTCCGTGTCATCTGTACACACGATAGCCCTAAACTAAAAATGGCGTCGCGCCTAACATACAAAGGACCGGCCCGTCGTGTTGCCGTGCGCTGCCACGTTGGCAGAAAAATCGTCCACATGGGTGCTAATTCAGCCCCAGTTGGGTGCCAGTAGTGGGCGATTCCTCTGCCCGAGGGATGCGCACGACAAACACACAGTGGGCCGTATAACAAACATATTTAATCTCACAGGGATCTTGTCGTCCGGGTGGCTGCGGGTCGTTTCCGTGGAGAGCCGGGAGGGAAGCGGGAGCGACGAGCCAGGGACCAGGAAGCGCCAGGGACCAAGAAGAGAGCGCGACGGCGGCGCGTGCCTTCTTTTATAGCCCCCTCGCGCGGGACCGGTTATCCCCGCGCGAGCGGGGAGAGGGAAACAGGCACGCGCGCAGGGAGCACTGGGAAGTGGCGCGGCCTTCGAATGCGCGGCGCGCCACGAGCCCTACAAAGTTCAGGAAGATATATATAGTGGCTGCACAGCAACCATAGTTCTGCATAAAGAAAGTAACAAAATTCCCATAGAGAAAGCTGTTAGGCAAGGAGACACAATCTCCCCAATACTATTCAGAGCTTGCTTAGAGGAAATATTCAGAGACTTGGAATGGGAGCAGTTGGGGATAAGGGTAGATGGAGAATACCTCAGTAATCTGCGATTTGCTGATGACAATGCCTTGCTAAGCAACTCGGAGGATGAACTGCAAATAATGATTGGTGACCTAGACAGGAAAAGTAGAAAGGTAGGCTTGAAAATCAATATGCAGAAGGCTAAGGTAATGTTCAACAGCCTCGGGAAGGAACAGCAGTTTACATTAGGTAGCAAAGTACTCGAAGTAGTAGGCGAATATGTCTACTTAGGACAGGTAGTAACCACAGATCCGGACCATGAAAAGGAAATAACAAGAAGAATAAGATTGGGATGGAGCGCATTTGGCAAGCATTCGCCGATTATGACAAGCAGCTTACCGATATTGCTCAAGAGGAAAGTATACAACAGTTGCATCTTACCTGTACTAACCTATGGGGCTGAAACATGGAGGCTAACCAAGAGAGTTATACTTAAGTTGAGGACAACCCAGAGGGCTATGGAACGAAAAATGGTAGGGGTAACATTAAGAGATAGGAAGCGTGCAGGGTAGGTCAGATAAAGAACTCAAGTTACCGACATTCTAGAGGAAATTAAGAAGGAGAAATGGGCATGGGCAGGACTTGTAGTGCGAAGAGAGGATAACCGATGGTCGTTTAGGGCAACAAGCTGGATTCCAAGGGAAGGAAAGCGTAGCAGGGGGCGGCAAAAAGTTAGGTGGGCTAATGAGGTTAAGAAGTTCGCAGGGGTCAAGTGGATGCAGCTAGCACAGAACCGGGTTAAGTGGAGAAATACGGGAGAGGCCTTTGCCCTGCAATGGGTATAGTCAGGCTGATAATGATGATGATTGCCTCAGGACCTTGGTAGGGTATGAGATGAAGAATGTGCTAATGATTAAATGAATGGAAAAAAGTTGGCTGATTTCAGGAAGTCCAAGAATGAGCGATGATGCGGTCTCTGCGTCCAAGCTAGATACGAGACAGGACTGCTTGCTGAAAGGCCAGCTATCGTAAAGTGCCGGATTCGTGTCGGTTTCAGAGCAGGGCAGATCAACAGCTAATGGTGAATGTCGGCTTCAACATTTTCGTCTTTACATATCGGACACCCTGGGCGGGGATATAAGTTTCGGAAGTGAGACCACGTCCGAGTGACAGCTGGTGTGAGGGCAACCCCGATCCGGATTTTCCTAAGCGCAACCTCATCAGCAAGGGTGAGACCGCGGGGGAGGGATACCACACACGTAGGAATAAGAGCACGTGTGCGGCGCCGGAGGTGTTCCTTTCTTGATAAAAAAGGGTAGCGTCGTCCACATCAAGGATCCGTGGTAATGATGAGTCTTGGGTCACGAGGCACGTCGGTTGACTTTGGGAAGGCAGAAGGTCCCGTGGGACCCACTGACTGCGGAATGTGCGCCGCAAGCTTGTGAATGTCGCATATATCTAGGCAACGGCTGACACGTCGGAGCTAACGTACCGCTAGATGTGCGTCAGTGCGTATTACAACTTGGGCCGTAGGGAGAATAGTAATGGTGGCCACGGAGCAGAGCGCCCCTTGAACTGCCATGAGCTCAGCGCAAAAAGATGTAGGTTGTTCCCAAAGTTTAAACGTAGAGGTCTGATTCAGGCTAGGTCTCCACGGACAGTAGAGCGCTGTTTTTGCTTTACAGCCAATTGTATGCTTGCATCCACGTACACGACAATGGATCCCTGAGGCAGGTGAGCATCTTGCTCTTCAAATCTCTGGCGAAGGGATGATGCCAAGTTGCCAGACGTTGGTCAGCGGTTATCTCTTGGCTTGTTTTCGCCTAACTGGACACACTTCCAGGGAAGGAGAACTAGCTCAGGTGGCTGGAGAATAATATACCTCTGTTATACCTCTGTTACACAGGCAGTTTCAATGCCCATTCAGTTGATGGCGATCAAACTTTTGCAGGGTGGTTTTTATTGACGAGTGAACTCAATGGACATTAACTCAATGAGGTTTGCGAATGACCATTGAAATTGCAAGAAACATTGACAGCAGCCCCGCACTCACCCTAAGGTGAAAAAGAAGATAAACTTAAACAAACAAAACATCTTCTGGATTAAATTATTTACACTACATTAACCAGGTCATCAATTAGTTTTTCACACGCGAAATGACCACCCTATAGAATGTGCAGTGTTCAGATATAAACAAATAGACTCTGTTCTAGGGTGTCTAGCTGCTGTTCTGTGGTAGTGCAGCACGCGGTAGCATTTCGCTCATGTTAGCCCTTTAACACGCTTTGCGACGACCGAGATCAAGAGTCCCACATATGCTTTTAACGATAGCATCATGACTGCAGCAAAGACCACTGCCGAGCTGTGGCAGCATCGATTTCGCAACATGAATGCGGCGATTGCTGTCGTTCCGCCATTGCTTGCCTGCGGTGCGTGCGCGTTATGCTGTGCTGTTAGGTATTTGAATACCCTCCTAGGAACTAACTTTCATTTAAAAATAACATGTTGCGCAATATCTACCTTGTTTTATCCTGTTTCACGTCATATTGTCACGTGGTGGTGACATGGTCGATGACACAAATAAAGAGTCGGTGATTGCACTGAAGAAACTCTTTATTGGGCTAACTTCCGCCCGCAAAAGAACTAAGCAACTTTTGGAATAAAGAGCGTGAAGGACGAGGACGAAGATCAGAAGCACAAGTTTGGCGGCGGCAATCAATATCAACAAACCGTATCACCGTATCAATATCAACAAACGTGCTTGTCGATCGTCGAACTAAGAATGCCTGTCGCACACATCAACACTCAATTTAAAAGCTGCTCCGAACCATCTAGATAACGTCGCAAACTGTTACTAGCTCAACCTCGAACATTGTAGAAACATACGCGACTGGTCGGAATCTTCGAGACAGATCTCGGCGCATCTTGCATGACAAAGAAAATGATAAAGATGCGTCTCGCGACATCGAGCCTTAACAAACAAAAAATACAGAATTGATACGCGTGCCAGGATTACAGAATCACAGGCCACATACCATCGGCTGTTAAAAAGCAACAAAGTTTTGAAGGTTTGGCGGCAATATTTCTTTTGGATGTTGTTACCCGTGGCGCCATCTGTCGGATCACATGCTCACTACTCAATGATCATTGAAACTTGCCATGTGGCATTGATGAATATCGATAGCCCTCGAAAATTGTTGTGGCCATTCACTTAATAGGCAGTCAGGTTACCCGTGCGACAAATTTATTAGTTTAAGCAAGTAAAAAGCATATACGTGAACGAGGATCCGCAAGGCAATCTGGAGATGGATGCCATTAGCATTAAATGTACAGCGTCATACTCTTGAGTGTCTCTTCCCACCTCCAAATGATCTGTAAAACAGATTGTAGCACACACGCGGCGCCAGACCAACATCATGGAGCAGATGACCGGCGGGCCCAACAGGCACAGGCCAACGTCATAGAGCAGATGGTCCAGGCCCAGCAGGCAGTGCATGGGACACTGAAAGCACTGAATGCCACCCTGCAAGCCTGCTTGGAACAGATTCGGAACCAGACATCCCACGAGGACGCTTGAGGCATGTGAGGTGAGGCTCATATACATAAAAGCAAATTTTTAAAGTGACACACCACAAATATGTTCCTTGCTTGCTACACTGACATAGTGCAAAAAAGCATGGCAGGTTGTGCTACTGAGGTTATCAGAACGACAAAGTATATTGTGTTGAGCAGTCACGGTAACTTTTGTACGTCATGAACTACCCGGCAAAACATGTGGTTCACATGGCAGATATGGCCAAGTCCCTTTGGCACCAGTGCAGTTAAAATGTGCCACATACCTTCAAAAATATTACATACACTACATATGCCTGCTGCATATCTAGCTTGCAAGATAAACCGTTGTGTATTTATAGCCTACAACATACAAGATGTGGTAAAAGTAATGTTCGTAAAGCAATAGGAACTGTTGTGCATGCGTGCAGTAGTCTGTACCGCAACCATTGTAGTGGCAGTATTTTCTGCTATACCCACATTTTCAATTTGCTCACCAAACCCAAAGGAAATGTGTTGGGTGAAAGTGTGAGCAAACTAGTGCTGCTCTCCAAGCTAGCAGAGGGCCTACACTATGTTCGCATAGCTGACGGTGAATGATGGGAAGATGCTGTTGAAAGTGTGTTTGTTGGAATACGCGCAAAAGTTGAACAATGGGTTTTAGGCCGTTATCACGTATCTTCCAGCAATGAACGCCAGAGCACAGTCCCCATTTTTGTGATTTGAAGCTGTGCGCAAACAAAGCATTGCAATTGCTCTCAGGTGTACTTTCTAAAACCATTCGTTCCAGGACAATAAGGATTTGATGTCTCAAATATGCTGTGCTCTGAGTTCTTTCACGACAATAGCAAGGAAGTGGCCCCTCAATCATTTATCATAACTCGCCCTTGCTGGGGAAGCCTTGACCAGAGCATGAAACAAGATATGTTATGCGGCGGCGAACACAGGGCTGCTGTCTCGTAAAACCAAGAAAGGAAGCCGATGCAAACCACGATACAATGGCTCCCTTCTGGGATAGTGGAAGTGGCCTAAAGAGGTCAATGCCCACTGCCGAAATGGGGCTCTGGCAGGTGTCGCCGAGAAAGCTGCCCTGCTGCAATGTTTATGGACCATTTACTGTGCTCACTCCGCAGCTGTCAACATGCCTCACTGTGGTGCTGGGTTGCATTTTTTGGCCAGTAGAAGCATTCATGACCACGGTGGAGCTTTCATTCACTTTCAAGACGCGCGGAAGTGTCATTATGCATGACATAGAAGATGGAGATGTACAGGCTCCTAAGAACATGCAGAAGTGGTAGCCCATGAATAGTTTTGCTTCCAGAGCAGGCCACCCCATGCAAAACATGCTGTTCATGTGACAGCACTTGACTTGGTGCGAAGGAAGACTGCAAGGTTACATCTTTCCATTTCCTCTCTATGAACTTGGTGATGTCAGGGAAAGCCAGTGACACTGCCGTGATGCAGTTCTAAAAATTATCGGCGTTAGGCAGTCTGCATGCTGAAAGTATAAATTTAGTATGCACTGCTGGAGTCATAACCTTGTACCCTCTGTGCACATTCTGCGAAGTGACCACAGGAATCCCTAAAGTTAACTAGGCAGCAGGTGGCATAGACTATAATCAAGATGAACAGGTGCGCATAAAGTTATAAGCGAAAGCAGTGCGTAGCGAGGACACCTAAATATTCCTCCTCCGTGACTGTGTAAATCTGCTCTGGTATACTAAGGAAGCAACTAACGTGAGCAACAATGCACTCTTTGTATTTGCCGAACTGCACGAGAATAGTACCGATTCCATCACCTGTTGAGTCGGTATCAACCTCTGTAGGCGCTGATAAATGATTATGTTGGAGTATAGGGGAGTACAATGAATGGTAGGAGAAGAAATTTCAATTGACGAAGGCCGAGCTGCACTAAGATGTCTATTCGAAAGCCACATCCTTGTGAACGAGAGATTTTCAAATTCTATACAATGTATACAAAGCACAAAGCAGTAAATAAAATGGTGAAGGTATGAGCACGAGGCCAGGTAACTGCTTAGATGCTTGAAAGATGTGTGGCTGGAAAGCCTCGATCACCACAGTATTTGCGGGATCAGGTTTGATGACGTGTTTTCCTACTTCTTCGGAGTTCAGCAAAATGCCAACTTCATGTGCACAATGCAACGCAAGACCTAAAATGTACAATGGCATCCCAAATATTACATCGTCTAAGCAGATATGCATATATCGCGTTGTTAACTGTTGATTTTAGTGTCCACTAATCTTTCGCAGGAAACCAGCGCATTGTAAAAACCTAACGACATCAAATTAAAATTATAAAGACCATTAGGAGCAATGAAAAGTGCTGCTTGTTAGTATGCTGGATGCATAGCCCAGTCAAAGGTCAACAAAAGTAGGAGGCCAAAAAGAAGCAATCGATGGCATCAGCAATATAAGGAAGGGAGTATACGTCTTTCCTAGTGATGGCACTGAGACTACAGTTCCCAAAGTAAATGTCATGTGCTGTCCGTCTTCCAAACAAGAATAATAGGGCAGTCCAAGGGCTCAACTGTTGAAACACTGCCTTCATTGACATTTTGGCAATTTCTTCACTTATTCCTCTGCATTCAGACGGTTACACCCGGAAAGACTGTCGTTGGATTAGGTATCAGGTGCCAGTGACGACCCTGGGAATGGTCTGAGACGAATCAATTGGAGGTGGGCTGCCTGTTGAGAAAAGACTCGTGTCGTTGCACGATGGTCAACAACTCATCCGATGACAGTGAGAGGTTAGTCACACGAATTAAAGTGTGCATGACCGGTGAACTCATCAGTGACTTGTCCACGGTGTTGATAACCAAGGCAGCAGACATTGCTGAGCTTGAGCTGCCACTACGGGATGCAAGCTTCGAGCCTTTGGGCAGCACAACACATTTGGTTGGGCAATTCGTTATCAGTATGCTCCTTTGGGAAAAGAAACTTACATAAAGAGCGAAGACAATTTTTTTCATGCACACGACATGTATCAGTTCCGCAGCCGTATCAAGCATGTTGAGGGCAGACTGAGGGCAGGAAACTTGTGTGTACACAGCCAAAGAACGCACAACGAAATTATTGGTGCTATAAAACACAATAACATCACTGTGAGTCTTCCATTACACCATCGGTGACACAATTGGTAATGCTGAACTCACTGGCATGGTAGTCAAATCGGCACTGCACATGTTAAAAAAGCGGCCACAAGTATGACTGACGTCACATTTTCATTCCTTAAGGAACGCCAATGTCAAACTGAACACTTCACCACACACTAACACTTGAACACCGCCCATTTCGGCAGCACTCATAGCGGACATAGTGGTGTGGCATCAGTCAGTACCATCACAGGCACACCATCAGCTAACACATGGGCTTTGTTTCGTAATACTGTTACGGATGGGATGCGTTCATTCACAGATGATGAGAAGGGTAGAAGGAATATACTCTAGGTTGAACCGGCAGCCAGGCCAGCGTCCTCGCACTTCGCCAGCCTCCTCTTTCAACCACACAGTCGCTTCCACTTCTTTCACTTCAGTAGCTGTGTAGCGCAACTGTTAGGCAAGAAGACACGATCTCCCCAGTACTATTCACAGCTTGCTTAGAGGACGTATTCAGAGACTTCGAATGGGAGAAGTTAGGGATAAAGGTAGATGGAGAATACCTCAGTAAACTGCGATTTGCTGATGACATTGCCTTGGTAAGTAACTCGGGGGATGAACTGGAAATAATGATTGATGACCTAGACAGAAAAAGTAGAAAGGTAGGCTTAAAAATCAATACGCAGAAGACTAAGGTAATGTTCAACAGCCTCGGGTAGGAACAGCAGTTTACGTTAGGTAGCGAAGCACTGGAAATAGTAGGCGAATATGTCTACTTAGGACAGGTAGTAACCGCAGATCCGGACCATGAAACGGAAATAACAAGAAGAATAAGATTGGGATGGAGCGCATTTGGCAAGCACTCGCAGATTGTCTAGCAGCTTACCGGTATCGCTCAAGAGGAAAGTATACAACAGTTGCATCTTACCTGTACTAACCTATGGGCCTGAAAGGTGGAGGCTAACCAAGAGGGTTCTACTTAAGTTGAAGACAACCCAAAGGGCTATGGAACGAAAAATGGTAAGAGTAACATTAAGAGATAGGAAGCGTGCAGAGTGGGTCAGAGAAATAATTCAGGTTACCGATATTCTAGTGGAAATTAAGAAGAATAAATGGGCTTTTGAATTACCAAGTACATAACTGGCATCTGTGTACGCCAGCGCAATAGCTACAGCAAGTCTCCTCGGCTTCCTCATGGGTGGTGCCTGAAGGAAGCTCGAAAGTGAGGGGGGAAATGTGGGGGTTGTGCACAACCGCAGCGGCTCCGTTCTCACCGTAGGCGGCATACACCCAAACTGCATCGGGCTCATTCCAGTACCATTTGTGAAGCGCTGCCGCACGCGCCTTCTTGTGACCTTGGTACAGCAATCCCAGCTATCCGTACATAATGATTTCGGCATGCCCACCAGACAGAGTATGGCTGGAATGATGGATGCTAGCCCAAGTCTCACGCTCGGCAGAAACACCCCGCATCTGAAATGGGAACGAGCCGGACACACATTAGGGAGCGATCATTATATCATCGCCGTAACCCTTGACGGACCACACTGCACGCCAAAGTCATATAAGCACCGTTTGGTGAACTGGGAAAAATTCCGAAAACAACATCAAAACACCCCTGCTGAAGACCACATAGAATTAGGGCTATGGATGAAAAAACTCCTTCATGACCAGTAGAATAATGCTCAGATCGTTGATAGAAACAGAAAGTTGCCAATGTTAGATGCCAGAATGGCCCATTTACTTTAAGCCCACAGCAGTTTAACTAAACGATATGCCACACAGAAACACAACCGCAAACTTAAGCAGAATATTAATGACCTGGCTACCCAAATTGAAGACCATGGAGCGCAACTGTTCCAGCGAAATTGGACACAAATATGTGAAGGGCTAAAAGAAAATCTTACCACAAAGCATGCATGGCACCTACTTCGTCACCCTCTGGACCCACCCCAGAGCAAGATATACACACGAAACATAATAGCTAGACTAACCCACCAACACAGACATGACACAGATGCCCTTCTAGCTACTCTAAAGCACATAAACACATCCCGGGAAACCCTCAATCTTTTCCCCCTATGCAGGAGGACCAAATGATGTATTAGATGATGCAATAACGACATCAAAAATACGGGCAGCATTTCACAAGCTCAAGAACACAACGCCAGGCGAAGACCAGGTTTCAAATTTGGCGCTAAGAAATGTAGATGATAAATCATTGGAGCAACTAACGGACCTCTATAACAAACACTGGGAAGAAGGGACACTCCCAGCAGAATGGACACACGGGAAAGTAATTCTAATACCAAAACCCAACAAGCCAATTTCCCCGGCGAATATGCGCCCAATATCGCTCACCTCCAACTTAGGAAAACTCTTTGAACAAGTTATACTAGCTCGGCTAACTGCGTACATGGATGACACAGACCAATACCCGCACTCCATGGTCGGTTTCAGGCCCTGTCTACCTACGTAGGACGCTTAGCTGCAGCTAACATCAGCGGTGCTTGACCCACATATACCAACACATACTAAGGCAATCCTAGCTATAGATCTCAAAAAGCGTTTGATAATATGTACAACACACAGCAATCCTACCGGCACTCACGAGCATTCAAAGTGGCCCTAAGCTCTACAACTACGTAATAGCCTTCGTCCAGCACAGGACAGCCACGCTTCACATCGACAATCTCCACACCTCACCGTACACACTTGCCAACGTGGGCACGCCGCAAGGCTCCGTGACTAACGCATTCGCGCGCCGCGATTGTGGTGCTCTCATTCGTGGTTTGAGTGAACAAATTAGCTGCGGCCGTTCCAGCAGCAGGCTAATATCTTGGCGATGGTTGCTGAGAGCGGGGAGCTCGATCGCTGCAACTAGCACCATCACACATGCCGATTGCCCGAAACGGGCCAAGAAGCCATCGCAGACATATTGGTCTGCTGCTGCAACGAGACCGTGGAATCACTGCAATAGCTGATTTCGATCACTGAGGCCCTGGTTGGGGGAGCGCAAACCTGGCGCGCGAATGCGCCACTCACGTGATATTTTTCGTATTGCGCGGGCTGTCTTTAAAGCTTGCAAACGGTACACGCGAGGCTTTCTTTATCGGAAATAAGTGAAATGGGCGCTTAAGAAGGTGCTCTCTAGCTTTACATATGACATTTATTGTCTAGTGTTAATAGTAAGTTAGAAAAATGATCCTAATTACTGATTAGTTAATTGAAAAATTAAAAACTGCCAGCGGGGCGCCAGCTAGCTGGAAACTGTACACAATTAGTTCTTTCTCTGGTCTATCTCAAATGTTTAATCTTTTACGCTTGGCTAAAATTACCTGGGACACGTTGTATAGGCACGGCAAGGGATAACAGAGTATATGTTCCCACATAAGGCCCTCAAGGGTTCCTCGTAAAGAACTTTAGGGCAGATGCGAAGCAAATTTGGGCGTTATGTAGAAAGCACCTGGGCTAACCTAAATGGGGCTGTCCTCTGCCTCAAAAGCCCAATAGGTCCCGCATAGGCCATGGCGGGGCTAGAAAGGGCATGGCCATACATAGCCGTACCAAAGTCCTGTCCCTTGTGGGGCACTCGAAGGAACGTCCGACGGAACTATGGGCTTTATGCAGAAAACTCAAAATGACAACTTGAGGGGCAAGTTGGTGCTGCATAGTACCCAGAAATGTGGCGCAAAGTGTGCGCCTGTGTTGTGTTTCTTCGCATGTGATTGTGTTTGTTGTGTCACATTTCTGGGTACTATGCAGAAAACTCCTTGGCTACCCCAAATGGGTCTGTCACCCAAAAAACTGGATAGATTCCGCATGGGCAGTGGTGGGGCTGGAAAGCGTTATTATCCGCTTGCTGCCCACATCGGTCTCTTGCAAGGCACTTTATAGGGCGGATGCGACGCAAATGTTGGCCTTAAGCAGATAAAATATGGACTAGCCCAAATGGGGCTGCCCACTCAAAAGCCTAAAGGCCGAATTCATGTGCCGCGGCGGGGCTGAAAAGCGAGGATATGCCCTCACGTTGCCCACACGGGCCTTTTTTAGTGTACTTGTGGGTAAATGCGACATATATTTTGTTCTATGTTGTAGCAATAGACGAGCCCAGTTAGGGCTGCCCATAGAAGGCTGCAGCGGACCCCAATTTGGCCGTAGCCATTAAAGCTTAACACTACGAAATTTCACCATTTGAGGTTGCCATTTCTTATGTAATTCATCATCAACAGCCTGACTATAACCACTGCAGGGCGAAGGCCTCTCCCATATTTCTCCACTTAACCCGATTCTGTGCTAGTTGCATCCACTTGACCCTTGCGAACTTCTTAACCTCATCCGCCCACCTAACTTTCTGCCGCCCCCTGCTACGCTTTCCTTCCCTTGTAATTATGTAATATGCAATTCATATTGTTACAAACGAGGAAGAAGCGGGTAGTGGCGCTGGCTGGAGCGCTCGCACTAGGCCCGCCGCGATTCATCAAAATCATCTCACGGTCATCGCACATCATCTCTCGATCTCTTCTTTGTGTTCATCGGCTTGCCACCCCACAAAATTTTGGTTGGAGGTGCGGGGTACGTTCATCATTACTCCTCATCCTGGCCCGGAGCTTTGGCACTTGCGTCTTCTTGCGCCGTCGGCAGAAGGTATAGGAGGCATCGCTTGGCTGGTCCCCAGCCTGCCGGACCCAACGCGACCTCTCCATTCCACCGTCCCGTCCCTCGCCCCGACCACAAGACACGTCGAATGAGAGTCTGAATCGACACGCCACCTACACGGTCACAAGATACGACGAGACACGACGAGAGAGCCGAACGACCATGTGATCCCACTGACCCGATGTGCCGACAAAAGACTCTTGTGGACTATCGGACGGACGGATGGATGGATGGGATGGTATGGATGGTTGGGATGGATGGATGGATGGATGGATGGATGGATGGATGGATGGATGGATGGATGGATGGATGGATGGATGGATGGATGGATGGATGGATGGATGGATGGACGGATGGACGGACGGACGGACGGACGGACGGACGGACGGACGGACGGATGGATGGATGGATGGATGGATGGGATGGGATGGGATGAGATGTGTGGATGGATGGATGGATGGATGGATGGAGGGATGGATGGATGGGATGGATGGATGGGATGGGATGAGATGTGTGGATGGATAGATGGATGGAGAGAGAGAGAGAAAACACTTTATTTCAAAAAGAAAAAGAAAAGAGAAAGGAAAAAAAGGGGGGCAGTGAGGGGAGTCTTCATTTCAAGACCCCAGTGGCCTGGGCTGCCGCTCTTGCCTGAGTTACCAGCATACGCTGGGTCTCTAGATCATAGCATTGCAGAGTGGCCTCCCAATGCGCCTCCGAATGGTGCATGTTTATGTGTGGAGGTTTGGGGCCTGTGCACCCCCATGTGACGTGGTAGGCGGTGGGCTGGTCGTTGCACCAAGGGCATATGTCTGTGTAGTGTTCTGGGAACATTATGTTGTATTGATGTAGGTTGGGGTAAGTGTTGGTTTGGAGCTGTCTCCATTCCCGCATTTCTTGTGCATTTAGACCCTTGTGTGGAGGGGGATAAATCCTACGTTGTTCCCTTAGGTACTTAAGTCGCGCGCCGTAAGTCGCTGGGAC
Source organism: Amblyomma maculatum (assembly GCF_055883805.1). NCBI lineage: Eukaryota > Metazoa > Arthropoda > Arachnida > Ixodida > Ixodidae > Amblyomma > Amblyomma maculatum. The sequence continues at coordinate 37,010,954 of NC_139351.1, read as the reverse complement.
AGGAATGCTGGTTGTGAGATCGGGATTGGTGGCCGCTCGGTTTGTGTGACCTGGAGCTAGCCTATCCGCGACCTCATTATCTTCCAATCCAGAGTGCCCCGGAACCCAAGTGATCCGATGTTTGAGCTGTGAGGTTGTAGCCAATGGGTTAGTTGTGAAGCGAGCTAATTTTTTAGGTATTCTGCCTGCAAGAAGGAGCCGACACGCCGCTAGTGAGTCGGTGATTACGTGCAGCTCTCGATTGGTCGCGTCTTCGTAGGTAATGGCCAGCACGATCGCCGCCACTTCCGCTTCTGTGATAGTACAGTGCGGGATGGACATGCTGGAGACTTCTGTGTATGAAGAGCCCACCACCACGGCTGCTGCTGCGTTCGAGGTAGGCTCGTGTAGAGCGGCATCCACATAGACAGTTCTCGGACTGCGTTCCACAGCACGCTTAAGATAATTCACTCGGGCGTGTCTTCTGCCTTCATTGTGGACTGGAGACATGTTCTTTGGGAGCGGGGACACATATACTATTGCCCGGTACGGAACAGGAACGTTAGTCGTTGACTGTATAGCTTGTACGTCCGAAGGATAGCCAACGCACTCGAGAATGAGCCGGCCAGTCTCAGTTGACAGAAGGCGTTCCCTTTGGGACAGGAGGACAGCCTCTTGAATTTCTTCAATTGTGTTGTGCAGTCCAAGAGCTTCCAATTTGATGTTGGAGGTGTATGGTGGGAGGCCTAACGCGTTCCTGTAAGCTGCACGTATCATTGCGTTTACTTTGTTGAGATCTCTTCGGAGCAGGGTGAGGTAAGGTAGTCAATAGGAGAGGTGACTGATGACCAGCGCCTGCACTAGACGGATCGTGTCTTCTTCCCCCATGCCTTTTCTGTTTCTGGCCACCTGGCGGATCATTTTAGAGATCTGCTGTGTTGTATTCTTGAGAAGGTGGAGCACGTGGTCTACTTTTCTATCGCTTTGGAGCCAGAGACCCAGGATTCGTATGAGTGGCACTTCCCGGATTGGGACCCCATGCAGGAGGATGCTAAGATTGCCTGGTGATGTATAGTGGTACCCACGTATGCGGATGACTTCAGATTTATCCGGGGAGCATTGGAGCCCACATCGAAAGGCCTCTGCTTCCACGCAGGTTGCGGCTGCTTGAAGTGTTTCTTCTTTCTGGCCTAGAGAGCCGGTGGTTGTCCAGATCGTAATGTCATCAGCATACAGGGTGTATCCGATGTTCGGAACCTGTTGCAGAGCCCTTGCGATTCTAATCATGGGGATGTTGAAGAGAAGCGGGAGATGACCGATCCCTGTGGCTTGCCTTTGTTTGGCATGTCTTGAAGATCCGATCTCATGTCACCCATTCCTATCGTTGCCGTTCGGTTGGACAAAAAATTCTTGACGTATCGGAAGGTGCGTTCGCCGCAGTTTAGGTTATTGAGCTCGGATAGGATTGCCTAGTGAGACACGTTATCAAACGCGCCTTTTAGATATAGCGCCATAATGAGGTGCTCGCCTCCTCTCGGAATGTTAGAAAGTACCTCCTCCTTGGGGAGACGAAAAGCGTCTTGAGTGGACAGGCCCGATCTGAAGCCGATCATGGAGGGGTGGAAGAGGCCGTTATCTTCTATGTAGTGTTGAAGTCGCGTCTGGATGACTCGCTCGTAGAGCTTGCCCAGGCACGAGGTGAGTGATATGGGTAGTAGCGTTTCGACCGCCGGCTTCTTGCCCGTTTTTGGAATTACGATTATCTCCGAGCGCTTCCACTCAGAGGGAATTTCATTCTTCTCCCACAACGAGTCGTTCAAATACTTGGTGAGGTCGCTGATTTGTGCCTTGCTGAAGTTGCGGATCGTGGCGCTGCTGATCTTGTCCGTTCCCGCCGCTGTGTTGCGGGCGCATGATCGAACTGCAGCATACACCTCGGCTTCAGAAATGGGAGCATCGAGTGCCGGATTTTCCTCGCCCTGGTAGGTCAAAGAGCAAGGAGGAGCTGGGCTGGTGCCGATATATTTGTCCTTAAGAGCCTGAAGCAGCGTGGCGTCGTCCCCTGGAAAAAGGTGAGCAATACGCTTCAGGATCCGTGTAGACGCGGATTTTGATTTAGAGGGGTCAATGAGGTTCCGCAGGATTGTCCAAGTACGGGACGTTCCCAGCGTTCCCCTCAATGACTCGCAAAACTGTTGCCAATTTTGTTGTGCTAGGTTGGTGGCGTATGTCTGACCTTCCTCCGTGAGCTGCGCAATCCGCAGACGGAGAAGTCTATTAGACTGTCTTTTCCATCGCCTCACAAGGCGGCTGCGCTTCTGCCATAGCTTGAGAAGATGGCGGTCTACCTCTGGAGCTTCCAGTGTGCGTTGTAATATTTCGGTGGCTTGTTTGTGTGCTTGTCTGATGTCTTCGCTCCAGTCCTGTATGGACTGAATTAGACCTGATGGGACGTATTCGTTGCGGAATTTGGGTCAATCGGTGATGTGGGCAGCGCCCATATCCCTCCGGATTTTGGTAGATGATAAGGATGCGCTTAGTATGCCGTGGTCACTTCCCAGGGTTTCTTCTAGGTTCGTCCATGTAGCCTCAGCAACGTTCTTGATCAGGGTGAGGTCCGGGCAGGAGTCACGGGAGAAGCTGTTGCCTTCCCTTGTCGGATATAGAGGGTCGGTGAGGAGTTCCAAGCCGAGGGCTTCTATTGCTCGCGCAACTGTCACTCCTCTGGCTGAGTTTGACTGGTACCCCCAGTCCCGGTGGGGCGCGTTGAAGTCCCCGACCACGACAAGCTGATTTGCTTGCGCCAGGTGGGTGGCTTCGGAAAGGAGGTTGGTCAAGTCGGCCTTTGCGGGTCGTGGCGGCTTGTACATGTTGATGACGAATGTATTCTTTCGGCCTCGTTTGTTAGGCACTATTTCTATCGCTAAGTGCTCAACGTCCGGTTCGGATAAGGAGTGCTCGATTACAGTAATGGCGTTTGCGACGAGGAATGCAACCGACGGCATGTGGGGTTGGCGGACCGTGTAGTAGCCGTCCAGCGTCGGTGACCTGTCGGCTCCTACCTCTTGCAAACAGATAATGTCAGGTCTGATGATGGTGGTGCAGAGATATTGTTTCAGCAAACCCTGTTTTCGTCTGAAGCCCGCAGTAATGGTGTCCTGGGTAGTCCCGAAAGCAAGCCGCATTCGGATGATACCCAGCTCATGCTCTCGCGCCGCCAAAGAGGTCCGGAGCGTTTCTCAATGGTTCAGCTCAGCGACCGCACACGCAAAGAAGTGCGGAGTGTGTCGGTACAGGGCACAGACCAGAGGCAAAAGGAATGCCCTGGTTCCGGGACCAATTTTGTTATCTTTGTCCAGAATTGCCGCAACAATCTGCTCATGGACCCTCATGGCGTCCGTGTCTGTGCCAAGCTCCAAGCGGTTAGATTGCGGCGACTCCGAGTCCACAGTTGTCCGCGGCGGAAGGCCCAGGAGCCCCGAAAGCTCAGATATGTCGGGTTCCAAATGGAGACTGGCGGAGGTGGAGGCAGGGTGGGACTCACGAAGCGCACCAGAAGTTGCAAGGTCGTCGGGGTGGTACGAAGTCTGGTCCGCGGCGGTGTTATGAGCCGCCCGACATGGGACACGTCGCACAGAGACGATGGGCTGCCTGGAGCAGCCTCGTCGGCCATGGCCAAATAGGCAGCCGGTAGGCCTAACCAGCCAGCAGCCAGAGACCAGAACGGGGAAAAAGCGATCCGAGGGCACGGCCCGCCAGAAAGGAGGCCACTCGGAGATTCTCCCAGGTCTTACCGGGCTCCTCCGAGTAACATGGGAACCTAAGACACCCGGAAATTAATATAAAAGCGAAGTAGCAAGATTTGCGAAAATAACCGCCTGTCAGCCAGCCATCTTCCCGTGGATGGATGGATGGATGGATGGATGGATGGATGGATGGATGGATGGATGGATGGATGGATGGATGGATTGATGGATGGTATGGACGGTTGGGATGGATGGAATGAAGGGGATGGATGGATGGATGGATGAATGGATGGATGGATGGATGGATGGATGGATGGATGGATGGATGGGTGGATGGATGGACGGGATGGGATGGGATGGGATGAGATTGATGGGTTGGATGGATGTATGGATTGGATGGGATGGGATGGATGGATGGATAGATGGATGGATGGATGGATGGATGGATGGATGGATGGAATGGATGGATGGGATGGGATGGGATGATGGATAGATGGGATGGTATGGATGGATGGGATGTGCTGGATGGATGGAGTGGGTGGATTGTTGGATGGGATGGGATGGATGGATGGATGGATGGATGGATGGATGGATGGATGGATGGATGGATGGATGGATGGGATGGATGGATGGATGGATGGATGGATGGATGGATGGATGGATGGATGGATGGATGGATGGATGGATGGATGGATGGATGGATGGATGGATGGATGGATGGATGGATGGATGGATGGATGGATGGATGGATAAGGCTGAACCTTTTGAATCGGGCGGCGGTATCACAGGCCGGCTAGCCGTGAATAGTAATATAATTTGTACCTATTCCTGCCTTGATTTCGGTCACCAATTAGCCAGCCTTCGCTTGCTACCCTTTTAAAATCTATTTTTCCTCCATTATCCTTAAACCCTGATGCTTTGGTATAGTTGTTGCGCTCAGCTGCAGTAAGGGTACGACTGGCGTATGCGACGACTTGCTCTTCAGACACTGCGTTGCGTTGCAAGAGAACCGCGCCAATACCGTGGCCACTGGCGTCTGTGTGAAGTATAGTGGCCGCGTCAGCGTCAAAATGGCGAAGCACAGGAGTGGAAGTGAGTGCCTGCTTGAGAGCTTTGAAGGCGTCTTCAATACAAAGTAATTAGGCGGGTGGTTCATCCAGGTCCGGGAAACCATTGGCGAATACAGCCCTCCAGGCCTGACCGATCAACTGGCGCTAAGGGGGAGCTCTGTGTGAGCCAGTTTGCCTACCAGAGCTCATGGCTAATTTTCTATAAACCGTGTGATTTACATTATTCGGGGCAGTTCCAAGCCATGTGGAGGATATCGGACACCTCTTCGCAGGCCGGACATGCAAGGGATAGAGGCCCGAAGACTGGTCAAGATGGGTGAAATGCTGGGAGTGGTATCGCGTCATATCTGGCCTCGTCAAGCAAGACGAAGCAACACAGATCCACACGCTACTCTACGCGATGGGCGAAGAAGCGGAGGACATGCTGAGCTCACTAAAGCTAACAGACGACCAGATGACATCGTACGGCCAAGTGGTGAACGCTATCGAAAAACATTTCATCCCGAGAACAAATGCGATCTACCAGCGAGCGATATTCAACTCTCTAAAGCAAGAGCTACGGGAAATTAAACGCTTTTGTGACCGATCTCTTTAAAATGGCGGATAAGTGCAACCGTGGAGCACTGAAGGACGAACTAATCCGTGACAGGCTGGTAGTGGGCTTACAAGATGTCACGCTTAGCGAAAAGCTTCAACTGGTCGCCGAACTCACACTGGCGAAGGCCGTCGCAGCAGCACACAACTTCGAAGTAGTGAAGCAGCAGCAAACAGAACTTCGTCGCAAAGAGCATCTGACCGTTGCCGTCGACGAAATCAGAAAGCCAGGTCACAGAAAGAGCAGCCATAAAGAAATGAAAACACAGCGTCAAGCGCCTCGGAGTCAGCACACCCTGAAAAGCGAAGATGCAGGACACTGTCGGTGGTGTGGAGGAGCCCACAATCACACGAAAGCTCAGTGCTCAGCCACGGTCAAGGTATGCAACAGCTGCGGGAAAAAAAGGCCACTACGCAGTAGTCTGCCTGTCGAGCGCACGCAAAAGTGACACGCTGAACCGTTCCTCGGAGCGAATACAGTGCATGGAATAAATGCATCTCGGTGAGGTACGAAGCACGACGGCTAAAGAGCCACGGAGAGTGAAAGCAAAGCTGAATAGCACACCTGTCATGTTCAAAGTCGACACAGGCGCTGACATCACAACAGTGTCGCTTAAGGACTACAACAGGGACGCCATGGGACCCCTGGACACAACAAGTCAAACACTGACTGACCCAGGTCAAGTGCCAATTGCCACAACAGGCTTCTTTACAGCAACAATAGAATGGCGACGCACAAGAGTGCAAGAAAAGGTATTCCTCATCGAAAGGCTGAGAGAAGTCCTTCTATGTCACCCAGCAGTAGAGTCACTAGGCATTGTGCAGCGGCCATTGGAGCTTGCCGAAGCACAAGAGATCAACATCTCTGACATCCTAGCCCAGTACCCCAAGCTGACGTCGGGACTTGGACTGATGGCGACCGAGTACCGCATAAAGTGATCAGTGACGCTAAGCCTTACACAATCACTTACCCAAGGCGAATGCCTTTGCCGCTTCTTCCACTTGTCGGGACCGAATTGAAAGGATGGCGGACCTTAGTGTAATAAGAAGAGTGGAATAAGCAACTGAGTGGTGCTTCCCAATGGTGGTAGCTAGGAAGAGGAATGACGAACTGAGGATATGTGTTGACTATAGCCAGTTGAACCAGCAGATTGTTCGTTAGCGCATGCTCGTTCTCATAGTCGATGAATGCCTTGCTGAACTAGCCAACGCAAAAGTCTTCAGCCGCTTAGATGCAAGGGCAGGCTACTGGCAAATTCCCTTCTCCAAAGAGTCATGTCAGTTGACAATGCTCATCACTCCATTTGAACGGTTCTAATTCCTCAGACTACCCCTTGGCATTTGTACGGCGCCAGAGTTCTACCAACGTGAGATGTTTCGAGACCTGGAGGGACTAGATGGACTGGCATGTCTGCTAGATGACATTATTGTGTCCGGGAGAACAGTCAACGAGCACAACGCTAATTTCCACAAATTGCTGAGCCGGCTTTTTAGGGCAGGTGTCACGCTCAACGTCAACAAATGCGCATTTAGGCAGAAAGAGGTCAAGTATCTGGGACACATCATTTACGTAGGTTTCAAGGGCCGACCCAGACAAAGTGAAGGCCATTATGTAGAGAGATGCACCAAGAAACGCGTCTGAAGTCAGGTCATTCCTTGAATCAGCAAATCATTTGGCAAAGTTTCTCCCAGGTCTTGCCGACATGACCAACCTCATGCGCAGATACTAGTGCTACTGGGGCCAGCACAACAGCAAAATTTTGAAGGTGTGAAGCAGGCGCTAAGTGCAACACCAATTCTTGTGCACTACGAAACAAGGAGGCCACACACGTTGTCAGTAGACGCATCGTCTTACAGTGTAGGTGCAGTTCTGCTGCAGCAGGCACAAGAAAGGCTACTGCCAGTCGCATATGCATCACGTTCGATGTCGGAAACGGAACGGAGGTATGCACAAATTGAGAAGGAAGCGTTAGCTATCGCCTGGGCTTGTGAACACTACCGCAAGTACCTTCCTGGGTCATCGGGTCATCATTTCACATCGAAACAGATCACAAGCCCCTGGTTCCTCTGCTGACATCCAAGTGCTTGGATGAACCGAGTCCGAGATTCCAGCATTTCGCATGCGCCTTCTTTAATATGATTATACAATTTCTCACACGCCAGTGTGTAAGCTCTTCACAGCTGACTTGTCTCGAAAGCCGCGAGACAGCCCAGTTAAAGACGACAGATACCTCGAGAGCGCAGTGGAAGAGTTTGAAGCCCTAATCATGGAGCAGCTGCCGGCATCCCATCACATGCAAAACTGAATCAAGATAAGCATCCAAGAGGACCCTACACTAAACACAGTGACAACCCTATGCACCACAGCATGGTCTTCGGTACATGGTCTAGCACCAGACATCCAGCGTTATGCAGAAGTGGCAAGTGAACTTTCACTAGTTGAAGGTCTACTTTGCAAGGGTGACAGACTCGTCATTACACCCAGCCTCAGGTTAGAAGTGCTCGAAAGACTTCACGAAGGTCACATGGGTACAACTCAGTGTCGCACAAGACCAAGACAGTCTGTATCGTGGCCCGGCATTGGAAAAGAGATAGAAGATTATGTGCTGAAATGCCGGGTGTGCCGAGAACACAGGAAGCCTCCCACTGAAACTCTTCTCCAGACACCACTGCCTGCGTATTCAAGGAATACCATCGGCATTGATCTTTTCTCAATGGAAGGGAAAGACTACATCGTAGTTGTAGACTACGATGCATAACCTCAAATCCGTACTATGCCCAAAGTAACGGCATGGCTGAACGCACAGTACAAACAGCCAAGCAGCTCCTGAAGAAATCTCCCAACATAAACATGACACTGCTGTCCCACAGAGCCACACCAGCAGAGGAAGGGTTCTCGCCAGCAGAACTTCTAATGGGACGCCGCATCAACACGACCGTGCCATCCCCCACCAAAATGCTTAAGCCGAAGTGGGATGGCAGTGAGTTCGCCGCAACTATAACGCGCGACATGCGGCACGGAGTCAGGAACGCATCCCGCCAGAGACAGCCGCGCGAATCCTGAGTGGAGCAGCATCCTACGGGACCGTAACGTGTCAACCCAGATCGTATCTTGTGCAGACATCGACAGGGCCTACAAGGCGTACAGGCAAGCGCGTGCAACCCGTGACGGCCACAAGAAGCGGACGCCATTGCCAACCTCCGAGCCGCCTGTATATGTAGCCTGCCTTTCTGAAGAAAGGCTATTCTTGATGGACTTGACGACGTGGGAGTTGGTGGCTGGCTGTACTTGTGGATTATGAGCTCAGTGGCCGGTCTATTTACATGACCACGCCTTTAGGAGACACTACCCGTTATCAGGTCGGTCGTGGAGTTCGACAGGGAGGAGTCCTCAGCCCAACTTTATTTAACGTTGCGCTAATTAGCTTCGTGAGTGAACTGCCAACTAACATTCACATCTGTGCATATGCTGATGACATCTGCATCTGGGCTTCTGGTTCGACGCGCCCGCAACTACGTGCGAGATTGCAACGAGCAGTGTCATCGACATCGATATACCTACGGCGTCAAGGTTTACTTTTAGCGGCAGAAAAGTGTGCAGCGATCGCATTTACGGGAAAATGTGTCAGCCGCTATCCGGTTACTCTTCATGGAGTCGTAATACCGTGCGTATCAAGGCACAGATTCTTGGGGGTAATTATTGACCACCGACTATCTTGGTCGAAACATATTACTATGGTGAAGAAAAGGCTAAATAATATTTGCCATGTACTTCGTTTCATAGCTGGCACCAAATGGGGACCAACTGAGCGCTCCTTAATACGGCTTTACGAAACTCTGTTCGTTGGCTACATCCGGTACAGTCTCCCAGTACTCTCTAGTATGAGCATTTCCTGCTTGCGGACTTTAGAAAGCGTGCCAGCGCAGGCACTGAAAATATGCCTTGGACTGCCCAGATGCACCTCTAACAAAGGCACAATTGAAGAGGCACATGCTCGCCCGATATCCATATACTTGTCACACGAACCACTTCGTGTATATTTACGAGCACTTACTAGACACCGTTTTCACCCACTCAGCAAGATTCTGAATGTGCGGCCGGACTGCAGTTTTACAGGTGCGCTCCGCTGCCATCAGTCGTAAGTACCGACAGGATATGCCCTCCCGTACCATTGCGCCCAACCCCCATGGACGATGAATAAACCTTTGGTGCACCTTCGTGTTCCCGGAATACTAAAGAAATCAATGGTGCCACTTAGTGGACTCAAACAACTTACTCTGGCGCACATCTGGTCAGAATATCCTAATTATATTCACGTATACACCGGTGGATCTGTGTCAGCACCGGCATCCGCTGCAGCTGTGGTCATACCAGCTCAGAAAACAACTCTACATTTCCTTTTGGGACATACTTCAACATCAGCCGCTGCTGAACTTGCAGCCATTTGGGAAAATTATTTGCTACATATGTGGGGAACCACCTCAGAAATGGTGTATATTCACGGACTCAAAGACTGCATTGCAAATTTTGGAAAACTTCTTACGCCACACTGCCTACCAGTCCCTGGCCCTAAACCTTATGGAGCTCCTCACATTTGTCCAGCTCCAAGGTCACAAGATGATGCTTCAATGGATCCCTGCCCACTGCAGGCTCCATGGGAATGAACAGGCCGATGTTGAAGCGAAAAGCGCACTCAGCAATGGCCTACAAACAGCTGTGCCTTTTTCAAGAGCGGATACGACATGCCTTCTTACGAGTTGTATGAAGAATGCTACAGCAGCTTACTGGGCCCAGCCAGAAGCCCGACACATTCGTCTAAAAAGGTTCGATCGAACATTGAAATTTTATGTTCCGCGTGATATTCCGCGTCATCAGACATGCTTGCTACATATATTTCGTTTAAACGTGGCTTCCACGCGCAAGTACTTGCATTTAATTGGACAGGTGGACTCGCCGGAATGTTCAACTTGTGGCATCCCAGAGACTGTGGACCATATATTATAGTGTGCCCAGTGTATGCGGGCGAAAGAAGTGTGCTAGCCGCTTCTTTGAAGCGTTTGGACAAGGGGCCTTTGTCGGAGGAACTGCTGCTGGGCGCTTGGCAGGAGAAGGGGACGGGTGTCCAGGCAGTGCGTGCTCTTTGCCGTTTTTTGTGCGCCAGCGGGCTTGATTCGCGCTTGTGAGGCAAGCTAATGTGCCTGTATATATATTTCATATGCCTTCTCCCACATCGTCACCCATCATGATCTTTCGTCTCCCCTTTCCCTTCCCCAGTGCAGAGTAGCAGGCCAGATTTGAATTATTCCGGCAAACCTCTCTGCTTTCCCTTTCAATAAATCCATCTATCTATCTGTCGTGGACTATCGGCCACCGAACAGGGTGACACCACGCGGCAAGTGGTCGCATCGAGAGAGAGACTTGCGTAGACTTGCGTGCGGGTGGGGCAAAAAGGCCCACTGAGAATGGGAGAACGACTATGTGTGTGCGTATGTATCCTTCCTTTTGTCACCGGCCGACTGCGCCGGAATAAATGGTTGTTGCTAGCGCGTGTACAATAACACTCGGCTACGACAATCCCAACGACTCAAGAAGCTGCCACACATGAACACATACCCCCGCCTATGCCATGTGGTGCGTGCCTTGGCTTCGGCCGTCGGATCTTGGCGACCTGTGGCTCGAAAGCGTCCTGGGCCAGGCTTCATCCTAGAATCATCGTAGCGGCAAGCCGTTCTTCCTTCTTCATCTTCTATCTTCAACCATCCAGTCACGACCATCGTCATGCCATGGATCTCATCGACATCGACAAACTTCCTCGTCCACGACCGGGACGATCGCTCGGTGGCTTCGGGCAATGTTACAGGCGAGGAAGAAACGAAAAGTGGCGCGGGCAAGAGCGCTCGCGCTAGGTCCTCGCCGCGATCTCACGGTTATCGGACGTCATCTCTCTGTTCCCATCTGGCGGAAGAGGCCGCAACAAGCCAAGGGCTACCTGCCAGCCTCTAATCCGCGGGCGCTCGATTCTCCGTCTTTTCCGACACGCGTGCCGGGGGCGGGGAAGAGGACGCCCATTTCCGACGGAAATAAAAGTTGTGCAACCAACCAATCTGTGTTCATCCGCTTGCCGCTCTGCAGCAATGTTATATGTGCCGGTGACTGCTTCTTCTGGAGGTCTCACATAACAGATCTAAGCACAGGTATGCCATCTTTTTTTACTCTGATAACTACGTGAATTATGTAGCATTGCATGGAACTACCTCTGAAATTTCCTGGCGCCACTATTATTAGACACAGAGCGCCGAACTAACATTCAGGGGGCAACGTAGACCAACCCCTATTATCATATAGTGTTGGGAATAAATTTATCCTAATACCGGTAAAGAAATAGAGCTCAATGTTTCCCACTTGCTAAAAATCCCAACTTCCACCCATGAGGGCAGCAAGAGGGCCAGCCCAAATCGGATTGGCCTCCGCAGAACCCGCGCCCGGACTATTCAGGTATTGGAAGGATTAACCGACATGAGCATTATTAAAACGTTGATCGGGTGGCACTAGCCTGTACAAAGGCAGGACCCATGTGACAAGGCAAGGTAGGGCCAATTATTCATTTTGGTATATTGCACATTACGCTATCTGGGCCGAGTGTGGGCAGCCGTATTGGGTTGCCCACACTCGGCCCAGATAGCTTAATGTGCAGCATACCAAAATGAATAATTCGCCCTACCTTTCCCATACTCGGCCCTATTAAAAACGAATTGCAACTTGCTTTTATTGACTGGAGCGTGAGTATTTTTTGAGTTATTTGACCTGGTGAGCTCATATTTGCAGTTTTCTTCGCATAGTGTATCATAGCTGTTGCATACATCAGGTATTTCGCTTCTCTTTGTGTTCGTAAGATGGCTGCTTTTGCGCTCGTCTACAGGATTGTACGTTACCCCATAACCATTTTTGGAAACTGCTGTGTTCACCTTCAAAAACATATTGATAGTGTGCTTAAGGAGACTCCGAAGAGCATTGCGTACAATATTGCACGGTTCCAGATTTTGCACGGTTCATCTCGCGCAGATTTTTGAGCAGTAATTTTAAGAATGTCAATGTTCCAAGCCATATGCACATTGAGAAAATGCGCACAATATCTTGTATCGCTTCACTCTACGCATTTCGCTAAAGGAAACACAGAAAATGTATATCTCGACTGTTTTCAACCTCCTTACACACGACTGTACGTCCAAGTCGATTCGAATGCTAAACTCAGGCAATACGTTAAAAACCTAAAACACTCAAATGTGTAATAGTACAGCTAACCAAACTGCCATAATGAAATCTTTCTCTTACACAGGAGTACTTTTGTTTTGTTTCTTCTTTTTTTTCTGTGCCCGGCGTCGATTCCAACCACCAGCGGCTGCGTTTCGATGGTGGTGGTGGTGACAAACTTTTATTTGTACAAGGGCCCTCACAAATCTAGGTGGAACTCCTATTCCGGAGCCCCAATGGCGTCTAACGCCGCTCGCGCTCTGGCGACCAATGTCCGCTGGGACTGTAGGTCATGGCAGCTGAGCAGCGCCGCCTCCCAGGCCTCCCTAGAAGGGTGGGTAATGAAGGGTTGGGAACGGTGGGGATTGGATGGACAGGCCCAGACCATGTGGAAAACATCCGAGAAGGTCGCTCCACACAGGATGCAGCTGCCCTCAAAGTCTGTATTGAAGTGCTTCAAGACTGCCGGGCACAGCATTGTATTTGTAAGAATTTTGAGAAGGAGCCTTTCGTCCGCTCTCCGGAGACCTTTACAAGGTTCCGGAAAGCGGCGATGGCTGCCCTTATAATATGTGGTAATTTCTTTGAATGTAATAAGACATTCAGTGGGCTCGGAGTAGACTTCCCGAGCAAGTTTGAGTGTCCGGGGGGAGAGCGCGCGGGCCGCCTGATTGGCTAACTCATTGCCCAGGAGTCCCTGATAGGCGGCCGGGAGCCCAGATGAGATTACAATTTTGAGAGTCGCTGGACCGACAGCAATTTTGTAGGATGCGCTTGGCTAGAGGAGGCATCTAACCCAGCCCATAATTCCGACAGGCCCCCTTGGAGTCGGTAATGATGTGTTTTACTTGTGAGTGGGAGAGGGCGAGCGCAATCGCGATTTCCTCCGCGTATGTTGTGTTGTGGGCACGGTGGTTGTCGGCCTGGAACATGAGTCCTGCGACTTTGTTGCTGTTGTGGACCACTGCCGCGGTAAACCACCTCTCACAGTAGAGACCGGCAATGTCCACATAGTATACATGTTGTTGTCTACCATAATGCCGCTCCAGTGCTTCCGCTCGCGCCTGGCGACGGCCATTATGATCAGAGTGTGACATGTTGCGGGGAATGGGTCTGACCCTGAGGGCGCGTCTCCAGGGTCCTGGCGTTCGTACCCGTTCCTCAAAGGTGGTGGTGCATTGGATGTGTAGTCGGTCAAGAATGCGGCGATCGGATGGCGTTTGTGATAGGCGCGTGTATTGGCTGAAAAGATGAGCCTCTCGAAGTTTCCGATAGGTGTTGACCTTCCCAAGGTCCAACAAACGCTGGTTGGATGTGGCAATGGGGAGGTCAAGCGCCCGTTTGATAACTGCGATGTATGACCTCGAGTTGGTCCTCGTCATGTTTGCGCATGTGAAGGTAGGGGGTTGAGTCGAGAATTCTACTCGTAACGAATGCATGTGCCAGCCGTAAGGCATCTTTACTTCGTAACCCCCCACGCTTATTGGAGACCCGGCGGACCATACGGCCCACCTGGTCGCCATACATGCGAAGTTTTGTTAAGTGTTGTGTCCGGTCTGCGTTGTTGACGAATAAAGAGACCAAGAATGCGGATTTCCTTGGCCTCTCTAATCGGACCCGAAGGAAGTGTAAGGTGAATTGATGTGTCGTCCCGAGGGGAGGGACGGATGTGGACAAATTCTGATTTAGTAGGGGCACATTGCAGACCACAGTACGCAGCGTAAGCATCCACCACCTCCGCTGCCTGTTGTAGGCATGTTTCTATGTGTCTAAGATTACCTTCGGTTGCCCAGATAGAGATATCATCCGCATATATGGCATATCGGATGCCAGGCATAGAGCTTAATTTTGCGGGAAGGTTTTTCATTGCAAGGTTGAAGAGGAGAGGAGACAACACTGCGCCTTGTGGTGTACCCCGCGATCCGATGGTATAGGGTTCATGTTCCGTGTCTTGAATTCGAATGTAGACATGTCGACCCGCCAGAAATTGCCATATGTATCGATACGTATTCTGGCCACAGTTGGTATCTTGGAGATGATTTAGTATCACTTCATGTTTGACGTTATCAAAGGCTCCTTTCAAATCTAAGGCCAGGACTACCTTGTCATTGTGAGGGAGTTGTTAAGGCTCTAATATGTCATGATGAATTTGTAGCAGGATATCTTGTGCCGGTTTCTGTGGTAGGAAACAAAACATAGTGTCCGCAAAAGTGTGATGTGTTTCGAGGTAAGTGGACAACCTGTCTCGCACAGTAGTCTCCATCAATTTGCCGACACAAGATGTGAGGGAGATAGGGCGCAGGTTTTCCACATCAATTGGCTTGCCTGCCTTAGGAATAAATGTCACTAGGGCTGTCTTCCAATCCTGGGGGAGAGGAATCTCTCCCAGCCAGATTTGGTTGGTAAATTCAAAGAGGGTATAGTACGCTGCATCCGGAAGGTTCGCGAGAAGTTTGACGGTAACCTTGTAACGGTAACGGCAACGGTAACCTAGGGCCTCCTTCAAATCATGGAGCTGGAACGGGGCATCCAGCTCCAGATTTGCTTGGCTGCGTATGAGTATTGGGAAAGTCGAGGGTCTACTGTGGTACAAAGATATCTGTCACACAGTGTTCGGGCCAACTGTGTGACAGGGAAAGTTATGACACGGTGGAGATGCCGCGTCGTTTCTGCACGTGTTTGAGAGGGGTCTATAAGTGCACGAAACAAACGCCACGTATTACGACCAGACATCTGGCGCGCAGCAGTGTTACATCGATACACCCAGTTAGTGTCGGCTGTCTGAGCGGCATAGTCGGCAGCCTTTTGGGTGAGTTCAACGATGCGGTGTCTGAGTTTCTTGTTGTGTTTCTGTTTTTTCCATCGTTTGGTAAGACTGCGGCGAGCCTCCCAAAGATGGAGAAGATGGTTGTCTACTTTTGGGATGGAGTCGGCGAGCTGGATGCGTTGTTCGTTAGTGTGGGGAGTTGCGAAACGGATTAGCGTTCGTGTGCTGTGCAATGTCAGTGCACGTTACAGGACCCTAGGTGGTCGAAATTTCAGGAGCCGTTCACTATGGCGTCTCTCATAGTCTGGGTTGCGTTTGGACTTTAAACCCTACAAACCAAACCACCTTCTTGTTTTATCTTTAATTTGTCTTCTGTTCATACTTTCCGTTTCGAACTTTCTTTTTCTCTCTTTTTATTTGTCTTGAACTTCTCCTTAGTAAATTTCCTACGATTTGTGTTTTGTTGAGATGTATCTTTTCAATATCACCTACATTAATTCTCCTTTACGCTGGATCTGTATTCTGCAGATATCTGAATACCAGACTTGATCCAATATGTCTTTTTGGGCTAAGTCCAACAAGCGTAGAGTGGTTTTGACGCGGCTGCAGGTTGTGTCCTGATGTTCTGCAATAAACATTATTATTGTTATTTACCATCATCTCTAATTATTGTTATTTTTTACATAGCCGAAGGCATTAAGGAAAGACGCATTATCTGCCACACTTTCTTTGTGGACGTTCGATACACATTCGCGGTTTCACAATTTTTGCCTCCACTTTTTGCGTCCACATTTGGTATATCCATGGTTCGGCCTCAGCAACATAACCTATTTTGCTCGTTCGTTCTGGGTTCTCAGCGTCTGAACTCGGTGCGTATTTCGTTCTTCGTGGACACGATGACCTTCACGGGTATTCTAGAGCACTATATATCACGGGTAGCCACGTAGTCACCAACACGGTGGAAGAAAGAGAGGTGCTCCGACGCGCCGCGAGGAGCGTGACGCGGCCGCCAGGGGCAGCACCCGTACTGGGGGCCTGTCTCGTCGCTCGTTTTGCTGGCGTTTCTATGGGCGCGCTTGGGACGGGCGCTTGATTTTGACACGTATATTAGGGGCGTTCGCCTGATTGAAACAATTTTTTATTGCGAAAACAATACTACTTTCACTTTTCAGCCCTTCGCGCTGCGAGGCGGTAGCTACCATTGACCTTTAGCGTGACCTTTGGCGCGCCGCCAAGCACAGCGGCGCAAAAACAGGGGCTCCAACTCGCGCCGTCAACTCAGGAGGCGGTAGCTATCAAACGCGGCCTAACTCCCGCTCCATCCGTGAGGGAGCGCTACAGCCGGAGTGACGTCATCCCATCTGCCGCAAAAACAGGGGCCCCAACTCGCGCAAACTCGCGAGGCGGTAGCTACCAACCGCGGCCTAACTCCCGCTCCTACCACAGCTACCGCCGGTGGGGTGGGGGGGGGGGGGCAACGTTTGATGCTATAGGAGGTGGCCTAGCGGCAGGTGGAACCAACGCAGTCTCCAGGCATGCTTTCATTTCTGCTGGCGTAAAGAATGCCGTTGCAGCCGGTGCCGGAGCGGCAGTTGTACATTCTGCCTTAACCTCACTCACAACCAAGTATATCGTTGCAGCCACGGCACTCCTTGCCGCGCTACTTGTTATACATAGAATAACCAGGTAGCACCCCGCAATAAACAATAGTGGAACCATATGCCGTGGCCAGAGTGAATCACTGCATAACCATAAGCATAACCACAAGCACCACTACCAGCTACACCACCAGCTGAACCTAGGCGTAGCCATAGCTATTGCTTTCGCAATTACCAGGCTTAACCAAACTAAGCCACTGCCACTTTTTTTTTTTGATTGGAGGTGTGTACCTTTATATTTCTACCCATTTACTGGGTTATAATTTGACTCGAGGCCGTATGGAATGGTTTCTTAACTGTTATGCAGCTTTGCGGTTTACGAAAAACACGAGTAATACGATATTTCCTGAAAGTACTCCTGTGAGCGGCGCGTAAAAAGTCTCCAAAGGAGTGCAAGATGTGAGCCTTTACAGCTGCCAACATGCGCAAAGTTTCAGGCACTGTCGCGCTGAAAAACACACACACACAGTTACATTCGTCCTCTACGCTGTTTGAATTTCTTCTCGCCGTTCATTTTTCCGGTTGATAACAAAAACACGCTAATGTCCTTTATAGAATTGCGGACAATTGTAGAAGGCTTTTGCTGCGACCCAAATGTAAGCATGAAGCAAGGAATTAAACCAGCGTATAACCCGTAAGGGCGCCTTTGCTCGCATTTCTTTTTATGATAGCAGATACCGGGGCTGGCAAACATCTTTTCTTTCCTTTTGTACATACAATAAATAACCACTACAACAACAACAACCACTACAACACAACAACACGTGCGTGTCGTGCATTACAGCACAATTTGAAGGTAGGATGCTGTAGGGTGATTCCATGTAAGATCAAACAAAAGATGGTCGGCCGACAATATAAATTGATTTAAAAATTTGATATATTGTTCCCCGATGACTGGAAAGAAGATATCTGCAGTTGGTTTTGCTGCCAATGTTTTTTTTGTTTTTTTTTTTTGGGGGGGGGGGGGCATAGCAAATTAATAATAACGAAGAAGTGGAGTGC
Source organism: Amblyomma maculatum (assembly GCF_055883805.1). Lineage (NCBI taxonomy): Eukaryota > Metazoa > Arthropoda > Arachnida > Ixodida > Ixodidae > Amblyomma > Amblyomma maculatum. The sequence continues at coordinate 36,992,886 of NC_139351.1, read as the reverse complement.
CAAGCTTATGTTCCCTGTTGTTTTTGATAACTTTGGTTATTGATTACAGAAAATATCATAAAGTTAGGTAGGTGAAAATGGTCTCACTAAAAATATGCATGCTTTTGTTTGTATTCGGATAAGTTTGATTTTTTGGGAAGTGTAGATTTTTTTTTTATTTACATAAACAACAAAGGAGAGGTTGGTGCCGCATAGCGGTTCCGGCTACTCCTTTCTACAAAATTTATAAGAAACACCTGGTTTGTTTTATAAAAAGTTTTAAAGTATAATAATTGGTTCACAGCAAAGGCTTTCAAAGGCGCAGTATATGTCACAAATGTTCTGTGGACACCTGACCCGCGCCTTAAGGGGAGGGATGAAGGTGGAAGTGAAAGCGGAAATAGCAAAAGGGGTGCCAAAGTAGAGGGCTAAGGGCATCGCACAGCATACGGACGCCTCTTTTTGCCTCCATCGAAACGCAGCCGCCGGCGGTCGGGATCGAACCCGGGTACTCCGGCACAGCAGTCGGGCATCGTAACCACGGGCGAAATCGGCCAGGTAATGAAATTGAGCCTATTTTGCAGGCCTTTGTCTAAAAAAAAAAAGTTTTTGGTAGAACGGCAATACTTCCAAACTATGTTCTCAGCATATATTTATCTATCAAACTTCGAAACCTTGTATTTATATAACATTTTAATTAAAGACGTACGATCATGCTTATTTCAAGAAAACAGCGAACAATGAAAATTTCTGAAGAAACTATTTTTTTTTATAGTTTTAAAACTTTCTCCGCCTATTCTCCTTTACTTCAGCTTTCAACTTCATTGAAAACATATTGCATGATTTCGTCGTGCTAGCAATTATGGCCACTCCAACAACGCCCTTGCGCAAGTCTCAGCGCTCGACGCAGGTTTCAAGATTCTCCAACATTTGTGGATCGCACACTATTTTTCAACTGTGGCATAATATTCTATTTAGGCATTTATGTCTCGACGTTTCAAATGAGCTGGCAGACACTGTAGTGAATGATTCGGAAATCTGTACGCGTGGTGTTCCTGATGCGCTTGTGGCATCGGGCAGCACAGAGATGTTTTTCGAATTTTACTTTCACCAAAACACGGATTGCACAAAAATACGATGAAGTGCAATAAGCACGCAACGTATTCCAAATATTATTAGTGAAATGAAGAAATTGTGAAGGTCATGGAGAAACGCCATATTAAAACAGAATATTTCTTTGCTGTAATCGTTATTTTAATCGTTCGACGACGCACATTACCTTCATTCATGTGCACAGTTTCTTTCATGCTGTCCAGGCTCTGAGTGCCGGCATGAAGTGTGAATCGCAGATCGAACGCGCAGCAAAAGACCCAGTCTAAAGCACTTTTATCTAGGCAGACGAGCATTTCCCCTCCCGGATAAGAAATTAACCCGCAGCCAATCAGTCACGTTATGCTTGCTCCAAACGAACTCATGCCCCAACCCCTGGCGCATGAAGCACATCGACCCAGACTACGACGGACAACATGTGTGTGAACGGTGCAGTGATCGTGTAGACTTAAACCATATGCTGTGTGGTTGTGCATCGAGCGACGCCTACGCCAAGAACAAGGAACGTTGGGACAGTGTTAAAAAGTGCTTCACTACATGATCAGCTTCGGGCTGTCCAGGAGGACCGCGCGGCGGCGGAGAGCTTCGGGCTCTCTGTGCCGACGTGGGAGCTGCCCTCTACACCTGGCGCCTAGCCGAGTGTCCTCCAGGACCCCTAATGTGGGAAATAAAGTTTTACCAAACCAAAACCGTGCGGATATGCCGTTGTCTGAGATAGGCACGCGCATCCGGCTACAGATAGCTTTGCTTTTTTTTGTGTTCGATACTTCACTTTGCCACTGGAGCAGTCTGATACCATCTGGCGCTCTGATACCAGCTTCTCCTGTGGCAACGGTTGTCGCATCCGCGAGGATGAAGCGGGCGCTCAAACCTTCCCGATAGCGCTTTGATCTTGCTTCCTTCACCGCCGTGTTATCGGCGTCTGGTTATGTCTGGTTGCGGTGCGAAGGGCGGATAGAATAGCAAAGCTCCATTGCACATGCGTTAAACAGCTACCCAAGAGGCATTGCACCGTCGGCATGATGTCATGAAGCTGCTCTTGAATTGGCCAGACGTGGCAACAGTCGGCTAGAAGCACGCGTGGTGCGCGTTCGGGAGCGGCGAGCGCAGCGTGTCGTCTGCTCGAGCAGACGATGCGTCTCTGTTTGCTCGGAAATGGAGTTATTTGTTTAGTCAGCGTTGCGAAAGTTTCTACCTGCTCAGAAGTCGAGGTGCAAATATCGAAAAAGAAATATCTAAGGGCTGGGGCCTTTTATTGCTGATTTAAGTGGGAAATTATCAGCGCGCGCGCCGGTGCTCCATAGACACGCAAGTAGAACACTATAACGCAAGCAAAACCGGCGGAGGGGATGGCCCCCAGAACATGTGCTGCCCCTAGCGGGTGGCCCTCTCTTCCGGTCACACTAAGCGGTCGAGCGCTCCCTGCAGCGCGGCCGCGCCGTCGGAGCACCTCTCTTTCTTCAACCGTGGTCACCGACCATCACCTTGCCAATATATATATATATATATATATATTTAACGTATTTGGCCGCTTAAAAAATAATAGAGCGAAGGGTACGCTTCATTTAAAGAAACATTTTATTAGACTCGACGTTTCGATCGGAGACCGATCTTTCTCAAGAGTGAATCTTCTTGGATAGTGTTGCGGCTTTTTAAGCATTTGGACATAGACCACACCAGGGTAGGAAAACAGAACGTGGGAGACAGAGGAAAGAGACAGATACAGTAGGGAAGGATGATGTCCAGGTGTGCCATCGCAGGTGCATCGCAGGTGCTGGACAGGCCTGTCGAACTGCGCTGACACAGGTGTCTGGATGCATAGTCTCTGCTGCGAAAGAATGCGGGCAATTTTCACTCTTCCTGGCCACGACGGCCGAAGAGTGGGAGTAGGGAAAAAAATATAAATGAATAAATAAAAAAAGAAAAAAAGAAAAAAAAAAGGGGGGGGGGGGATAGAGGTGGATAAGGAAAGGTGTTAGCTTAAAAAAAAAAAAACGAACTGACATTGTTATTAAACCCGCCTACAAAGGTGGAGGTATAGTCATTTTAGACAAAGACGATTACATTCAGGAGGGCAACCGTCAACTCAATAACCCAAAATTCTATAAGAAACTCTCATCGAACCCCACCGCTGAACACCGGAGCATCATAGGAAAAACTCTGACTAAACTAACCGATGAAGGTGAATTACCCCTACGTGTAAGTAAGGCACTGACACCAAAAAATGCCTCAGCGGGGCGCTTCTATATGCTCCCGAAAATACACAAAGAGAATTATCCAGGGCGACCTATTGTTTCCGGTATCGGCACACTCACAGAGCCAATTTCAGATTATATCGATTCCCTAATCAAACACATACCTCCGAAACATCCATCTTACATACGCGACACCAATCATTTCCTGAGAGAATTATCCAATATTACCTTCCCTCATGGCGCTTTTCTAGTCACCCTTGACGTGGTGTCACTTTACACTAACATCCCACATGACGAGGGAATCCAAGCCATGATCGGAGCATACGAGAAATATAAAATTTTAGACTCTCCTAGTCCAAGTACCATCGAGACACTAGCCAATCTGGTCCTTAAACTTAACACTTTTGAATTCAACAACTCATACTATCTTCAAACTAGTGGTACAGCTATGGGCACCAAAATGGCTCCAAATTACGCAAACATATTTATGAGCAAAATTGAGTCCGACTTTCTGTCCTCATGTGCAATCAAACCAATTTTTTACAAACGCTTTCTGGATGACATATTCATGATTTGGACCGAAACAGAGGACGAACTCGTAAAGTTTATCGCCTCATTCAACAACATACACCCTAGCATCTCTTTCACACACACCTACTCAACTAGTAAAATCAACTTCTTAGATGTTCTGGTTCGAGTTGAAGGGGGCGCATTAATCACTAGCGTTTACAAAAAACCCACAGGCAGACAACAATACCTTCACTTCAAAAGCTGCCATCCACGCCACTGCAAGACTTCAATCCCATACTCGCAAGCTATCAGATTCAAACGTATTTGCTCAAAATCCATAGATTTTCAAGAAAATGCTAATCGCATGCGAGTAACACTAGAGAAACAACACTACCCGCCCTCTATCATCGAAGATGCCATAAAAAAGGCTGAAATAAGTAATCGTCATCACACCCTTGCGGAATCAAAGCCAACACCACAGCACTGTAATCTCATTCTAACCTTCGCAGACAATATCCCAAATATTAACAAAATCCTTAAAAAACATTTCAATATCATAGAACAAAGTCAACGACTTTCCAAAATATTCTCGACTGCTCCTCAGGTAACATACAGAAGACCAAAGAATTTACAAAACCACGTTGTCCACTCAACTGTCAATAAACCGACACCTTTGGGTTGCACGTCATGCGGAAAAAGCCGATGTCAAATCTGTAAACACATGCAATCCACAGCACTAGCTAAAAGCACCCACTCAAATTTCAAACATTTTATACGAGAAGATTTAAATTGCGATTCTAGCAATGTTGTTTACATGCTCGAGTGTGGTGACTGTGGTATGCAGTACATTGGCCAAACAGATAATTCCTTCCGATTGAGATTTAATAACCACCGCTCGCACGCTCAAACCCTTCCCAACCTCCCCCTTTCGAAGCACCTTCGCAAGGAGGGACATGAGTTCGATAATCTTAAAGTCACAATATTACAGAGTGGCTTCAAAAACACTCGTGAGCGCGAACAACGAGAATCATATTTCATTTTTAAATTTAATACTCTACAGCAGGGCTTAAACGAAAACCACGGGGTCCTGTCCTCTCTTCCGATGTCACGAACACAGGAAATGTGCACACCTGGCCAAGTCGTCTGAGGTCATCACCTTTTTTGAATACCAAAGTGTTGGTGTGTTCTGGTCTTGTCAGAGCCACTTACCTCCTACCGCCCTCCCCCCTTTCTGTTTTCTTTCGCTTGCTTCCGACACTTTTTTTTTTTTTAAGCTAACACCTTTCCTTATCCACCTCTATCCCCCCCCCCCTTTTTTTTTCTTTTTTTCTTTTTTTATTTATTCATTTATATTTTTTTCCCTACTCCCACTCTTCGGCCGTCGTGGCCAGGAAGAGTGAAAATTGCCCGCATTCTTTCGCAGCAGAGACTATGCATCCAGACACCTGTGTCAGCGCAGTTCGACAGGCCTGTCCAGCACCTGCGATGCACCTGCGATGGCACACCTGGACATCATCCTTCCCTACTGTATCTGTCTCTTTCCTCTGTCTCCCACGTTCTGTTTTCCTACCCTGGTGTGGTCTATGTCCAAATGCTTAAAAAGCCGCAACACTATCCAAGAAGATTCACTCTTGAGAAAGATCGGTCTCCGATCGAAACGTCGAGTCTAATAAAATGTTTCTTTAAATGAAGCGTACCCTTCGCTCTATTATATATATATATATATATATATATATATATATATATATATATATATATATAAATATATATATATATATATATATATATATATATATATATATTTGCCGACTTGGCCGGGCACCGTTCAGTCTTCGTTGACCGCGTCTTTGTAGTATAAAAAAGAATAATCAAAATCTGCGCCAAAATACGTTTTAGTGACGTCATTTTTTGTTTTTTTTTTTGCATTAGTGCTCAGAACGGCAACCCTAATCTAAAAACGTTGTCAGAACGTCGCCAGGGGCAGCTGGCAGCGCCACAAAACCTGTCCCAGCTCGAAGCCAATTTTGCTGATACCAGTTGGTCTATGGGATATATAGTGTCTGCTAGTGTAACATGAGTGTAGTAGCAGGTCTGTTCGATTCAGAGCCTGTTCTCGGCTTCCCGAACACATTGTAACCGAACGTGACCCTACTAGATTTAAAGAACGCTTGACATGTCATTTCGCTTCATAACCGATTGTTTCCTCTTCCTTTTTATTTGCAGTGCCTCCTTCATTTGAATTGTTGTATTTGAGCATTTTGACTTTTTGTACCTATGTTTAGACCATGAACGGTTGTTATCTTTATGTGTTACCTCCCCCCCCCCCCCCATTTATGTAATACCCCACCCGGGGCCTTTAAGGGTATAATAAATGATGATGATTATGATGATGAGGTGCAGTTCCAGTTCTTTGGTTCAGGTGCAGCGTGTCAGCAGCGCCACATATTACTGTCGCTCGCTTGTTCCTGTCGGCCGCGAGCTGTAAGTTCTCGCGGTTCGACCATAGACTAACATATATATAAAGAGAGGACCTAGAGGACACTCGTCGCCATTTGCGGCCCAGTTTTCCACGACTCCCCCAGACAACGTTACAGCTACAAAAAAAAAAAAATAGGTTCAGGATTGTATGTAATTAAATATTAATTAAACAGGTCGAAGTAACGGAATATAGATTATTTGGTTACTAAACGGAAGGCAAGAATAAACAGTAATAATTGTCACGGCTAGGTGGCATGCACCGCAACCATAGACCTTGCCGCAACCTCCAGACTCAAAGGGTTACACTTTTATGTCCCTGTCAAGCCCTATAAAAGGGGCGCGATAGTGGGTTGATCACGAGCACACATCGTTCTGTATTGCTTCAGGTATTGTTTCTGCTCTTTTAAACAGTGCCGGTAACTATTTCGCGCAAGTGGCGGAGGGGCCTGTGTATCAAACTACGAGAGACATGCAAAAAACCGAAACCGAAAGTTACGTCGCGGCCTCCAAGATTTGGTATTTTGAAGCGCCCCGCTCTGAGGCTGCCACGCTTCGCCAAGTCCGCTGTGCGCCGCTGTGCGCTGAAAGTGGGCCTCGCTTTATATGTTACTCTATGGTTTGGTGCTAGGATGTTAGGAATATAGTGAGAGACCGGAAAGAGTGGCGTGATATGGTCCATAGGGTCACGAAGAGTCGGCCACGACTGAACTGAACTGATGGTGCGGCTATTGTCGTGCCTCGCGAGGTCATGGACAATAACATCGTCGAAGTCATTTTTATGACATTTCTGGAGTCATCCGACAGTGAGGACGAGGAACCCGACGCCGTGCGTTCCTTCGCGGCAACAGTTAATTACATATCGTGGCTAAGAACGAGACCGATCGACTGGTTCAGACCAACGTGCCAACGTTACTAGAACGTTGGTTCAATCGAGTTCCCGTACAAGCGAAGCGCTGTTGCTAGATATGTTTCAGCTTTGAACTCGGGAAGATATCCAGGTTGCCACAAGAGACCTTAGAGGAACTTGCCATTTTAACGGAAAATGACCCCGGATCGACGACGGGAAAAAAAATGTCCCTATAGTAGACCATCGATGTTTACAAGAACCTCCTGTATCGGCGGCAATAAAGTTTTAAATAATAATATAAGAAATCTCATCGGCAACGCGCATCGTCTGCCAGCGCCGTCAATACGTGAACTTTTCTGCACCTCCTCCTCGGAGGGTGCGGCGGTTCTTTGCACCAGAGCGGCACCACGACTGCACCAAAAGCAATCGCGGACGGTGGTGCAGGGAACGTTGTGAATCGAGCGCTTCGGTGCAGCGCACTGTGAACCGATTCCGGCGATTCCACGGCTCACGGCCGGTTCCACGGCTCAATCGAACGCAGGTAGCGTCGAGGAGGTAGATCATGGAGGAAGGAAACAACTTCATGGAGGAAGCTTCGCTTGGGAAAGAAAGGAAAGAAAGTTGTTTCCTCTGTCCATGCGGCAGATGGAGGTAGCTTGCCAGTGCATGGCGGAAGTAGAATGGTTAATAGTCACGTTAAGTCACGTTAATAGAGCAAAACGTTGCGTGGCAGGTCCACGTCAAATGCCGAAATACGCGACGAATAACAAACGAGGTCCGGGACAGGCTCATAAGCGCCGTTTCGGCACTGAAGGCTCCAATCCGAACAACGCCCAAAGCCATGGCTAAACAAACACCACTAGAAATCTGGCAATGGAACTGCAGGGGGTGCCGCCAGAAACAGGGACTCCTAATGCAGTTTCTACTCACGCAAGACTCCACACCCGATATAACAGCTTTACAGGAAACTAACACGACACCGACACTCAGGGGATATACGTGCTACGATACCGGACGCACGGCAACCCTGGTGAGCAAAAAGTTGGTAACCATGACCCGATTCCCAACACAAAAATTGAGCACTTGGTAACGGAAATTATTCCCAAAAAGAAGCACAAAGAAAAGAGTGTCTTTCTCGTAAACCTCTATAGCCCGCCTCGCCAGCGGGACGCCAATTTTCATAAACTCTTTCTAGGGGCCAGCAAACTTGCTAAAAGCAACACGCTGCTCATTGTAGGCGACTTTAACGCTCGTGGACAGCAATGGGGATACCCCACAAATAATCAGAAAGGTATAGAGGTCGAGGATGCGGCGGAAGCGATCCAATGTACCCTCTTAACAGACGAAACTCAACCCACGCGCCTTGGCAATTCTGTCTGCCAGGATACGTGTCTGGACTTAACTTTTGTCAGGGGGGCGAAACATGCAACGTGGGAGAATCTGCTGGAGAATCTAGGCAGTGACCATTATATTTTGAAGATCACGATAACAGCCACCAACATCAAGCGCAAGCTCGGCAAGGCCAAGATCACCAACTGGCCGGCCTTCCGCAAGGCATGCACGGACCTGGAAGGTGGGTTACTTCCATAGATGATTGGTGTCAACAACTCAAACACATCCAGAAGCAGTACACTCAGGAAGTGGATCGCACCGAGCAAACACCAGAGGTGGACCCTCGGCTCCTCAGGCTATGGGAGGCACGCCGAGGGCTCCCCAAGCGCTGGAAGAAGCAGTGCTTTAACAGGAAACTCAAGCTGAAGATTGCAGACGTCACCAAGATAGCGGAGGAGGACGCAGCCCAACTGGCCAGGCAGAGCTGGCAGCAGTTCGGTAGCTCGCTGGACGGCACTCTCAGCACGGCCAAAACGTGGCGTATACGACTCTCCTCGACCCTATCCAAACCAGGGCCGAAAGCGGGAAAGCTATCCGCAGACTCATCCACACCTTCGAGGGTACGGAGGAGGAACTGTTAGATAAAGTAAAAGAGAAATGCTACGGCACGACCTTGCCTGCAGCATACCCGAAACCACACCTGGGAAGACCGAACACCCACCTGGACAGGCCGATCACCAGGGAAGAAGTGTTCGCTGCCATAAAGGTATGCACGCGCAACACTGAGGCGGGTGCAGACAAGATCCATAATGCACTCATACGCAACCTCAGCGACGGGCCGGTCGACCAATTGACCACCTTCCTCAACGAGCACTGGGCCGCAGGAACGGTTCCTGAAGAGTGGAAGCATGCGGAGGTCGTAATGATCCCAAAACCGGGTAAGAAACTCCAGATCGAAAACCTCCGACCTATCTCACTCACCTCCTGCCTAGGCAAGCTATACGAGCGTGTCGTTACTCGGAGGCTCCAAAATTACATGGAGGACGAAGACATATACCCCCACAGCATGTTCGGCTTCCGAGCTCACCTCTCCACCCAGGACGTCTTCATACAACTTATAGAGGAAGTCCTCACCAATGTCCCGAGCGCTGGCGAGAACGCGGTCATGGCCCTCGATATTAAAGGGGCCTTTGACAACGTTAGCCACGCGGCTGTAATGGAAGGACTCGACAACCTCCACTGTGGCGAGAAGATTCACAGCTATGTGAAGGCCTTTCTCTCCAACCGAACTGCAACGGTTGGGCTCGGAGACCTTCGCAGCGATAAATTCTCGACCCCCAACAAAGGCACACCTCAAGGGTCCGTCATCTCACCACTACTTTTCAACATGGCTATGATCGGACTCGCTAGAAAACTTGAGAAGATCGAAGGCATACAACACGCCATGTACGCTGACGACTTCACGGTTTGGGTTACCTCCGGGTCGCTCGGCCAGAAAGAAAAACGACGGCAAGCAGCGGCTACCTGCGTAGAAGGATATGTCCGTGCACGACGTCTCGCCTGCTCCACAGAAAAATCCGAACTCCTGCGAGTTCACAAAGGGAAACACAAAGAAGGGATCCTCAATGCCTCCCTCGAAGAACAGCTACTTCCCGAACGAGACAAGATACGAGTCTTAGGAATGTGGCTTCAGAGCAATCAGCGATGCGGCCATACGCTCGGCCTTCTCAAGCAATCGACCACTCAGGTCGCCAGGATGATCACGCCTGTGTCGCAGAAGCGGAGCGGTATATGCGAGAGGGGGATACCATGCGCCAGGTTCAGAACCTGGTACTCAGTCGCGTGGGCTACGCCCTCCCGTGTTTCAACCTCAACAAAGGAGAAGTGGAAAGTGCAGATATCATCATCCGCGAAGCTTACAAGACAGCCCTGCACCTACCAATGAACACCTCCAACGCAAAACTACTAGCTCTTGGCGTTCACACCTTCGAAGAGATCAAAGAAGCCCAACTGGTCACGCAGATAGCCAGGCTCCAGCAGACTCCTACGGGGCGCTCGCTTCTTAGGCAACTGGGGCTAGTTGCAACTGCGGAAATCGAGAATCGTACTGCGAGCATACCGGACGCAATTCGCCAGACGCTAAAGGTTAGCTCCCTTCCCCGGAACATGGACCCCAACTTGCATGTGGCCCGTAGAGCAGCCCGGGCGAAGTATGTATAAATAAATTTAGCTACAAGATCCACTACGGTATACACGAATGCGGCTCCGTATACAGGAAGCTCACGTAACAGCGCAGTGGCGGTAGCTATTGATTCCAACCTAAACGAACTAGCTAGCGCCTCAGTCAGGGATTGCACGGTAACCGAAGGAGAGGAGCTGGCCGCTGCTCTAGCGGTGGTAGCCGGGTATCGAAGCAACACGTCCCTTACCATTCTTACAGATTCGAGAGAAGCGTGCCGTAGGTAACTACATGAACGGCCGCATAGGTCGCGCCGCGCTCAGGCTCCTCCAGAGCGCGACCCCATCAAAAGTAAAACACAACATCTACTGGGTGCCAGGACACACCGACATAGCAGGGAACGAACGCGCCGATGAGGTAGCTCGAGGGTAAACGAGCCGAGCTTCCTCCCAATCGGACTATCTACCCGAGCGAGTCGGCCCTACGTACTCAGACATTCTGAACTACTATAAGGGGATACGGATCCGCTATCCGCCGCCTCATCGGGATCTAAAACAACAAGAGGCAGTGTACTGGCGAAGACTGCAGACAGGAACATTACATAACCTGTATATCCTAAGCAAAATTTACCCATCACAATATCGCGACACCTGCCCATGGTGTGGTAGCAAACCTTCGTTATACCACATCACGTGACAATGTAGAAATAACGATAGCTTTCGTAAAGACCCGAGTGCGGAACAGCGCGAGGGCCGGCTCCCCAGCGGCGATTTGGATTGCCAACTAGGTCTGATCCAGCACGCCCAGCGAGCAGCGAAGCTCAGCGGAGCCCTGGAATAGGGGCACCGACCCTGTGAGAAGACGGGACCTCATCTGCTACTAGCACAAGACCTTCCTAGAGAAACTAACGTATTTCCTATCCTATCCTTAAACAGCGCTACTGTTTTTGCTGAGACATGCATTTTTATTGTTGTGATTTGTTGCTGTATATATATATATATATATATATATTATTGGTTGATGCAATAAACCATGCATATGAAAACCATAATTGTTCACTTGGTACATTCTGCTGCGAACTGGGCACGACTGCCCTGTTGCACCAGTGTTTCTGGACTGCACCTTACTGTGCTGAGGGACAAAGTAAATGGCCAAAGTACTTGCATGACTTGCAGCAGTATTTGTATTATGAATTTGCATGCGTGGTCTCTATTTGGAAGTGTCGCTGCCTTTCTATGCCACCACCTTTGCCAACCACTCACTTTCATTGTGCTGGAGCAACTGCTTGTAAACAAGGTCGTAAACAACAGAAACTCGAGTTCTTTTAGATGGCAAAGGTTGGCGCGCACTGAAAGGCAACAACCTTCAAAAGATGCAGGCTCGTGAATGCAACGCGGCGTTTTTTTTAAAAAAAGCTTGTTTATAATTCGCGCCTAAGTAAACGTATGCGTGACGTCATTTGACTTTATGGCCCCCAAATTTTCATTGGTCGCTGGAGCCCATGAACTGCCATGTTTTGTACGTATGGGCGTCTATGGAGCGTTCGCTAACACAGCACTGTGTACCATGGCGGCGAGCACCGAGCTTTCAAAAGGGATGGCCGGCGCATGGGTGAGTAGTCAATTGAGATCAACTTAGTTGTATGCAGATAAATCAAATTCATGTGGAGCTCGGTTTTCGCTACTTACACGCAAGCCTGGATTTGCCTAGTGTTCTCTTAAACAAAGGCATGCGTTGTCGTTTCTATCTCCCTCCCTTTTGCAATATTTGAACGTAGGCGCGTAACATAGGTAAAATATTTCGTCGCTTCTTCGTCCAACCTTTATGTTCAGTCAAGCCTGGCCTGTTTACGTTTTGGAAACAAGCCCAAAAAGCCACGCTGCAGCGCTTGGTTTGTTCATTTCTTATTGTGTCCTCGTCCTGCTGCACTATAGTCACGAGTACAGTGAAATAGATGCAGCAAATCAGAGCTAGAATGATTCATGGTCGACCCTTTCGGCTGGTTTGTCAAATCTAATCTCTCTAGCAATGATTTATCGTCCAAATACTCGGCTCTACTGCTACCAAAGTAACGCATTCTGCTCTGCGGCGCTAGTGTTCACTGCTTGCTCACGTTTCAGGTAGACCTGGCAAGGCTGGTTTTCTTGAAGGACCTTGCTGAAAGCAGCAGGGCTCGTCGGCTGCAGTCGTCAAAGAAACGGAAGATGAGGCCGATGCGGTGGAAACACGTCGTTAAAGCGTACCATTATTGTCATGTATGTATTGTCTTTGTGTTAAAGAAAATTGGAAAAATAAGTATCGCTAAAGCTTGAGCTCGGAGTATTCTCCTTTCAAAGTATTAAAATTTATATATATTCTTCTTCGCCCCTATTCATCAGTGCAGTGTACTAACACCGTTTCTTGGGCTAGTTGGTGCATACTTGAACTGGTGTAAAACTGCGCCGAACGGAACACACCACAAGAAAGAACACGCATGCAACGCATGACAGTGATAAAAATTTGGAAAGCTGCACATACATACTGGCCTCACATATTGCCAGAAGTGGTGTAAAGGGAAGAATGGTATATTGTTGCCACCTCTCAATATTTTGGCAGCAGATGTGCAAGTTGATCTGCGCTTACACAGTCTCAGCTGCGCAGGCCTAAATTCACTTTGTCGTGCTGAGATTCACCTTGTTCTTTTTTTATTTTACTTTTTTGCATCATACAAAAAACCGGAGGCAATGAAAAAAAAAGCAGTGTTTCACCATGCTTGACAATCCTTGCCGCCTCTTGATGGTGGCACAAAAATGCACAAAAAATATACAAACGTGTTGAGGTACTACCGTTCAGGAGTGCAAGTTAAAACAAATAAAAAGATGAAAGCTGCTGTATAAAGGGAAAGAAAAAGAAAAATAGGGAGTACATCCTTGTACTATGACGAACAGTATTTCGGGCATGGAGCTTTCTCGGCAAAAACTGCATTTGAAGATCCCCAGGTGGTTGAAATTACTCCGTAGCCCTCCACTATGGCTCCTCTTCCTCTCTCTTCACTTTCACTCCCACCTTCCTCCCTTTCCTTAAGGCGCAGTTCAGGTGTCCACTGAAACAAGTGTGACATACTGCACCATTCCCTTCCTGTGAACCAATTATTACTATTATTAACAACACAGCTAGACATAGAGGTTGCGAATTGGAGACAGTGACATGGTACTAAGTTCATCAGACAAGGATATGTTTAGAAACCGAAGCAATATAGAGGTCAGCATAATGAACCCATACTGGTCCCGATTTGTGGGGTTGCATATGAGTCACATCTTCTAATGTCATGACAAAATTGGCAAGGTGTAAGAACATCGGGAAAATAGTTGTCATCATTGTATATTGTTCATTTATAAGAGTTGCAAATCTATAGTCATACAAATTCTGCACAGACAGCCCTGTTTTCATAGAAAATTGGCATAATCGGTGACTCAAATGCAAATAGGCAATGGCACGCAGCATTTCTTTTAAAGGACAAAGAGGATGTTAATATTTGTCACAGTCGTATTTCTCCACGCAAGAAAACTAACTTTTAAAGACTAATAGACAAATGCGTAATACAGATTCAGCCTGACTTGTGATAAAACATTTTTAAGAGAGCAGACAATTCCATAGACCGAGAAAGGGTAAAAGAGACAGCTCCTACAATAGCATCTCATGTCATTGACGGTGTAAACAGAATGCGAACAGATTTAATGTTTCTACTTATCTGATGGTATCACAGCCTAAATAAATTGGAGGTGGATTCAGCATCTGCTTTCCCTTGGGGTTGAAAAATAATGTGGCAGTTTTTTTCCTTACTTATGGAGTATTGTTCACTGAGCATGTGTCTAATGCAGACATAGCTTGGTTTGCAGTGTCAGCGATTGAATATTTTGGGGTTAAAGAAAAGGCTGGTGTCTGCGTACAGGATATAAGTAGCTTTGTCTTATACATTGGGAATATTATTTACATACATGCTGAAGAGCAGGGGTCCCTGAGGCATGCCTTTTCTTATAGCTAGTATGTCAGAGCAGTAGTGGTCATTTTTTGTGTACTGGCATCTCGAGCCTAGATATATAAGGTTCAAGAGTAGACTGGTATGTCATAATGTTCTAGGTCTGCAAAAAAAGGATACAGTGGTTAATATTATCAAAGGCTTTAGTGAAATTGACAAGAACAGCCAGCATGAGTAACTTTTTTTCAAAACAGTTCAGTACATGTTCCTTCTTCCTGCTGATCTTTTGGGCATGAATCCATATTGGTAATCAGTTATTAATGAATACTTGTTAATAAATTTTTGCAGCTTTAAGAGAATTATTTGTTCCATACCCTTTGAAAAGTATGGGAGGACTGAGGTAGGCCTGCAAATTACAGAGGATATTCTTATCACCCTTTTTATAGATTACCACCACTTTGCCTGTTGCTTATTGGCAGGAAAGACTCCTGCCTAGTCACACTTTTGTTTTGTGCTGTCTACCCAATGCATTATAGTAATTCTCAGTTTTAACTATTGCAAGAGAAAGAATAATTAAAGCTGGGAATTAATTATAACACATTGGACAGACTTAGCACGAAACAAAAGTGTGCATCAGAGACAGAATTGCAATGTTAGCAAGGATGTTAGCAAAATTTTTAGTTTCAAACACCTCTTCAGGTAATGAGTGATGTTTGCGGTAATGTGCTTATCTATATTGGTTAGCTATGCAAAGTATATTTAAGCGTGCATTTAAGCTTGTGTTGGGTTTTCCTATAATAATGCATGATGGGAGATTCCAAATTTGTCTTGAAGATTAATAGAGAAATTGTGTCTTATATGGTGCGCTTATTTCTTTGACTACCATTACAGCTGAAGGAGAATGAGTATTTTGCAATTTTTAGTGAATAAAATATACTACAGGGCCCATATTCCGAGTTTGCGTTGTTATCGAAGTGTCGCTATCTCACATGAACTCGTCATCTGATTGTTTGAAACGCCGGAACATAATGTTGCCACCTCTTTCAGTTCCGTAGTGGCAACACCCAGTTCCGGCGTTTCGATCAATCAGATGACTTGAGTTCATGTGAGATAGCGACACTTCGATAACGACACAAACTCAGAATACGGCCCCAGGTCTCTTAGTACTTTTTCCAGTTCTGAAATATCTTAATGTGGATCGCAGACTGAATATTTCAGTTTCATCCCAATGGCTGACATACATGCCAGTTTTTTAATGCTGCTCAAAGGCTCAAATTTCTCTTTGCAGGTGACGTTATGACAAGTTATGTGGTTAGTAATTAAGCTGGGAATTAATAATAATGTCTAGCTAGTTGCGACATGTAACCTGAAACCTGTGCAGTTTGGACATTTTTCCATTGAAGTGCTCAGCGTAGTTCAAAATGACCCATGCTTTGAGCAAGGCTGAAAACTAGTGAGAGAGCATTAGAGGTTTTGGTTGGTTTGTAGGGTTTAACGTCCCAAAGCGACTCAGGGTATGAGAGATGCCGTAGTGGAGGACTGCGACAATTTCGACCACCTGGGTTTTTTTTAACGGGCACCGACATTGCACAGCACGCCTTGCTTTTCGCCTCCATGGAAAAGCGGCCGCTGAGGCAAGGATTCGATCCCGCATCCTTGGGAACGGTAGTCGAGCAGTGTAACTACTGCGCCACACCGGCAGGGCAGCACTAGGGGCTTTATAAATAAAGCAGTAATTCTCAAGTTGGTAATCCCTAGCACTCTTTTTGTATATCTGACGCTCAGTGTCGAAATGGAAAAATATTACTATTTTGCATCCTTGTTTTGGCGTGTTGTGAATGATGGTACTATACGCTTTTTGCATGCCAGTCTCCTGGCCGCAGAAACTTATTCTGAGCATCATTTTCAACCTCCGGTTTAATTTTTCTCAACTAGCTACTACACCTTGTATGCCAAAATGCTAACCTTTCTTGGTTAGAATCAAATTTCAAAAACTGAATTCGGCATACTTTTATCACTTTATAATAGGCTCTCACTAGAGCAGAGTCGATCAGCCCATTTTGCTGATGTTTGTCCAGTCCTTGCAGGTTGTGGTTGGCAGGTAGTAGCCGAGGCTAAAATTTTGGGGGATACTCAAGCTCTGCCCCAGGTATTGGCATCAGTGGCTCCTGTTGGCCAGATGAGATCCTTGTTCGCGTAAATGCACTTTGCTGCTTGCATATGTAGTAACCTTTTAATTTGTGCGTCCATTAACCCACACATTGAATAGCAAGCTACCGCAACATATGAAAGACTGCCTGACGGAGATACTGTGAAACTTCGCTGAGACGTTTTCTAAAGAATTCCAGAAAAAAAAAAGTATTATCCGCTCAAAAGCCCAATGACTTTCACCATAAAAGTGTAGGTTAGCATTTATAGACATCCAGTACGCACAGCTCCTTTTTTAGCATTCACAGAATTCAATCTGTGTTTGCATTTTCCTAAGCATGGAAGAGATTTACTGGCGAATCCCATTCATAGAAGGCAATGATGAGCCAGTATCACTTGCTTGGTTGTTTCCGATGCTTCGCCCCTTTACTCCAGTGACATGTGGAGAAGCCATCGCGACAGCTTACAGCCATCGCGTTTTTGCTCATGCCGAGTCTCCCCCATACCCGAACCGCTTGTATTTAAGCATATAATTGTAGCTATCAAATGGTTCACCCCTGTGCCCCGAAGGCACTGCAAAGAAGTTACTGCGTTTTTCCTCATGGAGTCACGTTTCCACGGAAACGTGCGCCTCGGATGTTTTGGTGCTTCGCCCCTTTGCACCTGGCATTGCAGGAAAGCAACTGTGGCGGTTGAGCGCCGCTGATCAGTTTTTCATGTCGCGAGCGCTCGTTAACACGTGTCCGGTTGATCGCAAAACGTATTATACGACCACAATTTGTCGAAAGTTTGAACGTAGTAACTGGTAAATTGTATTAGTCGGGAACATATTAACCTGGAAGAAATATAGTGTACCTCTATGGAAGATGTTTTACTGCCCACGATTTTGAGCATATGAAATATAGGTACAAAGGTTTGTGCTGTTAATTGTTGCAGTGAAAACCACTTAAAACAATTTCTTATAAAACAGCGCATGGACACAAGAAAAGACTGAGAAAAGACACACAGTGCGGTGTCTTTTCTCTGTCTTAGTCCCATGTCCACGCGCTGTTTTATAAGGAAAGCATAAGTAACTTGCCCAAACTGCCATTTTACTGCTTAAAACAAGCTTATGCCAAGTGAAGTGGTGTTTTCAGGTGCATGAGGTCTAATTTTTTATTTTAAGTGTATATTTTTTATGCACTTTTAGCTAAAGGATGAAAGCAGCACTCCCCTTGTGTTGCCATTCAAATGCTTCGAGTTGCTATCAAAGGGCAGCACTGTCGTTTTTAAACCCTTGCCAATTGTACAGTGTAGCATATTGAACCAACGAAAGACACAAAACTCAAGAAAAGAAGTATATGGGAGAGCGTTGGAATATCTTTCGCTGGCTCAATGTGTTAGATTCGCACAAACTAGCAAACTAGCCCAAATGGTCACCATGTTAAAATGTACTTCAGTGGTTTTAATTGTGGAAATGCAGTGACCAGTGTGCTATACTAGATCTGTCTAATTACTATGTTAGCAGGGGCCACATAAGATTTCAATCATCACCGTGGCTCCTGTGCACTAACTGTACACCTTGCTGGCGTTGGTGGCCTCAGGACAGAGAAAGAAGCCACTGCTGAAAAAGTTTGGTGAAACATGTGCAGCACTTTGGGTGCTAAACCCTCCATAGTTTTCGAAGAAGGTTTGTGCCCGAAAATTCAGCTGTCAGTCCCTAAAGGAATGGTCCAGCAAGCACCGAGAAGGCTTTCAAGCCTCTTGAACCTTCCGATGAATGTGTTTGCTGGAATTACTGAGCTCAGAAACCTGCTTTAGAGAGTTTCTAGCTTGAAAGGGTGTGATGTTTAGGAGTGGAAGCGCTGCTCCAGTTGCTCCATTCCACTCCAAACTGCTTTCCCTGCATAAAACAGTGCAAGAAACGGGACGAAACACGAAGGAAAGGAAACAAAGACACAGGCGCTGTTTTATTATGCAGTACCAACTAGCCCGGCCTTTTGCACTTCTGCTTTCCCTGCTCCATCCTGCTCCAAAACTGCTCCAAACTGGCTGCATTTATGTTCTGCCATCAAATTTAGGAGAAGAGAGAGAGACCCTTTAATGAAGAACAGATATTTTAGCCGGCATTTAAATTTCGCTGACATGCTACACGGGAACAATGTCACAGCGCCAGGAGCAAGGATATGACGCATCGTGCACTGGGCTTAATACAAATGAAAATTTTGTAACGGATTGAAGTATGGAGCATAATAAATATTTGTCCGCAAGTAAATTTAGTATGATTAACAGGTCATTGAAGTTTTTAGTTGCAAAAAAAAAAAATGCACATGCATGTGACGTAGCACCGCCTTCCAGACTTTTGATTTGCCAGTGGAGAGAGTAGCGAGGGTAGCAAACGAAGCAGATAGCATAAACCGCGAGCCATTAGGAAACTTGTCCGGCTGCAAAAAGTGCACGAGTCTTTGTATGAAAGAGCACTGAACAAGGGTTTAGGGGGGGAAAACTTCAGTTCGTAGGTCGAGCCAACATTTCAACAAGTGGACTTGTCTTCGTCCAGATGAAGACAAGTCCACTTGTCGAAAAGTTGGCTCAACCTGCGAACTGAGGCTTTCCCCCCCTATACCTTTGTTCAGTGCTCTTTCATACCGTGTAAACAATCTTCTTTCTCTCGTTCTACAAGTCTTTGTAGTGCTTTTACTATAAAAACAAGCCAGTACTTCAACATCGAGCTCCTTTGTTCCTGAAAAGCACTTCAGGCCTACACCAGACAAAAGCGTGCTTGAAGCGATATGGGTTGGAATGCCAAAGCTGTTAGTCACTAGGAAACTTCTCAAGAGTTTTGGAAGGGCATATGGCCTACTGCCAAGATATTAAAAATGAACCCAGGCATTGCTCAAACAAAGAATGATAAACTACTATTGACAGGAGGCAGTGAAGTAAAGCTTAGTGATGATATACCCTTCAATGCCATCTGTCTATGTCCCAAAGCTGCTCCAAAATGCTCGAGCCACTTCCACCCCTGTAGACCTCCTCCATGTTTACAAACAAACAAGGTGATCGAGGTGGCGCTGCAGTCATCTGCGATCCTACAGTAGGCAAAAAGTATGGGAGCGGCATTGGTGCTAAGCTTATCGAAACACGTTATTGTGGTCTGAAGGCACCTTTTTGGCAGACAAAATAACCAATTCTCGGGAATCTATCAGATAAGCCCAGGCATAGGATCCTTTGATCATGTAATACCCCATATTTGGGGGCTTTGAGCTGTATTCTAAATAAATAGGTAGATATGCACAAGATAGGGAGCAGAAATATCATGCCCATTCATCTGGACTCCAAATTGGTATTGCTGCTCAAACGCATCGAAGTGGTAGACTCAACACTTGAATCCATGATGTCAAAATAGGTAAACGTGTTAGCTCAGACTAGGTGTTCAGTTATCAAGTGCACAAGCAAGTGTTCCGTCTGCTGCTGGTCTGTTCCAAGTGGTTGCTAAGGTCAGCCTGTGTTATACGCACACGCACGCACGTGCACACACACACACACATCTTTACAAGCTTTGGCCGTTTGTCTTGTCAGAGATGAATGTGAAGTTGGAAAGGCATTGAACGTGCATAAAAAGGAATCTAATTGTAGATTTTGTAGTTCAGAAAAAGAAAACTGCAATTATCAAAGGCGTTTGACCTTAGAAACGTGCTCCAAAACATAATTCGTATGCTCCAAAGCTCTCGTTTCGGTTCTCCAAAATGGCTTTATTACTGTTTCCAAACCTGCTCCAAAATGCTTGAGCCTGCTTCCACCCCTGCATTTATTATAAACATTCAAAACGTCCCCTTGAAAACACCATTCAGCCCTAACTAGTAGTGAGCGCCTGCAACTATGTTTTGCATACCGAGCTCTTGTGACGATGGGAACGTGTGGCACGCTTCATGTTAGGAGAGGCCAGCCTTCATGCACCTGAATTTGACTGTGTGGCCGAGCTGCCTAACTGCTGAAGGCAGTCCCTTAAACTGTAAATGAATGTTGTGTGTGGCAGTGGCTAGTTTTGAAGCACCTTCCACTGTGGCCTTGATGCGCGCGCCACCCCAGCACACTTGCAGGCTGCACCATGCTTGTAAGCTAGCTTTCTGCCATGTTGCGTATACTGATATGTTAAACTATTTTGCGGTCCCCTCCAGAGTTCAGTACACTGGGATCGACATTATATGCTGCTAGAAGTTTGACTGGAGATATAGAAAGTCCTTGTTTCAGGGAACTTGACCTGGCATGCTGTACTACAAACTGTGTACTACTGTGGTGCGCGAGCCTAAAGCAGTTGTGCTGAAGAGTGGAAACAGTGCATAGAAATGCAAGGAAAGGTTTTCAGGCAGATGAGACGCTGCTGTGTTGATAGGCTTTGAGAGTACTGCTGCTGCCTGCATGCATGCTAATGTTTTATTTATGCATCTGGGGGCAAAAACAATGGAGGTACAGTAGTGCCCCAAAAGCAAAACTGAGCATGCAAGCGGTGGACAGACTGCTCCTCAGCACGCTCTACGACTGGAACCACACACATACTCTGGTGGACCCATCCTGCAATTGTGACGCGTCTTGCACAGGCACAGTCACGTTCCTTCCATCAGTATCTCTCATTTGTAGTATGTTGATTGAAGGGCTCTTGAAATTCTGTACAGCCTTTTTTCCTTTTCTAGCTGCTCGGCTATTTCATGATGCCCACTACCCCACATTGGTGTAGTTTTTTTGCGGAAAAATTTGGACTTGTCTGGCTTTTTAAAAAGTTTTGTTGGAAATGCCCCTCGGAGGGAACAGTCCAAGTTGGGAACCATGAAGGGCAGGGAGCGGATAAGCAACACACGGTTTGGACAGTGGTCACAAATGGTCCACTTTGTCTCTAAGCATTTGTGAATGTCTCAAGATGAGCCCCATGCTCTCGTTTGTCTAGATATACAAACAAGCTGTTTTGAATAGATAGGTCTGAATGTGAACTCCGTGGAGGGTGCATAATTTACAGCACCAGTGATGCTGGCTTTGAAGCTTTATGGCGGCAATTTCACGCTGCGATTGCCCTATGTAGAACAAAAGATGCTGCCAGAAGATGACTGATGAGTACCTTTATGTCAGCAGCATTGCAGATGTGGAGGTTTAATGTGTGCTGGCAAAAAAATGCCTGCATGTTTGCAGCAGGGCTGCAGCTGGTAAGAAGAGGTTCATGCTGATGCTGTGAGGGCAGGGATAAGTTGAAGTGTCTGTGATGTAAAATTTCTTGCTGTCCTTGAAATTCAGATTACAAGTGTGTGGCAGCAGTTTTATACTAGAGGCTTTCGCTTTGCACCGCCATTGTAGCAGCATTTGGGGGTTCAGTCGCAGCTCAAGCGTCATCCAGTGCAGCAGGTGAGGGCTTCTGTCCATCACCCTCCCCCTGGTATCCAGCAGCCAGTCCCACCTGGCCCCTCGTGACGTCCGCAGGTGGTGTCTGGCCAGGACAAGGATCCAGCCCCTGCCACGTGCGCTGCATCAGATACTCACCTGCAACAGCAATAAAATGCAGCTGTTCTTTGGTGCCACATGTGGAAGAAGTCACTTACTTGTGCCTCACTCGAGGCTTTGATCTGAACACAGACTAGATGTTCAGTTGCTCAACCCTGCGATTACAATGTTCACTGGTGGTGGTCAGCCACTGTTTGTCGAATGGATGTGCCAGCCTAGTTCTCAGTGCAAGACAAAGTGCTTGGTTTATGGGGTTTAACGTCCCAAAGAAACTCAGGCTGTGAGAGATGCTATAGTGGAGGGCTCCGAAAGTTTTGTCCGCCTGGGGTCCTTTAACATGCACTGACATTGCTTGCAAGACAAAGTGCAGGACACTGAAAGACGTTTGACTCCTGACAAAGTGCATGGCCAGCTTTGCAGAAAGGTAGTGCCATGTATGAAGCTGAGAAGTCCACTAAAGGCACTTTCTGCTTGCAAGTGGCTTGTCTCCCATTCTGGCAAGGAGAACATTGCCACACACATGCACTTTTATGCTGTCCACATTTCTTGCCAATATACTCAACCTCCTGCACAGTGACAGCTCAGGTGTCACAAAAAAGTCTTCATTTATTGAAAAGATGCCAAGTTCCTATTTTCTGCTTCTTTTTGCTGGAATAAACAAGCACGGGGTCGGCCACATTTGCCCGGAGTGATCGAGCAGTGTGATGGGCTGCAAGTAAAACGTTAACTCCACTGCGTCTGTGGTTCGTATTAGCTTGTGGCTAGGCTAGAGTGCAACCATATTTGGCAAAAGTCGAAACCTGCTTTGCAATTTCACTTGAGCACTCTAGAGCAGTGTGATCAACCCTGTACACATTTGCTGCACTAGGTGAGCCTTGCTAGATGATGGTACACAGCAGTCCTTGCAATGAACTTTGCATCAGGCCACTTGCAGAAGCAGTGAAGATAAAAAAAAGAGCTTTCTGCTGCTTAACTCCAGGTTGCCTCAATATGCTCACAGCAAGAGTGCAAACAAACAGTATCAAGCTGTTCGTACTGGTGACCATCGGTATTATTCAAGTGCAATTGCAGCAGATTAAAGCACCAGCATTCTCCACAAAGTTGGCACTTGAGTGCAAATGTCGAAAACGGGTGACCTGGCCAAGCACTGATTGGTGGGAGAGCTGCAAGTCTGAGTTGGCAGGAGCAGCCACTTCGCGCAGATCCTTTAATGGTCTTTTTGATTTGGCTTCCACTGGCAGCACTAGTTCTTAAATGTGCTGTGAGTGTACAGCACCTGCTCGGCTAGAGTAAGTGCGGCCGCAACACTGACTTGAGTGGCTGCTGCCAAAACGAGTACGGAGTTGCAGGCCTACCAGCCGCCATCATATTTGCCATAACATGACAGCTATTGCTCCATTTCAAAGATGCGTACACCTGTTGCACTCGCAAACTGATGATGACAGAGATGCTAAGTCTGAACATTTCCTGCTGGCCCATGGTCACATGGGAGTGTTCAAGGCATACACCCAGATCCAACTGTGTTACTACTGGGGAAGCATGCATGACTGTGTCAATATGTCTGCTAACACCTTGCCTGTATCAACGCTGGAAGCCACCCAATCGTCCTTTTACTAGAGCGTTTCAGCCATTACATTGTCCACCATAGCCCTTTGACTGCATTAGCATTGATTTACAGGGACTGTTTCTGTACACCGCAGCCAGCAAGACCATCATCACGATTGATCACCTGAAAAAGTATGCATAAACCACTGCTCTTCTATCTACCACAGCATAAGATGTAGCTCCTTCATTTTGCAGCAAGCCATCTTCTGCCATGGCACACCTCATGAACTGTTCAGTGAACTTGTATGGAGTTGTAAAAGCCCTGCGCACAAGTGCAATATAGTTGATCGAACCAGGTCAGCCTATCATCCACAGACTAACAGGCTCACCGGACGATTTTACTGTACCCGTGGCGACACGTGCACTATGCATGTCTCATCCAACCACTTCAATTGGGATCTTGTCCTTTCGTAAGGGCTTACAATATGCAGGTCACTATTGGCTTCTCTTTTCTTCCTTTACAGTTGTCACCCTTCAATACCATTCTCCTCACCAAACTTAAGCACCGGAGTATAGACACCTTGCTAAGAGTTTGCTGAGACATGTGGCGCCACCTAGCGGCCGACGGGAGCTAGCAATAAGGCGGCCCAGGAGCAGACGCCGTATACAGTCGAACCCGGATATATCGAATTTTGGTTATATCGAACTCGCGGAATATCCCCTTGAAAACCCCATGTAAAAGTATAGGAAAGCCGCGTCATATATCGAACTTAATTTCACCGGTCGTTCGAGAACTTAATTTCACCGGTCGTTCGATATATCGAACTTCGCACCACGCACTGGAAAATGTGCCTTCCCCAAAGACGATCGCATCACCCTTGGCCGTTTGCCGCGTGACGTTTTCAAGCCACGCGCGGAAGGAATGACAGGGGACAGTTCGGTGACGGCTGATCTGGGCAGCGCCGCACCCATTCCCCAAAGGCGCGCATCTGCAATTATCGTTTCCGGCGCGCCAACACATGACGTTTGCAAGCCATGTGCGTAGGTGTGCCCATCCTTTTGCAGAGCTATCTCTCTCCTTCAGCACGCGCTACGCATGCGCCAAGCCAACTCAGCCGTTTTCAGACAGGCGTCGGATGTTTTCTGCAGCGTTTGTTGCGAACCCTCTGCGCGCGGCGGCTGATGTGGCTATGGCGCCTGCGGAGAGTTAAAAAGCGGCAGCTCGCTCTCTCTCTATCTCTTTTTTTTTTTGCGAGTCATCCTTTCTTATCGTTGTGCTGTTCGGACGTTAAGAAACGGCAGGTTTTTTTTTTTTTTTTTTTTTTTTTGCGGGAGTCGTTTATCCTTGCATGTATGAATCAACGAAAGCACGCGGTCAGCTGCTGCGATCATGAGGCGCGATAAATTGAACCAGGCTTGTGCAATCAAGCCTTCACGGGCACTCTGCCAAGTTCGCTCCCCGCCACCGCAGGAGCTATCAAAAGATAAACACGCCCCGACGTTATCACGCTGCGCAGCATCTTGGAAAGCCGCCAAGAAATGAGCTGTGGATGAGAGGACCGAAACGGAGTGACGCGCGTGCCATCGACATGCAAGCGAAAACGCTCGCGATTTCTGCCACGGCGGCACAGAAACCTTGTTTTGAGCTGCCGCGGTGGCTCGAGCAGCGAGAGGGACGCAGTTCCATGAAATTTTTTGCTCTGTGCGCTCGTCGCTGAGATCGCTCAATCGCTTGCATGTGAGCGAGCTGGCCTTAACACTTTTTTTTTTTTTTTTAAATTCTCTGGTGCAAAAGTGGAGGGTGGGTTCATTATGCGAGTGGGTTGATTACGCGACAAATACGGTATCGTTTTTTGGCATCGTAAGTGCCGTCACAAGCCGATTTTTGTATATCGAATTATCCATATATCGAACTATTTCGCGATCCCTTTCGAGTTCGATATATCCGGGTTCGACTGTATGTTGTGATCGCTGTGCTCCTTTTGCGTTCACGTTTTTTTATCCCAGTGAGTGTGATTTACTTATTTAGTGGCTTAAGCATCTCGTGCGATGCTTCGACTGCTACAGATGCGAACAAGAATAAAAATAAGTACAGGTGCTGCAAGAAAGACTGCCACAATCATGCAGGGGACCAAAGAGTACTGCTTGTGGGGGGGACTTGGGAAACGTGACAAGAGAAGAGGATATGTTGCTGTGAGAGAATAAAGTAACTGAATTCATTGGCTAATGGGGTCAATGGCATACAGATGCCAAGGGTAAATAAGATGATTGCCGGTTGAGTGGAGAAAACGGTACAAACTTCTGACTCGGGTTGCCGGGCACTCTTTACAGTACACACTCTGTGCTGTAAAATTTGGCGCATACTGGTATATCCCGTGCAGGATCGAGTGACGTCTGTCTTTTAAAAAACGTAAAGTCCAGAAAAGCAAGAAAACCGCATAGCCGCCGCATCGAATTCTCGCCACATTTCATTGGAGGCGAAATTTTAAAAAAAAAAAAAAAATGCCCGTGAGCTCTCTCAACCGCACCTCTAATGCAATGTCATTCGGAACCTTAAACCAAAAATACACTCAAAACTTCTAGTACAGATTTGGACAAGCATAATTACTATATGTAAATTAGTTTTTAACCCTTTCGCTGTCGGGCATTTCTGGCCATGATGCACCCTCAGTGTCGGCTTGGTTTCAGGGAACGAGCATAGCGATTTATATTTGATTATGATTGCTATACAAATAACATAGTCAACGGAATATGCACATTTCAGTGTTCTGCAGATGTTAATTAACATCATAATTATTACAAGCCTGATTATAAATTAGATAGATGAGGATAACATAAGTAAAAAACTGCTCGATACTTCTTAAGAGACCGAATTCGGGCTCGACACATATTTATAATCAAAAGAGCCATCGCTAAAGTCTGCAGTGGAAGGTCCCGTGTGGTCAGCCATCCGAAAGTAACCGCACCCACAGAGGGTGCACTTTCGGTGCCCCACACAGCGGAGATAAATGGCACGTTATGAAATCAAGATGACAGAGGGAGGGAAAGAGGCTAAAACAACCTCCTTTGCTGCTACTAGCCGCAAGCAAGGGCGCGGCAAGAGAAAGCGAAAGCAAAGCAGCAATCAAGTTATGTGTCAACCTACAGGAAAGGCAACAGTGCGAGCCCCTGATCGTAATGCGTCGTAGCAGACACGCCAACGGAATAAAAATAAAAATCTGCTAACCTACGGCAAATGGCAGAACAACCGTTGAACTCGTAACCGCACACACGCATTGCGAAGCGCGCGCCGCATGATCGCTTAGCGCGATAGAGCGACCGCGCCCTCCAGCAAAGAAGGTGGCAGGGGCAGGGGTGGTCGCTCCATACTCTTTAGTATATATGCACCAACACAACACGAGGCGAAAATACGAACTTGTAGAAAGATTCGTTAGATGGTGCAGCCTGTCCACGCGCAAAGTTTTGAATGCACGATAGAGAACGTACAGTACCAGTACGTCGGTGACACTGTAGGGGGGAAGCACGAAAACGTACCGGTACGTTCGTGACAGCGAAAAGGTTAAGGTGCTGAACAAGTCGAACTGCAGTATGTGGAAGCCCATGAGACCGTGTACGTGGAGCAGGAACTTCATTCTATAGTTCTGCGCCAAACTTTTCTTGCACAGACTACTCAAGCTGCTCAAGAGTTTCTTTTCCTAGCCGATAGAGCGTTCCATCATTAGTATAGCAACAGTTAAATCATAACTCTAATGACTTCACGTATGGTAATTTTGTCATTGAGTGCCAACTTGTCCGCCGGCCTATGCTTCCGGAACAGAGGTACAAAATCTTCGCCCGTTTTCGTTTACGACGCATGCTACAACCGCGAAGTGCTTGCAATCGCCACGACGTCCGTAGTGGGAACTGCATCTGCCTCCCTGTAACCTCCCTGTCGAAAGCTGCGCACCACGAACAAGTGTTCGTCATCAAAACCGCGAGGAAATTATCATGCTACTGTAATCAAACAAGGACAGGTAAATTAAAAGCTCTGACCGTTAAAGACCGAGTTGCATGTAAGCGAGAAAGAGAGCGACGCGACGAGGTGAAGCAGGGAAAGCGATTATCGTTCGCTCCGTTGCGTATTGGGGAAGATACATGCTCACGATAGAAAGAATCGATGGCAACATGCAACGGCGATGACGCTCTGTATTGCTGGCATAGTACACTGCAAAACTATTTGCAAATGCAACAGTCATAACAATAGCAAGAATTGAAGTATTTTAACGTGTTAATTTGCGCTTACAAGTAAACATGTGACCTTTTATTTTTTGGTTGCGATTAGATGTTTGTTGAATCCTCGGCCATTCACCACTGTTTGTGCAAAGCGTGAAATTTCCACGGCAATGCACAATAATATTGCATTGCTAGAAAATAAAAAAGAGAGCATGTGAAATTAGCAGCAGTACGAACCAGCGAAATTTTCTATTTCAGCAGATCCGAGCGACGAGCCAAGCGACACACCATTTCTGTTCACGACACTTGCTGCCGTCGTGCTCGAGCGAGTTTTCGCGTACATGTAGCCCAGCCTCAATGTTGTGCGCGCGGTTGTACCATCGTCAGCAGGGCATACTTTGCGGTGACATCAACATTGTTCACATTCTAAATGTGACCATTCTCAAACAGGCTGTGTCCTTTCGCCAGTATTGGTGATTGGAAGTAGCTCTCAACATATTCGATGGCCTTAAAACAGCAGAAAATAAAAGCCGACATGACCCCTGCCGTACAATGCGAATGCAACTCGACCACGCCGGCTGTCTCAAATTACTGAACGCTGCGCTCCACTAGCACTGCCTGGCCACTGCAGGTTGCCTATACTGCTGTTTCTGAAGCAGTCTGATATGCACAGGACTGTTGCCTGATCACCTGCTCACTCATGGCCGAAACGTAGTACCATTAGAAACCCCACCACGATAACCATTACACGACACCATAATGCTCTGCCAGTCTTGTGCGGCTCCGAATTCCATCGAGCACCCAAAACTGCTTGCCAAGTATCACGGCTCCTATCGTGTTCTGGAAAGCATTTCTCCTGTTCACTGCACTGTGCAACGTTTGATGCCTGAGATGCCTGATCACTGCCGGTGTGGATGAGCGACAGTTTCCATCCAGCACCTAAAGCTTTACTATGATCCCGCCATGTTACCCGAGCTGTAAGTTGTTACAGTGGCTCCTCTTTCTCCCCGGGAAAAATAAACAAGATCATTCCGAACATTATTTTCAGCGGCACTGGTATCAACACATGTGCTCAGTGTTTGGCCAGGCTGACTGTGGACTGCCTTTGCTGCTGTTCCTGCGTTCCCATTACTTTTCAATAAAGCCCCATCTTACAGCAGGAATAAGTAACAAAGTAATGCTATCCTATGCCTCCATGACTGCCGGATTCTTTCTAAATCCAGCAAGAAATAAGAGAGGTGTGCATTACCTGCAGCAGCGACATGGAGTCCAGGCACAGCCACCTTGCCCTCCTTAGTGACCAGTGTGCCGCTGGCCTTGATGCTCTCAATGGCGCCCTCCTCAGACACCACACCGATGCTGCGGAGCCTGCCTGTCACCAGCGACACATCATACTCGGGCTGTGTTGGCGCCTCTCCTAGCTCTTGGTACAGTGGCCCACCTGTCGGAAGAGAAGGGGGAGTCTCAAGCACACTGAGGGGGCTGAACGTGTGCAAGCGATATGCTAAGCCCACAAATGGTGTAACATAACCCAAACATTAAACGTCAATGTCTAGTTCCAAATGCATTACTTTAAGGTTGCTGAGTATGAAGTCACAGAAATGGATCCCTGCTGCCACAATGAACAGATTGGTGGGGGTGGATCCTACTGCTAGCTTGGTGCTTCGGGAAAATTTCCGAGGTGGCGTGTAACAGAGTGACTGCTCACAGGCATCCACCCAAGTGCAGCCATGCTGCTCTAAAAAAGAAAAGCCATCCTTTCTTGCAGTAAGAAATATTCTGGGCTTTGAGCCAAAAGACTCCAAGATTCCAATAAATCCATAAACATAAATAAATGTTATTCTCTGTGAAAAGTCAGCTTCAAAGCATGCGATCACCAATGCTCCCACATTTATTTTTATTTTCTTTATTATTGCACAGAAAAGATACACAGAGTTCACGTTGATGAAGGCACCCAGATCTTCAGCCGGTGGCTAGTTATGGATCCATTACAAAAATGCAATATTTTTAGGCAGTTCCTTATATGAACAACATATAAACATTTCAGTAGATGGGGGAGGTGAACTGCTCTCGTAGCAGGTGTTTTTCTTAGAGCAGATGCAATGTTCAAGATGGACTTAATACTGAATGAAAGATGTTCCAAACTTTAGCACTGACAAATGCTACTGTTTGCAATTGGTATACATTGGGTGTTTTAGGTAGATTGAGATTACTGCTATCAGAGTGTCTACTGTATCATGAAGGTAGTATCGGAATGGAAGAATTGCAAGATGTATGTGTTTGTAATGGTGTTCACCAAAAGTGCAGGTTTGCAATCGTGCATTATTTGGGAATGCATGACGTTACAGTCTCTGAAGAGTGATTCCGATGACAAGTGCCAAGGTACCAATATACTGTTATTCTTAATGATCTTTCCTGGACAGTAATGAGCGGTGTGAGGTACAATGTGCGAGTGAAGCCCCTTGACTGGATGCAGTATGTAAGTAACAATGAAATACACTGAAATAGATCACACACAAATTAACGTGCAGAAGACTATGGTAATATTCAACATTCCCAGAAGGAACAGCAGTCTACAATAGGTAGCGAGGCACTGGAAGTGGTAGGTGAATATGCCAACTTAGGACAGGTAGTTACAGTAGATCCGGACCATGAGAAGGACATAACTATGAGAATAAGATTGGGATGGTGTGTATTTGGCAAGTACTCTCAGATTAAGACTAGAAGCTTACCTGTATTGCTCAAGAGGAAAGTATACAACAGTTGCATCTTACCTGTACTCACCTATGGGGCTGAAATGTGGAGGCTAACGAAAACGATTCTAATTAAGTTGAGGACAACGCAGAGGACTATGGAACGGAAAATGGAAGGCGTAGCTTTAAGAGATAGGAAGCGGGCAGAGTAGGTCAGAGAAATAACTCAAGTTAATGATGTTCTACTTGAAATCAAAGAAGAAATGGGCATGGGCAGGAGATTAGTCTGAAGAGAGGAAACAGCTGGTCGCCAAAGGTAACGAACTAGGATTCCAAGGGAAGGAAAGCATAGCAGGGGGCGGCAGTAAATTAGGCGAACAGACGAGGTTAGGAAGTTTATGGGGATAAAGTGGATGCAGATAGCACAGGACTGGGTTAATTGGTGTAAAAAAGCTGCATCAATAGCATATAAAATTGGCTGTGTGCTTTATAGGACACAAGGGTAGTTAGTTGTTTAGGAGTGTTATAACCTACTGAGTCAAAACCTTCTTTCTATATTTAGAAATACGCCTATGGCAACTTAATTATTGTTTAACACACTGCTAACAATTTCTGCCACTGAAAGTACCACTGTATTGGCAAAATAAAGTTTATAGAAACCATGTTGACTAGGGGTGTGTGTATCATACTCTTTTGTGAAGTCTGTTAATCTCTTAGCTATTAACTTTTCAAAGAGTGTATTTATGCATGGTAATATTGTAACTGACGTGTAATGAACTATGTAAGCTGATAACCGAGAGTTATGGCATAGTCGAGTCCGCTGCCGTGACCTGCTTCCACTGCCAGAGAGGGTAATGCTCAGTCTTGAGCACATTACAGAAAGTAAGTAACCGATTGCAATTTAAGTTACTGCATTCTGAAGTGCAAGTGATTACAGAACAGTAATTGACTTCTTCAAAATTATTCTCAGTTAAAGCTTTATATGTTAGAAATTCATCACGCTATATTTCAACATATCACATTGTATTGAAGAGAAAATCCTTTGCACGCTTGAAACAGCCTTTGCTCGCATAGTGTCAGAAATATTTTGGAGCTGAGTTTTAATGTAAGTTAAAAAAAGAATTATTGCTCTAACTAAAACATTTTATGCATATTAGAACATTTAAATTATCTTGTTATTACAATTTTTCCAAGTTTTCAACTTTTTATATTTGGCAATTATTTTTTCAACATTTGTAACATGTATCTGGGTTGAAATAAAAGCCTTCAAAAAGCACAATCGTTTCCATGTCCTTTACGTCGCTCCAAACTCGTACATAGTGTAAGAAAAATTTCTGACTCAGACCTATTGAAATTAATCACTTTTCCTAAGGTAAGGAAAAAGCAAAGAGAACATCAACTACTAGTTCAGTGCGAAGCATGATAAGGCCACTCACCGGGTAGAATGTCGTCAAACGCTGTGGAAAACTTGTGGCTCCACTCCCGTGAAGGGTTCAGGGCCACTTCAAGCTCAAAGGGGGTTATGATGGGTCGGAAGAACTCCTTGCAGTCAAGCAGTAGCGCATTCTCTGGGCATGCAATGAGCACGTGCACATCAACCTCTTGGAAGTTGGCAAGCTTGGCGACGTTGGGCTTGCCGACAGCGAGGACGTACGGCCGCTTTCCAGCAGCCCGGATCACTCTCTTGAGGTGCTCAACCACTGACAGGTAACTGCGCACGCCCAAGGTGCCCACGAGAATCCCCACCACGGAGGCATCCTTTGCCCTCTCGATGAGGTAGTAGCGCCGCATGAGTTGACGGTTGACAGCCAGGGTCTCCTTGCGGATCTGCTGGCTACGTGGGTCAAACGAGTAGCATGCACTCTCACTGAAGGTGAGCACAATATTTGTCAGTGTTGCATTTTCAGGTCCAACAAACAGTACAGAGTAGTCGGCAATGCTGCTGTTCTCCGGAAGCAGAATTCTTCGAGAACACCTCTGGACAGTACCCGTGCTGTTGGCATCCATTTGAGTGGTGGACGGAACAACCAGCTCAGAGCAGACGGCCTTTCTGAACAAGGACGAGATCTTTTCAAAGACATCACCTGCAGCACAGCATTGAATGCTTGTCACTGAAAGCGGCAGTATTGATAGGTGGGAAATCAGCACCATGGCGCTATTGAGCTATTTTGCACCAACCAGCCCAGTTGTCGACGCTGCTACCTTTAATCGGTGCAAGGCATACTGCACTTGTTAATACAGGTGCACGCTTGAGGAATAGAGATGGCTTCAAGCAACGCACACCAGATGCCATCCTGGCCGACACTGCACTTGCCAATGCATCAACAGCTGTGGCACAGATTAAATGAATACCTTTCATCATCAGCACTACAAGTATACTGAAACCGCAGAAAGAATAAGCATTAGGCTTCTGCATAATTAAGAGGTTTGCAGGGACAAAAGAAAACTCTATTTGCCTTTAGCAACTATGTGCTGCCCACAAACCACAAAGAGATGGCCCCTATGTACAGGGTCGCACAATATGAAAGAAAAACATCAGTTCCCATGATAGGAATAATAGGAAACATAGGTAAGGAATGATGTGAAATGACATGCCAAAGATTGAAAACTGTGATAGGAGTACTTGAGCATATGATTAAGCCACTTATTTGCAAATTTTCTAAAATCCAGCATCTGAACACAAAAATTCCCCTATATCGATTGGCTTGGTTTAGTTTATAGGCTTTAACATTCAAAGGTGACTAAATAGCCCCTTACGTAGAGGGACAGATGTAGTGTATTTGTGTCATCTCACTAACAGGAGAAGTCACCACGACTGACTCTGCATGTACATCAACACAGACGCTATATCAATAGGGCTGACTTGACCTAAAGAAGCTAGCGTCCGTGGTCCCTCATCCGGCGTTCGTGACATAGTGTCTGGCGTTCGAGACCCCGAGTCTGAAGCATCTACGTCGAAAGCCAGTGAGTCCTCAGCTCGCATCAAGGAGACCCAGGAGGCGCTGTCGGCGCGGCAAGCCACACCCGAGAAAGGAGCCGGCTCTGCTAAAAAAGGTGAGTTGTCCGTCCAAGCAGCCTCCGCTACTTCACCCAATCCAACCCCTAACCCTCCCATTCTTCCCATTACACCTCAAGAGGCAGTGAAACAATATATATGTTCCGCCGAATTTCGGTCAGAAGTTACTAGTATAATCAACACCATAGCTGCCGAACAAATCGGAGCGATGCAGAAACAGCTCATACAAGCCCAGGCACAGCTCATACAATCCATGACCGAGAGGATAGAAGCCACGATCAACACACGCTTGGACAAACATGAAGCCGGCATCAACAAGCTTTTCGAACTTGTACCCCATCAGGAATTGCCTCGCAAGCAGCGCGTAGTTCAACCCGAAGCCTGCTCTCATTCAGCGTCTGCAGCTCAGCAACATGGCACAGAACAATAGCACGCGAAAACGTCGGCAGCGACGCCAATCCACTACGCAAACAGAAACAATAATTTGGCAATGAAACTGCCGCAGCATACGCAGAAAACAAGCGCAACTAGCAGCATATATCGCAGAGTCCCCTAATCCCCCGCATGTCATCGCTCTGCAAGAGACGGAAACAAATCGCATTCATATCCGTGGTTATCGGACAGCAGCCCTTACGTCACGTACGGCAATCCTCACACTCGCATCAATGCCGGTGCTAGACCGCACACCGACAAGCACGCCTGACAGTAAAGACACTCAATATACCGCGACAGAGCACAGCTCACGCGGGCAAACAAGCAGCCTCACAATTATTAACATATACAGCAACCCTAAAGATAAAGGCAGATCTATTCCGGGAATCCTGGGCTCCTTTTGCCCCTCACAACTCCTTGTGGTGGGGGACTTTAATGCACGCCACACGCAATGGGGATACACCTCAGACGCACCCAAAGGTAACCTAATATCTACCGCAATGGCTGATCACAACCTCGGCCTGATCACAAACCCCACTGTACCTACTCGCATCGGCACAAGTGTCACTCGTGATACCACGCCGGACCTCACATGGGCCTCACCAAATTTAATTGTTAAATCTCATATGGTGCTACAAGACAGCCTTGGGAGTGACCACTTCCCAGTGTCCACTACTATCGCTAACGATTCCAAGATTTTCAGCCCTCGCACACACCTTCTCACCGACTGGGATAAATTGCGCTCATACTTGGCAGCTGACTCTATCGAAGTCCCTACTGTCACCGACTGGACAGACCGCCTGGTGGAGGCCATCCGGGTGAACAGCAAACGCATTAACAATACTCCTACTGCACCGCAGGTTGATCCGCACCTGGCTCATCTATGGGAGGCCCGACAGGGACTTCTCAAACGCTGGCGTCACCAGCGACACAATTGTAAATTGAGACTCCGCATAGCCGCTCTCACTCATGAGGCAGAAGAATACGCCAACACCTTAGCCCGTGCAAACTGGGCAACCTTTTGTAACGACCTCAAGGGTACATTAAGCACTAAACGCACGTGGGCCCTCCTACGCGCTCTTTTAGATCCAACAACCACTAAAGCACAGACACAAGTAAACACACAACGTCTGATACAGCTAGAACTCCAAAAAGGCACCGACGTAATTGGTCAACTACGGGACACCTATATACCCATATCCCTTCAGTCAGCAGATCCACTAAATCCACCACTGCCTAACTCCGAACTTGATGCTGACATCACCTTAAGTGACGTTCGCCGAGCACTCCTTAAGATTCGCCGCTCCACGGCGCCAGGACCGGACGGCATAACGTACAAGGCATTACTCAATCTGGACGAAGTCTCTCTCCAGAAACTCACAGAACTCTTTAATAACCACTGGCACGCTGGGACGCTCCCATCAACCTGGACCCACGCCAGCATGCGATTTATACCCAAACCGGGCAAATCCCTCACTCTTCAAAACCTGCGCCCTATATCCTTAACGAGTTGTGTCGGCAAGCTCTTCGAGCATGTCATTCTCAATCGTCTGCAACCGTTCCTAGAAGCAACAGGCTTTCTCTCCCATGTTCAATTTGGATTCCGCCTAAACCTCTCGGCACAAGACGTACTTCTCGCCCTTAAAGAGTCTCTCTTACACACTAAGCGCCGTACAGCCTCTACGCGCGCCATACTGGCCCTGGATATTCACAAGGCATTCGACACGATAAGCCATGACCATATCCTGACGACATTAGCCACCACGGGCTGCGGCACGCGCATATGGCAGTATGTTCGGGCCTTTCATCAGGGCCGCACGGCACAACTTTACCTTGGGGATATTGCCTCCCAGCCTTTCCCCCTGCCTAACCGCGGAACACCTCAAGGGGCGGTCCTATCACCGCTACTTTTTAACGTTGCCCTAGCGCCATTAGCAAAGGCCCTTGCTGCTATCCCAGAGCTCCACACAGCCTTATATGCAGATGATATAACCCTCTGGACAACAAGCGGATCCCTTGGAACAGCCCAGGGTATCTTGCAGTCTGCCATAGACATCACCACCACCTATCTAGAAAACACAGGCCTCCGATGCTCCCCAACTAAACCGGAACTAATGCAGCTTAAACCCTTACCCGGTGATCCCCCCATTGAACTTCACATGTACGGAAACCCAGTGCCCATTGTGTCTCAGATGAAGATTCTCGGCCTTCTCATTAACAACGCACTTGATGCAACCGCCACCCTTCAACTCTTGCAAAGACAGACTAAGCAGGTTGCTGGACTAATCAGGCGTGTGGCTGCGCGCAACCATGGGCTGTCGGAACGCGAAACCCTCAATATGACCAATGCGTTAATCATTAGCCGAATCACATACCACCTCCCATATCATATACTCACTCAGCGCCAAATAGAGCAGGCGGACATTCTAATACGCATGGCCGTAACCTCCGCCCTACGTCTTCCACGGACGGTTAGCACAGAACGTCTGCTGGCCACTGGTACTCACAATACAGTGAACGAATTAATAGAAGCTCAACGCACCAACCAATTAGTCCGCCTGAGTCGCACGGAAACAGGACGATGCCTACTGCGACAACTCCGTCTCAATCCACCCATCGCCACCTCAGCAAGTGCTACACCTTTCATGATCTCTCCGGGCACGCAGGATCACATATACCAGAAGCCCCTACCACGCAACATGGGCGCTTGCCTTTATCAGGGAAGACGGAAAGTTAGAGCCAGCTATTACACCAAAAGATACCGCAACCGCTCTGATATCCTCTATGTCGACGCGGCAGGGAATTCTAAAGTTGGATTTTTCACTGCAGTCGCTGCCTACGAAGATGGCAGAGTGGGGGCCGCCGCCACTATTCGAACTAATTCGCCTGCAGAAGCGGAAGGAGCCGCCATCGCACTCGCGCTTG
This sequence comes from Amblyomma maculatum, assembly GCF_055883805.1. Taxonomy (NCBI): domain Eukaryota; kingdom Metazoa; phylum Arthropoda; class Arachnida; order Ixodida; family Ixodidae; genus Amblyomma; species Amblyomma maculatum. The sequence continues at coordinate 36,955,861 of NC_139351.1, read as the reverse complement.
CCCATTCAGCCATTGACGAAGCTATTACCGAAATTTGTACAGATTCTCAGGCGGCATACCGCCACTACCTAAACGGCGTGGCGACACCGGCCGCGCATCATATTCTTACCACCGCCACCTCTCTCGACCGAACGGTTAATCTAACGTGGATCCCAGGGCATGCCTCGATCCCCGGTAATGAGCGCGTTCATGCGCTGGCTCGAGAACTCTCTACCCGAGCCCCGGATGATCAGGCACCCAACTCCGCGCAGGAGGCCGCATCGGTCCTTTCTACATGCCACCAAATCACCACATTCTACAAACACAAGCGCATGACACTACCACCACCCCACAGCACCTTGTCACCCTTATCCAGTGCTACATGGCGACAATTGCAGACGAATTGTTTCATTTCCCCCTACCGTCTCTCATGCCTTCACCCTTGCTTGCCCCCTAACTGCGACACCTGTGGCGAGCCAAAATCCTCACTTTTCCACTACCTGTGGGAATGTCTTCCCCCCAGGCAGTGCCCCCCATCCCCCATCCCACCTTTTCTTCCTGGGAGGCTGCTTTGCGGACAGCTCAACCCGCCGGTCAGAAATGGCTGGTCGATCGGGCTCTATGTGAAGCCAAAGCCCGTGGACTCCTGGACTAGTAGGAGACCACCCTGGAAGACTTTTTTTTTTTTTATTAAATAAAGTTGTTTTCATCCATCCATCCTTGACCTGCATGGGCTCCTTCCAGTTTTGGTTGCACTGTTCGGCTATCTGACAAGACTTCACAGGTACTTGATGGACATGGCTAAACTCCAGGTGGTTCCTGCTTTCTGTCCTGTACATGCTTCGGCTGGCAAAAGCAATCAGTGCGTTGCCAAAAACTGCCCTCTTCCCTTGGGTCCACTCCTGGTTACAGCTACACTCAATGCACAGCCAGTTTCGTCAACAAAGCTGTGGTGGCAATAGCTGTTGCCATACAACTTGTCACTATTGATATCTGCTTTGCCATTGAGTTGCCTTAGCTTGTCACATGCTCACATGCGTGACACCTATGAGTGACACCTATTTCTCCTAGGACAGCTGCTGCCTGTTGTAACCACAAACCATTGGAGCTGCATGCTCTGTCATGGTGGTTTTTTGAGCCATACATACGTACCCCTGCAGTGTTCATACTGTGTGTCAAACAGCACTGCTATCCGGGTGTCTGGGTCGGGAAAGAAATCCTGCAGCGCCCCCAATCCTTGTGTGACGCATGGCGACCGTCCAAAGACCAGCAGCACGGGAAGCCTTGATGGCACACTCAGGCACGAGTGGCCAAAGTGGATGATGGCATCGGCCGCCACATGCTCAGCAGCCACTTCGTCCACACAGCAACTGCAGACATGCCATCGCAGATAAATATAGGTACACTAGACCAAGGTGATGGCCACTTCATTTAGTGCATGGCAATGGTCAGTCATCAATTATTTCAGCTCATCCACTCCCAATTTCTCACTAGCTGTGAGATGTCGCCAGGCATTGTCGATGAAAGTTTGAATATTTGCAGGAATGGAGCAGATGCAACCAAAGGTTATTTTACTAAGCAGGGTTGTTACAGATACAATATCAAGACTATACAGCACAATAAGTTGCCCAAGAAAAGAAGAACAATCTGGAAAACTTTGTTGGTTGCCTACACGAATTTATGTAAAAGTCATCTGCTGTTTCGTGTGTACTTCGATTATTATACGCAGGAAGAGATCCAACAGCCACTGACACAAAGAAAAGCGTAAAATGTAATCATGGAGACGACTGGCTAGGAAATAAAATTTAAAAAGAACCAACCACATGCCATTGGTGGAAGGTGGTAGTTTTATTCTTCTACTTGCTTATCAATTATCTCCGCAAGTACATTATATTATGCTTTCATTTGTATCAGTGGCTGTTGGCTCCCTTCTTGTGTATCTCATAACGATGCCTCTCACTTCCCCTACGTTTGTTTGCTGCTTCAGTTATGATGAACTTTCGCAGCGACCATGAACCATGACAATCCCATGGCGACGCCACTGTCAAAATTTTATTTATTTTTATTTACAAATATTGCAATACCATATGAGATTTTAGCAGGTTTGGATAAAATATGGTGCATAATATTATAGGCAACAAGCAGACAAGATAGGAGACAGGCATACGAAGTTCAATACAAAGCAACAACTGAAACAAAATAAATCATGGCAAATAGAAACACTGTAACGCTTAGGGTCACACACTGAGGCATGGTAGCAAAACAGTCTCGTTGTCTAGCTTATTCCATCCAGTAATAGTCCTGGGAAAGAAAGAATGCTTGAAGCAGTTATTGCAAGTGGAGTACGGAGTTATCGTTAGCATGTGCCTTTATCTTCTGGAATATCCAGTAGAAAAAGAAATTATATGTGAAACGCCTTCTCAATAATGACCGTTGATCGAGTGAAACAAAACTTTTAGGCACAGTTTCTTTCGCTTAGGGTAAAAAGCTGAGCTTTTGCAAGAAGTGACGACATGTGCCCAAACCTATTATAAATAAAAATAGCATATAAATACAGTCCAGCCCACTTATAACAGCCGCAGATATAACGAACGCTCGCTTAGTACGAACGAGGGCGGTGCTACCGTCAAAATATATATTGGGCGATGGCACAGTGTCTCACGTAGAACGAACTGTTGTGGCCTCAACACTCGGTTAGAGCGAACGCGAAGCTGTCGGGCCTCCGTAGTTGACTGAGCCGGCGGTGTTTGGCACGGTTTCGCTCGACTGCGAACCCGCGGCAGGCGAATTTCGCGCACTTTGTGTTCGCCTGACACGACACGAACACAGAGCGCACAAAGCGTCCCCCAGCGCTCCTTTGCGGGTAAAATAAAGTAAAAAAAGAAAAAGCGCGTGTTGAAAAATGAAAACGAAAAAGTGCGCGCGGTGACGAAAGAGAAAGTGGCGCCGCCCGCGTCGCTGTGATGCATCCACGTGATCTGCGTCGGCCAATCCGGAAAGTCAGGCGCCTGCTCTACCGGCTCAAACCGGTTCTCCATTTGTTGCTCCGTTGCCACCCCGCGCTGAGGGCATTGCGCCGTCGATTATTTCTGTGCAATGGCACTGCGTTGACATCGTTGCCGCATCCGTGCCTTTCCCAGATCGGGGAGTTGAAGGCTGCCTCAACGCGCGAGCCCAAGGGCTTGACTTGCGCCTGGTGCGATGAAGGACTGTACGCCAACCTCTTTAGGTGCTAAAAGGAAAGCTGTCGACATCGCAATGAAGATGGCCATTGTTAATGAACTTCTCAAGATGCAAAAAACTGCGAACTGGTCAAAAAGTACGGACCGTCGAAAGATTCTTGGTGCTACCGTGAATGCTGACCCAACGACTAGAAAGCGCCTTCGGAAGGCAACCTACGCGGACGTTGAGGACGCACTGCTGAAGTGGTTCGCTGACGCCCGGTCTCGCAACGTTCCGATCAGTGAACTGCTGATGCTCTCCAAGGCTAAAGACTTCACCTTCCTTTTGGACTTTCCCGATTTCAGCCCAGGCAATGGATGGCTCTACCGGTCACACGAGGACTTGTGGCAACGCGCCGTTGACACGCGGCTGGCCGGACCTGACGTTGCCTGGGCCGATTTCGTTTCTGCTGATGACGACGCCGACATTGTGGAACCATGCACTGACAAAGCTATTGTGCGTGAAGTGCGAGCCCTTCCTGACTGCCCAGAGACCGACGAGGACGATGATGAGGGTGCTGCTCTACCGCCAGTTGCTGTGAACGCTTCAACCGCAATTGGTTACATCGTGTCGCTTAAGGAACTCGTGTGCAGCAGAGGCCTTGGTGATGAACATATTACCGCGCTGAAAAAATTAGAAATGGCAGTGATGCGATCAGCTTTGAAGAAGCAGACATGCATGACAGACTTTTTTCAAAAATAAGTTAACTTTTGTTTCGCTCGCTCTTGTTGCCCGTATTATAGGTGGTCCACTTACTACGAACTTTGGATACAACGAACAAATGCCGCGTGATGATCAAGTTCGTTATAAGTGGGCTGGAGTGTAATATAATATAGATATTACATATAATTATCATATATATTATCATATAAATTTAAGGGGTGTCCTTAAGTCTACTTAGGCACAGTAATGCCTTGCAAGTTGTGTCAGGCAGATTCACCCGACACTATGCTAGCGGACATTGGCTGCACTAAGCCAGATGGCACAAGTGTGTGGCCTAATCACCCAAGTTAAATGAAGGAGTGACAGAGGCGTAACTTCAAGAAGATGACGATGTTGACTGCACATTGCGAGAGCATGTTGCAGTGGGAACTTCATCAAGACGACAATGTTTACTGCAGAACACGAGAGTGTGTTGAAGTTTTACACAAGGTGTGATCAGCTGCGACGATAGTATAGTGCTCTCATGCCTGAAGAGGGAAGCTGATCCATTTGTTCTGGCACAGGATTGAAATCCAGTCGCAGCAATGTTTTTTCTCTGCTGACAACCTGTGCGGACATGCTCTCTCCATAATCCCTGTTCGTGCCACTCATGAGCCAAGAAACGGTTTCGCATAAAGAAAATTTACAACATGCTTCTGTGCAAGGAGGAGAGAAGAGTTTCACACATCATCACAGGGGTGATGCTGTCTTGGCAGTGCAGAAGAGGTGGGGCAGCATTGTGTTGCATCAGCAAAGATCTGGTGACATCTCGGCATCATGGCTGCTTCATGTGCCAGATGCTGTAGACTATAAGCAGTGTATGTGCAAAGGTGTGCCTTCTGGTTGATTTGCGGCTGGAAGCCTCTGGGGCTGCATCTGCAATTTACACGGCACCACCACACGCATTATCATGGTGCAGAGCCAGATATTGGTGCTATGTGTATTGTTTATGGCATATGGGAAGGCGCGCGGTGTGCTTGCTGTGGGTGAACGCTATGCTACAGATGGAGCCAGGTAAGACAGTCCCAGAGCTACCCCGTTGCACACCTTAAAAATTCTTAGAAGAGGGCGGAAAGCAGAAGAAAAATAGCCACTGTAAGGTTGCAAAAGAGTGAAGAGGAAAACTAGCCAACATCCATTTTCAAAAAATGATAACCTGACTTGATTTTCATTGCCAACTTACTCGATGAAAAGTGCAATAAAGGCTCCATTTTCAATTACCCCTTTCTGGAAGTGATTACAATGACTGGTCTTGGCTGCGACTGCATTAGAGAAGAGCCTCCACAAAGTAATAAGGCCAGTGGTTTTGAGTATAAGCAAACCTTGGCAAAAAATATAAGCGCCTTGACTAGCAACAGAGGAAACATGCTCCACCAGGGAACTGGTGACCACGTGAAGCCTACAGAGGCAGGCAAGGTACATCAAAATGCACGGCTGGGCTACTTAATCAAATGGTATACCATAACAGCTGCTCAGTGACAGTCAGCTAGCTACAAGATGCATGTCAAGTTAAAACCCATTTTGAAAAAGCAATTCTGTGCATCATCATCATCATCAGCGGCACTATACCCACGGCAGGGTGAAGGCCTCCCCCATACTCCTCCAATTAACCTGGTCCTGTGCTAGCTGCGTCCACTTTAACCCTGCGAACTTCTTAACCTCATCTGCACACCTAACTTTCTGTCGCCCCCTGCTATGCTTTCCTTCCCTTCGTATCCAATTTGTAACTTGTTACCCTAAGCGACCATTGGTTGTCCTTTCTACACGCTACAAGCCCTGCCCATGCCCATTTCTCCTTGATTTTGACTAGAACGTCAGTAACTTGAGCTATTTCTCTGACCCACTCTGCACGCTTAATATCTCTTAATGTTACACCTACCATTTTCCATTCCATCGCCCTCTGCGTCGTCCTCAACGTAAGTACAACCCTTTTCGTTAACATCTACGTCTCAGCCTCATAGGTCAGTACCGGTAGAACAAAATTGTTATACACTTCCCTCTTGAGTGATACCGGTAAGCTGCTAGTCATAATGTTTGAGTACTTTCCGAATGCGCTCCATCCCAATCTTATTCTCCTAATTATTTCCTTTTCATGGTCCGGATCTGCGGTCAATACCTGTCCTAAGTAGATTTGTTTACCACTCCCGAGGCTTTGCTACCTATGCTAAACTGCTGTTCCTTTCCTAGACTGTTCAGCATTATCTTAGTCTTCTGCATACTATAAATATTTAAGCCTACCTTTCTGCTTCTCCTGCCTCAATCATTTATCATTAGTTGCACTTGGTCCCCAGAGCTACTTAACAAGGCAATGTCATCAGCGAATCACAAATTACTGAGATAATCTCCATCGACCCCGATGTCTAACTGCTCCCATTCCATGCCTTTGAATACTCTCTCTAAGCAAGCTGTAAATAGCACTGGGGAGATTGTGTCTCCTTGCCTAACACCTTTCTTAATTGGAATTTTATCACTTTCCTGTGCAGCTACTATAGATATTTTCCAGTACTTTCATATATGGCTCACCTACACCCTGATCTCGCAATGCCTGAATGACCGCTGAGGTTTCGACCGAATCAAATGCTTTCTCGCAGTCAATCATTAATAAGTATAGGGGCTGGTTATATTTCAAGCACTTTTCTATCACCCAGTTTATAGTGCGGGTATGACTGATGGTAGAGTACCCTTCCCGAAATCCTGCTTGGTCTTTTGGTTGATTAAAGTCTAAGGTTGTCCTGATCCTATTAGCGATTACCTCGGTAAATACCTTGTAAGTAACTGATAGTAAGCTGATTGGTCTGAAATTTTTTGTGTCCTTAGCATCCCCTTTGTTATGAATTAATATAATTTTTAGCGTTCCTCCATGATTCAGGTATTTTCGACGTCATCGGACATTGCATATACCAGTTTTTCTAGCATGATATCCCCTTCGTCCTTCAACAAATCTGTAGTTACCTGATAGAAGAGACACCTGGGCTAGTTGGTATGGTGACATGATCGAGGAAGAAGAGCAAGAAGCAAACAGGACGGGCGTTGACTTCAACTGAAGTTTATTGAATAAAACACAGAATAAAAGCCCAAGCCAAGCCATACTAAACCACACACTATTCAAATACCAAGTCATGACGACACCAAGTCCTGAAAAATACCAAGTCATGAGAAATGTTAAGTTCAAGAAATCCAACTTCATCACTTTTTTGATGCGATTGACGGGTCACTGACACATTCTTCACCTAATCGCATGATATGCCTGGCCTCAGTGATTTCCTGGTTAATCTGTGCTGAGATGGGCATCCAAAATATGTCTTTAGAGAATGAACTGCGCTTTCTAGACCTCACCTTGAAGTTTTGTGCACATCATGTTTGTTGGCGGTATTCGCCTAGGAGCGCAAAGCCGCTGCTAGATTAGGGTCGCAACATTCTAAGTTTGTAAAAGGTGGCATCACTGTGTCCAGCCTGGGGGCAGTCCTGTCAAAATCATGCTTTCATAGTATGCGAACCAGCTTTAATGAACAACTATCTAGGTTAGCGAACGCAGGATTTCCTGTTCACGTCCTATAAAGAACATGTGATAAACTGATCAAAATAGTAAAACGGTCGTGCACAGGTTCACGGGAGCAGGAGAGGGCTGGACAGAGAGATACAAAAAGATATGTGGCCCTGCCATATGTGCATGATCAATTACACAATTTGAAAAATGTGGTCAGAAGGTATGATGTTCGTGTAGTTTTCTCAGCAGCAAATAAACTATCAAAAATATGTAGCATAATTAATAACAAAGCAGCGAAAAAGGTCCAGGAATGAAATACGTGTCAGGTGAAGCATGAGTATTCCTATGTTCTATGTAAAATGGGAGTGGTATACAGGATTTCGTTATCTTGTAATAAAGTGTACGCGAGTCAAACGAGCAGCTGTAGGAATGTTCGGTTACAAGAGCATGAGAGATCATTACAGATTGGTAGAGGCTCTAATCTGGTTGCACATTTTAAAGGGTGTGATGGCTGTCATCCTTTTCTTCCACAGACACATATTTTGGATGCCCATTGGGCACAGATTAACCGGGAAATCATTGAGGCCAGACATATAATTCGATTAGGTGAAGAATGTGTCAATGACCCATCAACCGCTTTAACCGATAATGAGGTTGGATTTCTTGAACATGGCACGTGTGCTGGGTCGTCATGACTTGGTATTTGTTTAGTGTGCAGTTTAGTGCGGCTTGGCGTGGGTTTTTATTTTGTTTTATTCAATAAATTTCAGTTGTGAGTCAGCACCCGTCCTGTTTGCTTCTTGCTCTTCGTCCTCGTTTTTAGCGCTGTTAATTCATCAAGTTACCTGATCCTCCCCAACTGTTTTCCCCCTTTTCATAGCTTCTAAGGCTTTCTTAACCTCCTTCTTTGTTACTGGCTGAACGTGTGATTGCTCTTTATTACAGCCAATTTCATTTTTGTCCTGACTACTATGGCTACCGCAGAGATCCGTATAAAACTCTTTGGCTACCTTGATTGTTTTGCCCATGTTAGTAATGACACTGCCTGCCTTGTCCCTATGCCTAACTTCCTCTTTACCGCTATAGGCTAAGACCATTCTTTAGAGCATGCTCAATTTTCCCCATGTTATACTTTCTTATGTCGGCCAATTTACGCGTATTGATTAGCTTTGATATCTCTGCCAGTTCTGCCCGGTCTGTTGGGTTTGAGGCTTTCATACTTTGGCGTTTCTTAAGCAAATCTTTCGTTTCCTTAGAAAGTTTATCAGTATGCTCTCTAACAATTCTACTGCCTACTTCTACCGCGCACTCAGTGATGATATCTCTGAAATTATTGTTTACTGCCTCTACGCTAAGGTCGACTTCCTTGGTTAGCACTGAGTATGTCCTCTTGCATGCGAGGTGGATGCTGTACCTCTATGCCACCACTTTGTTCTATGCAACATTTACGCAATTCAGTGCACTTGCATCTTCTTCTTCTTTTATTTATTATTTTTTTTTTTTTCAGTTTAGATTGAAGACCACCTTGGGCTCTTTAACATGCGCCTACATTGCAGAGGGCATAGGCGTTTTTGCATTTTACCTCCAACCATGGGCGAGACTGGAACTCACAACCATGCGACAAGCACTTGCTGGTGGGCAGAAATTTCATCTCGGATAAGTTGCACAGGTGCACACAGGGCTCTACTAACATGGTCCCAGTGCAGTTTAAGGTAATCCTGCTGCAGGTGGTTCATTGCTGCCTATGCTTTTCTGCGGTCAACTCCCCAGCACCACTGGCACTGCGTGTATTATGAATCAGCGAGACTAGTTTTTACTAAATGATCAAGTGTGTAAAATGTTGTCTATCGCTTTTTTTTCTTCTTTTTCATTTCCTGCCCATTCATGGTTTTAATGCTCAGGCAAAGTAAATGAGAAGCAAGTCTGAGAGCCACAGCCATTTAAGCCATGTGGAAGCTGCCTTCCTTATAAGGAACCCTAGAGAAATGAGATACATGAATCTTTTTTTTTTTTTTTTTTTCACCATGAGGGCAAAGTACATCTCAGAGTGGAACTTCCACATTCCGCTGCCCACTAGTTTCACTTCACACAATGGAGGGGGAGATGGGAAGCAGCCGGCATTCATCACTGCTCTTACCGAGACCTCCCCTCTGAATGCAGTGCATACCTTCCATAAGATGTGTCGCCAAGAATAAACAGTTCAGCATCAGTGCCACGCCCAAGTGCCAGTGTTACTCGGACTGAGTCAGCCAGCATTTCATCTGGGAACTGCAAGGCCACCTGCAACAATAGACAGCATGAGCGCAGGTCTTGCTCACCGAATGCCAACATTCTCTATTTTGTGTGTGTGTGTGGGATCATCACGTCCTAGTCATGTCGACAAAGATTAGAGCACTGCATGGCCTCGAGCCCAACAAAAAGTGTGGAACAGGCCTATAGGACAGGCCACAATGGGTATGGCAGATTTTTTTAGGGGTCCAGGCAGAGCCAGGCCTGTGCTTGAGCCGATACACTGATCGGCCAAGATCAGGTATCTGTTGACAAGTATGGATACAGGTGCACTGTAGATGTCTTCAAAATTTTTAAACAAAACAGGTTTGGACTTGCATCTCCCTCTGGAGCACTCAATGATGAGTGCCCTGATATCAAACGTAGTTCCAAGAGTGCTGGATATCTCTTTGGCGAGACTGGCAAACCACTTTAAATTTTCAGTCGGGACATTCAGTCGGAACGGCCAGAGTGGACAGCTCCCGCTCTACATTGAGAAAACTGGCTCGGAAACTGGAAAATGTTCGGTACACAGGCGGTCTCGGGGCTAAATTTCATCCTCAAATCTAATCAAGCACCCCAATAAATGCAGCGAGGGTTAAAGCACTTGCTTGAAAAAACAATTTTGTTTCGGTGAGAGGTTCCGGAGCCCCGTCATATTCACAAGAATAAATAAGCACGCGTGTGACATCTATCCGCCGAGTGGTCTGCGAGTGAGAGGGGACATGTTGTTGTCCAATTAACTTATGGCACATACCCACAGAGGGGGATCGGCCAAGAATTGGGTAGCATGGGTAGCAGGGGACATGTCTGGAGACACATGCATGATTTGTTATCTTTTTTATTCTGGCTGCGTTTTCTTTTTCCCCCATTACCCCTTCGATCAGCTGCCGGTCAGTGTTGTTTTGCTTTTCGTCTGCTCGCGTTATAAGCCCAATTAACTGTATTAATTTAGTTTCAAGGTCTTTACCTTTCGAAAGTCATTGTCGCAGATCCAAGATACGCAGCGCTGAATCTCGTACTTGAACTCGAGCTCAGAATTGTCTTCCGTTGGGTTAACAGCGTCAGCCGACACATCGACGGTGCGTTCAATCGCAGCATGTTCACTACTACTAAAAGCTAATGCCATGACAATTAAGCATTCGATGATATTATTATTCACGCTACAGTTCACAGGTTCAGAGTTAACGGTTCAAAAGCATGTTCAAAGATTGTGCCACATCCTAAGCAAAGCAGGTTGTGGACCATGCGACCATGCCACCGCGCTGTAAACAAACGAGCACGTGGTGCAAGCAAGCATGGCAGAAGTAGGTACAAGTAGGGTCCCTAGAAATATTGCTAGTCTGTCGTCCGCCGGCCGCGGCGGGGGCTGCCGCTGAATGATCGCCGCGGTGGCGCTGCGGTGAACCGGAGTGCGCCACTGCTGACGGAGCAGACGACGCGCGCGCCCGTGCGCTTCGAAATGCATTCGCTGCATGCTCATTGTCAGGTGCCTTGTACATGCGATGCCGCTCTTGTCTTTGATTTCAGTTTAGTCGTAATATTGAATTCGCAGCCGAGTTGTTGGCATAACCACGGATGCGACTTTTTTTTTTTTTCGTGAGCGAAGTTTTGCGCGCATGCCCGAGCCGATGTAGAAACGAAGCTGCTTTTTATACCCTATTATCCTGCTGAAGCTACCGCCGTGCCGTATTGTAATGAAGACTTCTCAGGATTTTGTGCAAACAATTGCGCTTGCATGGAGAACTATACTAGAATTCTAGGCTCCAAGGACCATGTGTGCGAGCAACAGAGCGCTGTCGCCGGCGTTTTCATTCACGCTATAGTTTCATCTTAACTTCTTCGGACGTTTAGCTAAGTTATAACACGTATGTAGAACTAGAAACTTTCGGATGCATGCACAATTAAAGCACGCAAGATGGGAACCCGAGCCCTTCAAATTGCACCACGCTTCAGGCAAACTGCTGATAGGCATTGGTACTTAGGAAGCCTAGTAGTGCACTCATCAGAATATGCCATCACTTTTGTTGACTTCCGTTTTGCAACCTCTAAAACATATTTTAGCAGCCAGCTGTTAGTTGAGAGGAAGGGCACTAACACTTCTTTCAAACTCTGTCCTTGAAGGTGTTCATTTTCATTTCACCGAGAGCTTTTACCAGCTTTGCCACCTTGTCCTTCGTACGACAAACTGCTCGAGACATAGAAGTCTGTTTCTTAATTTTTTCTTCTTCTTGACAGGGTGTTCTGAGTTAACTTTCGCAAGTATTTGCAGGCTATATGCATGTTGCATCAGACATAATGGTACAGTTCGTCGCAAATTAAGTAACGCCCATTGTAGGAGGGAAAGGTCTTGGCAATAGGCTTCAATCCGCTGCCAGGACACAAGCTGAGTTTCGCAATCTCCTGATTAAAATTAATTACCTCTTCTGTCGACTTTACAGCTATCTCCTTGACTTTGTTTCCTCGAATGCACACAGCAGCATTCATGGCAGCTTCACCACTGCGATGGAACAGAACTCGCCGATGGCAACTCCGGAGATTCGACCTCGCTTGAGTGGCACTAGGCGAATGTTCATTGTTCAACGTCAGAAAGATCGACATTTGTCCCCAGTGGCGGTGGCATGCAGCTTTCTGCATTCCTGGAGCAGGCTCACATCACACGATCCACCACCGCTGTATTCTTCAACTGGCTTCACTGATGCTTCAGGATCAGTGCACTTTTGTTCTTTCTCTGCAGGTCTCCCTGCTGACTGTTTTTGCTCGTACAAGTTGCGCTCCTTTCTCTTGAGAGGCAAGGGTTTCAACAAGTATTTTGGAGTGTCAGGAAACAGCGTTGAGATGGCATCCTTCGTGAGTTGCGTAACATCCCGTGGAATCTCAATTACCTTTACCTGTCTTAAAACTTCGCTCAATAAAGCAGGGTTTGAAGTGTCGCTCACAAACGTCGACACTAGCTTATTCGTGTTACAGTAATATGAGGGCAACCCCGATCCGGATCATCCGATATTTATATATACCGATATTTAAATCAACGTCCAGGATTTCCTGTCTGCAACTCACAAAATAATGAGGAAGATATTCACCACTTGTGGGTTTGCCCGCCACTGAAGCCGACAATATCGGCACCTGACGGCAGTGGGCATTTCACCGAGCAACCCATCTTCGTACATTGCTTGCACGCAAGGGCCTTATCATCGTTCTCTCTTGAATTTTATTAGAACACAGCCAGCCTATTTTCTTTCATTTATTACACCTTTTAATTTTCGTTTTGCATATTCCTTTATGCCCTAGCTGAGACAATAAACAATGTTATTGCCTTTGCCGCCGCGCTTGATGTTGCGCTCCCACTCTTGCCTCTTCCCTGCGTATTTCGGTGTCCTGAAGAGAGAACATATTTCATCTTGCACGAGCGCTACCCGGTCTTGCACCCGGGCAAGAAACACGTGCTATCACGCTTACCCCGTTTTCTGGACATGACGCGATCACATATCCATAAAAAAGGCACACTTGCACACATGCTAGCTAATTTGCGCACATTCCGGCTCGCGAGCGAAAAAAAAGTGCGCGTGGTGTACGAGCCTTGCCACGCTACCAACGGATCAGCGCGGCGCAGACATGGTAGAAGAACAAATGGTAGCGTAACTCCCATAGAAGCCTGCGTGTCGACTCTGAGCGAGGCTTTAGTTTCCCAGCGCCCCCTGCGAACTGTGAGGCACAACAAACACGTGACGTTGCATGTGACGTCACAGTGACGTACTTTTGGCGGGGAATTTGATTGTTTTTTTACTTATGAACGAAAAACAAGGCCAACAACGACGGAGGCAGAACGATGCTCGGATAAGGCAGAAAAATGGACACCGTAACTGTTCAGTCAACTTTACTTGACATGGATTTCTACTGTCGTTTTACGTTAACTGAAATGTTACGGCATCTTTAACCACCTTATCATAGCATCGTTCTGCCTCCGTCGTCGTTAGCCTAGTCTTTCGTCGCGCGTCATGTAAACGCATTCTGGGGCTTATTTCTTCGGGCACGTTTGTGAACAAGGGCCTTCAAGTGATTTCGGCAAGCACATGGATAGAACCACATGGCTTGAGGCATTTCACTAAGGGCATAAATGAGTTAAGCTGTGCTGCATAGAAAGCCAGGCTTTATTAATTCACGATAACTTACATAGACGCTTCACGACAATGAAAAATAAGTGTAGGAGAGCGACCACCGCTCATTCGTCACGGTCTTCATGAAATCCTCGTGATAACAAAATGACCTGAACGTAGGTCTCCAAACGAGACGCGGTGAGATTATAAAAGGGTAAAAGATCTTGCTAACAAAGTACATATCAGCGTCAAAGAACAACAAAAACAAACGAACGGAATAACTAACGCTAGCGCTAGAACGCCAACCTGTAAGAGCTTAGGTAAGCAATTCAAATTGGGATTGCTAGTATTTAGAAGTTATTGCGTCTCAGAAGTGAAAATATCTACGATATAGCTTCGCTCCAATAAATCTCGCCCTGTTCATGATTCCCATATTTTACTCGCGCTTCATTTGCCACTGAAAGGAGTCAATGTGAGGTTACAAATTTACAACTTAAGCATTTAACATGTTCAAGAGAAAGATCCCATTGACAATAGGAACATCACTGCAACAACAGCTAAAGCACGTTCAGCGAACGTTGGTGCGGTAATACGACGCAGTAAGCAAAACACGCAGCAAAGGCAGCGGAACGGAAGGCTTTGAGCAATGCGACACGCGTCTTGGGGGCAATAAAATCTCACCTTCACCGCTCAATTAAAACATGCAGCGATACGCCGCTCATGCAGACGTGTATCCGTAAAACAAGCCACCACTTTTGCGACGTGCCTGGGAGGCCGAACCAAGCCGCCGAGCTGTGACGCAGCATTGTCCCATCGTCCGGAAATGCGCACATGCAGCGGCAATCAGTTTCTCATCGAGCACACACAGTCTTCGCCTTGCTGTAAAGCTCTACCACAACCAGCAGAATGAAATACTGACTGTTTGGTACAGATAACCCACTCTGTACGCAGCACGCAACGATGAACCTTGAACCGGGGCCGATGACGCAACCAAAGCGGATGAAAAAAGCTTTGGTCTGAGCCATTTCTGAGCTTTGGGCAACTACGCAGCGGATAATAAGTGGCCGAGAGAGGCCGTTAGAAACAAGTTAAAATATTATTAAAAATGTGACACGATTTTCTTACGCAAGAAACAAAAACTGCATTCATTCCTGAGCGCGAATATTATGTTTGCTTTCTAGTTCTTTGGAATTCGGCAGATCTTATTTTCTGTGCGTTAGTAATTTGCCTCACAGTTCGCAGGAGCCCTCATCATCGAGTTGATGCCGCTGGCAGTAGGCAGCTGCACGCGTTTTCTTCCGAGTTGCGCGACCAGTTGTACATTGACCTTGGCGCAGATTCGCAGTACGGCACAACCGCCACAGCACCACGTACACAACGCGACCACGCTCCGAATGCGTACAGCGCCCCCTGCGCTTTCATCCGGGAAGCGGCCAACCGGTTCTATAGGGAACCCCGCTCGGACGGCAGACTAGCAAATACTTCTAGGGACTCTAGTACAAGGACAAGCTTTAACGAAGGAATTGTCAAAGGCTTCAGCCAAAAGTAATAGAAAACAAAAAATAAGATATTTGACAATCTTTTTTCTTATACGGGTTTTTACTGTTTTTATAGTCCTTGCACCGGCGATTTCCACTGGTCGATCGGAGCTGGGCGCCCGAGCCGACCTAAAGCGCCACAGAGCGAACCAGCCTTGGTCGACCAGCGGAACGTGTAGAGCGCGCGGCGGAAGTAAAGTTGAGCCGGTTTCGAAAGTTGTAGCCGCATCCCAGCGCCAAAATGTTTGCGGTTGATAAATAGGCAGGAGTGCGGCACTCAACAAGTTGCTTTCTCATTTTTTTTAACGCTGCAGACGTTTTTCGATAGACGCACTTCGACATATTCGCGCAAAAAACGGTGACATACAGTGTCCTCTGCCGATGTCGCTGAAACGGTCAAAAACAGCCAGAAGAATCCAGCAGCATCCGGAAGTGACCGCGTCAGCGACTAGGACTTCCGGCGAGATCCGACTTCGGTCGGCGGATCGAGCTGGAGCGGCCCGAGCTGCCCGAAACGACCAGGGGCCCGATCCTCGATATTCGCCTTCCCCTGGCGGCGCCATATTGTCTTTCTGATTGGCTCAGAAAAGAGTCACGTGCTTCAAACTTGTGGCGCGAAACCATCAGTTGAGGCAAGCACTTTTAGCGGTTACGTCAAAATGACGTAGCCGTGAAAATTGATTTCAACCGGAGCTATCCTTGTTGCCTGGATGACAAATACGAATGATTTTGGAGTGGAAGCAAAGTTACTGATGGTGGTTTGGAGAACACTTACGCTCGATTAACCAATGTGATGAAAATAATGGCATACTGGGAAGGAGCGGATGCTCAAATTTGATTGGCTGGAGCTATGTCACGTGAAACACGTGATACGCAAGCATATTTAGATCACGTCAAATTGACGCGTCATGACGTAACTGACGTGCCGCCATTACCGAAAATGCTGACGTTTGGCCGCCATAATTTCGCCAAGTGGCGAGGTGCCCGAATTATGCTAATGAGACTATGGCGACATGCAAGCTGATTTATGCAGCCGTTAGCCTACCGTAGTTTCTTAGCTTGTTATTAAAAGTAAAAGGATAACTTTATATACACCTTGTATGGCTTTTTAAACGGAATAGAAAGGCAAATTATGAGCGCGTATGAAATAAAGGACGTTTGAGACAATCTCTAATGGGGGCAGAAGCGTGCGGCCGCGTGACGGCGCTAACTGCTTTCTTATTTCAAACCCTTTCTTCCCATGGTAAGAAATTATTGGTCTGCGCGGTTATAATAACCCAGCAATGGCGGCGGCCATGGAGGAAGGTACGCTTACGAGTGGTCTTCGTGCCGTTCGTCGTCTGCAAGTAGTGATCGAGGATTTGCTGCAGCACAGCAATGCTGTCAAATTGTCTTGAAAGATAGCTGGTCAGTACAGGCAGATCTGAGGAGTGTAGTGTGGCGGCTTTGCAAGCTCCGAGGCGAGAATTGCCCTGCGCTCGGAGTGTTGAACTGTTGAGCTACTGGTTTTTCGGGTGGAATCGGCAGTGGTGAACGCCTCTGATGTAGGATGGCACGAAATGTATTCGTTCGGCCGAGCAACGAGCTCCTGGAATGTGTCGGGCTTCTCGATGGGTGTCGACCAGCAAGGCAACGCAGTCAATCTGCTGGAAATGCTGCAGCACGTCGAGCATCACAGAGGTAAGCGCAATAGGAAAACCTGCAAAGGTGACTGTTCATACATCGTCATTCGCATTCAAGTTGTACACAGGCGGGAAATGACTGAAGATTAAAGGAATACTTACAGGACGCATGCGGCGAAAATCTCTAATCCCGTGTTTTGATTTTTATTATTTGTTGTTTTAATGCCTTGTATATCCACTCCTGCCTGGGCCAAAATATTGGCCTGCAGTATTTTGAAATAAATAAAATAAAATTAAAAAAAAAAAAAAACTGAGTGTGCTCGTAGTTGTCAAGATTTCTTGGCTAATGGTTTCGACGACCGAGAAAGGAAAGACATGTGAAATCGCCTGATATAAGTCGTTCCTTTAGTTGCAAAATAGAAAAAGTTAACCTTCGCACTACAATTTCCGCCACCAACCCGTCTTTACCTGTTACGGAAATGGTTCACTTAGGTATTGCACTGACCATTTCTTGCATTCATAGATTACACTTTACCGCAGCTTAGCTTGCAGCATTGATGATTTTGAATGTTCCTGTGCCATGCGTGTTTGATATTTTATTCGCATATAATTTAGGCACTAAACATTTGCAGGTGATCGTGTGGACCTTGTGCAGCCGTTGCAGCACTTCCGATCTGAGTCATCATGTGGTGAGAAGTCCTGGGGCCATATTCAACATCATTAACCTCTCTGCTAGGCTTGTATAATCTGGGAGGCCACGCCTTGTCCCTGGACGGCCACATCAGATGTGAAGTGCTATGCAGATGGACAGCTCTTTTTGAAGATCGTTACAGCTTGTAGTGTGTGCAGATCACATGACATTGACGCCACCTGCAAATGGTAATCGCAGCAGGAACATCAACAAGTACAAGGAAGAGGACGTGCAACATTTATATTAACTCGGACAGGAACAACTTGATCACCTGCACTTGAGATTTTCACTCGCTGTCATGATTTTGATATATGCCACAAGTGATCAATGTGCACATTCTTACTGCTTCATGTTCGATAGCATACTGCTGAAAAGCCGTCCAAGTCTTAATTTTTTCTGTGGTTTTGAGATATAACCATCTCTTTGGTGTACATTTTGTGGATAGCATGTGCACGAACCAAGTTCAGCTTTGGGGTGGCGCAGTGGTTACGGCGCTCGACTATTGTTCCCAAAGACGCGGGATCGAATCCCGGCCTCGGCGGCCACTTTTCAATGGAGGCGAAAAGCAAAGCACCCGTGTGCTGTGCGATGTCAGTGCACGTTAAAGAACCCCAGGTGGTCGAAATTTCCGGAGCCCTCCACTACGGCGTCTCTCATAGCCTGAGTCGCTTTGGGACGTTAAACCCCACAAACCAAACCAAACCTTTCTTTGGTGCTATAATTTTTTGTCTACCATCTGTAGACATACTGAGTGTATTCTTCTACAAGTGCTGTGGCCCTTGCTGAGAGCTGTCATTCTTTGTTGTATACTTTGCTTTTTTGTGTTCCGCTTAAACTCAGTGCGTATTTTATTAAGTGCTTCATGTCAATGAAACACAGGAAGGTACAAAAACGTTCTCCTTCTACCTCCAGAAGTGCCATTCTGAGTAGGACGTGCGTGCACCAATAGTTCACAATTCACTTTGGTGTTTGTGGCAAGCAGGCAGTCTGCGATGTACTACTTCAGTGAGAATATTTGACATACGTGCACCCTGGTGGATGTGTCTGCAGTTGTTTTCTATAGCAGAGTCCATTTCGTTACACCTATCTTGTGTGCTACTAGGGTGAAACGTCAGGTGCCCACTGTGTTTTTCCACAAACTGCAGAGTGAAGCGAGCTGTGCTTCTTTGTATTTGGTTGCCTTTATGCTTGTTTTCTATTGCTTCCTTCATATGCTGAATGTAGATGAACAGCAATCAACTAGTTTTCCCAAGGATAATTTGTGCGTCTATTTGGTGGTCATTGTCTTTCATTGTTGTATGCACGGAAAATGAGGCCCCCGCCAACTTGTCAACCCATTTTGGCAATTTTATATTCCACTATTGCAAAATTTGCCAGTTTCATTTTGCACTGCAATTACTGATGCTTTGTAGTGATGTTAATCAAGATCCCAGATAACCTGTTTAACCTCTGCATCATTTGTGTGGCTCGGCTATCAATGAACATTTTTATATTCTTCAGTTTTTTCACAAAGGCAACTATTGACTTCTCTGTTTTGTAACTAGGTGATATTGATGTGCATGTGCACCCACTGGAAAAAGTTCTTGAAGGTGGCTTTGCAAGGGAAAGAATGCATTCATTTGTGTACGAGATAAATTGCTTGGCATTTCATGTTTCACTATATAACACATAGTCACAATAATGATGCACAAGCGCAGGAATGAAATAAAAACTTTTTGATAAGGTTGTCCTTCATAAATTTTTGACTGCAGCTCTACAAAATGCTTTGCTCCTTTTGTGCATTGCTACATATCTTGTTCCATAAAATGTCTCCCTCCATGATAGCGTTGTGTGTAGACCTTCCATACCCCTATTATGAGGCTGCTATCTGGGCCAGTTGCTTCTTGACACATTCTTGCTGCTGCCACATGCCCTCCGGCACTCACATATGTTAAAAGAGGGTTGGTAAAGCTCACATATTCATGCTCTAAGCCACTGAAGCATGGCTTCATCACTCGAGATGTTTATCGAATGATTGCAGCTGTGTATAACTGCTTCATTATTTTTTTTCTGTTAGTTGCTTTTGTAGCCTTATCTTCATTGTTCTTTGTGAGCTTTAAATTGAGAATTTTAAGGAAGGGGCATACATTTTATGCCAATCACTTTCATCTCATTTATGTGGAAGCACTTTCAAGGACACTTGTTTCATCATCACTTTTCAACATTTTGTACCATTGTGCTAGCACTGAGTTGTATAACTTTTTGCTCTCATAAGTGACAGCTGCACTAGTTTCACTTACACCTATCCTATTGTCACATTTGTTTTCTACGTTATCTAGTATCCCTATGCTTTCCTATTATATCAGCTTCAGCAATCCTCTCTGCATTTAACCCTCAGAATGTGTTCCATATTTTGCACGTCTGCTATGTGTACAGCCTAAATTGAACACCACAATATATTCTTAAGATTGCATTCAAAAGATAACTTCCTGAAGGTACAATCCTATTGAACACAGTAGACGTCATACTATCCATAAGTGAGCCATTCTTTTTCATGATGTATTGAAGAATTTGTGAACAAAGCGATTTCATTTTATCTTGACCACATTCGTCTGTTGTTTCTGTGGTACAGCCTCTGCCACAGCTGCATCTATAACTTGGCTGTTGGCACTGTGGTCAAATGTCTTGCGAGCCAGCAGAGCCTAATGTAGCGTAGATGTTCAGCTATTGGCTTCTTGCTTTTTTTTTGATGCAGCAACGTTAAAGCCTCTTTTCTGCACAAAATGTGACGTTGTGAGGGGAAAATCTTGGGCACATTTCAGACAGGTGACATGGCCGAGTACTCAGTGTGATGTCTCTGGCTTCACCTTTGAGATGAATGTGTGAGGTGATAAACCTTGCAGGATCTTTGGGTAATAAGACAGGCAACCCTTAGGCCATGGAACCACATCCGTACAGCTTGGTTAGAGTGGGCTTTATAGGTATCTAGACAAGTGGTCTTCCACATAATTGGATAACTTACAGGTATACGCTACTGATATGTATCATAGAATAAATACTAGGTGTTAGCAGTAGCAAAGTCGATTCACACGAATGAGAGTCTGCAGACAGGAGCCATAAAAGCTGTTGTGTCATAGCGGTAAATGCTGAGCTTGCGTGTCCCCACAATTGTTTTTAGAGCATGAAGTTTTCAAGTGCTGTGCTGGTTTGCCTGATAGCCGTCACCTTGAGTGACTTGCTGAAATAATGCTTAAGGCTTGTCTTCCTGAGACAAACATTTCTGCTTTTTGGTAGACTGCATAAAGGGAACATTCTAGGTGTGGCAGGCATTTATGCACAGGTAAAATCATTCTTACACACACTATAACTACCTTTGCCCTGTCCATAACAGAATCGGAATACTTGCTCTTTCCAAAGTGCCGACTACCATTTAAATGACATTGAGTTCCATAATCTTTGATACTGGTAATATTGCGGAACGCATAGCATCCCTTGACTGTAGTTGCAGCCTAGTGGTTTGAGCATTTGGGGACCAATCCTCAGTGGTGTTGGGTACTCTTTGGTAAAACAGTGGGTGCTTGCTTTGCTGGTGCTGGGGTTATCTTGGGCCAAACACTTGGAGAATGGGTTTTTGACCCTATCTTGTGTTCCCTTGCTTTGTATAACTAATTTCTCTTCTTTGGTCTCCAAGGCCGTGCCACCTTTCAGATATGGCGATGAGCTGTACAAGTACAATACTGTAATTACTTGAATGTGTGACAGCCTTTCATTTTTTAGGCTGTGTATTGTAGAGTGTGGAGTGCTGTAAATAAATTTTGTATTGTTTTGTATATTCTAATTTTCAGTTTTCTTATAAGCAAGGCTTCATGTCAGGTGCATGTAAAAAAAAATGCCAAAAAGTCCCGAAAGCAAATGATACACCAATTGTTAGTCAACGACGAGCTGTTGAAGCTACAGGGAATGTGTTACGTGAGTAGCAGGTCTCTTAAAGTGTGCATGTTTTACCAAAATAAAGGACAGAAGCTATACTGCAACCTGTTGGAAAAACCATGCATACAAGACACACTAGCTGCAAATCATACGCTCATTTAAATCATGTTTAGTTTTCCAATGATATGCAATCAGAATGTCGAAAAAGTAAATTTCATGCTTTATTCCCATATTTATGCCTGTATTCAGGTGAGGTTCATTTGAGCATGTTTTTGAGTCAGAGTGTAGAGAGTGGATGATAGGCAGTTGCACGTTGGACATTATGCATTGCTGGAAGAGCACACAGGGGATGGCAAAGCCAATACAAATCATACAGTATTATCACCTGGCATTAATGAACCTTTGCCAAAAAATCCAGAACACCACCCTGATGTGCTGCAGGCCACATCAGCCTTGCAATTCATGCCTCTTTTTGTCTAATATTGTCCCCGTGCATGCTTCTGTTTTTCTTTTTTGTTGCTGTTACTTTTTACTTACGGTGTCCTTAAAGTCACGCTTGTTTTCCCCTTTGGCTCCCTTGCTTCACTCAGAGACAGGTTCGGGTTTTGTGTAGCATGTGCACTGGTTAATGTGTGCATGAATGCTACATTCAATTGACAATTGCTTCAAGAAAATGGTTTCCATACTGCATCTAGCTCATTGTAATTAGGCATCATATATCATATTCACTCTTCATGTCTGTTCCTTCACTTCCTGATCGTCAAATAGTATATGTGAAGGCATTTCTCTAGCTGACCTCATCACCCTTCTCTCCTCTGAGGAATCTTGCTGCACTGAAAGAAAGTGCCGGATGCTATTGCAAGTGCAAAACTGGTAAACAGCAGCAAAGATAGGCTGTACATGACAAATTTTGTTTCTCTTGGGACATTGTGGTGTGATGTGCACCTGCATCAGACGAGCAGCGTTGCTACTTTTATAAAGTGTTTTTATGCAACATGCTCAGAAACCAAGCAGGATAATACCGACAGTTTTTTATTATTTTTTTTATTTTAACGAGGTAATTAATACATCTGCCACAACACAGTGACACTCTGCATGCGGTGAAATGTGCATACAGCGTGCTATGTCTAATTCAGGACACATTAAATGCCATCAGCGTGAAAGCTAACCTGTTGCTGCCAGTGGGCATCTGGATACGCTTTTTATTGCATTTTCATTGCTGCCAGAAAATCTTATCTGCTTATTTTTGCGGCTGCGTGAAAACGTCCCCGCCGCGATGGCTCAGTAATGATTATAGACGCTCGGCTCTCTGACCCGCAATATGTGCGTAGCCCAGCTACGACGATCGCATTTCGATGGACACGCTAAAGGTGGTCCGATGTCAGCGCATGCTAAGATCGCCAGATATATGGCCTAATCGAGCTCTCCACTATGCGTGTTTTCACTACGCCGCTCCACCGGGCCGATATCCGCACGCTACGCCACTGAAGCCGACACGTATACCCGTAGCAGACTTGCTAACACGATGGAAACGGTGGGCTGCCGCAGGCAGTTTCCAACGGCAGTGATACCCTGAGAAGGCCAGCGTTGTCGTCGGACAGGTGCGTCTCTTCTCTAGAGGCAACTGCAGCCCGAAAATCTGTTGGGCGCTTCCAATTCTCAGTATTCGTGAACAAATTCTTTAATCCTGATACTCGCCGATTTCTCTGCGCGACTAAGTCCATAAATGAAAGACGCACAGCTAGCCACACGCAGGCATCTCAGGTGAGGCATCGCTCACACCTGACGACCGGCTGTTTGTGGGGTTTGCGTCGAGTACCGCCGTTCGTTCAGCCTAGCTGCTGCTGGACATCCGACAGCGTGTGTACTATGATGCACTGTGGTCGCAACTACCGTTACTATAATAGTACAGTACAGCCGCAACGTATACGTAAGTATCTCACTATCTCCTCAGCCTTGCCCTGCCGCGCGACGCGTGTATGCAGCGTAAACACTGTTCGCACCGACCCTTTAGCTTCTTGGCATCGCAGCGTTGGCATTTTTGTAATCGGCGCCAAGTAGCAGACGACGGCGTTATTTTTTGTAACTTTTTTCCTTGTTTTTTAAATTTTGTCATCAATTTCTGTTTATACGCGTTTTAGCGCCGCCCCAATTTACACGTCACGGGTACGTCACAACATGGCCGAAAAGGCGAATGTCGAGGATCGGGCCCCAGCGGAATACGCGCAACCTATCTTGGTCGACCAGTGGAAATCGAAATCGTCGTCCCGGAGCAAGAAAACGTGCTCCGTACCGACCAGTGGAAATCCACTGCTTACACTATCATAGAACAACCATTCTCTTCGATTTGCCTGCACCAGCTCCACTAGTTCAAGTAATGCAGCACCGGCCGCGCGCGCCGTCTGCACTTCTCTCCTCGTTTTGTCAAGGTGCAGGGCTAGTTCTGCACGAGTTCTCGCTCACTCTGCACTCGCTCCAGAAGAGGTGCAGAAAAAAGTGCAGCAAGGCGTACGCTCCGCTTGGCCAAGAGCAGACGACGCTGCGCATCGTTCTGCATAGCTTTTGTAAAGTCCGTCTCCTTCAGAACCCGGACGGTTCGCTGCTAACGGATCCGCAAATGGTTGCGTATACAAGGTAGTTGGGCTGCATGCTGGTGATTGGCATTTTGTTGATGGAGGAGCGGTATTGGAGTTGTGGCCACATATGTGGTACGTGGCCCCGATACGGCATCTTCGCGCGCGTTGTCCTATGTAGTATTTTTTTTTCTTTTATCGCGTTGTGACCTCGGAAGACGGGTGGATGCGAACAGAAATCAGTTGCGATCGATCGAGTTTCTGTCGTGCCAAGTGTGTGTGCCACAAGACAGCTTGCGCAGCGACTATGCGACATCAAACTTGTCGCCTACGGAGCATAGAATGTCTGAGAGCGCAATGAGGTACAAACATACGTGTGTCAGCTAGTGCTTTTGGACAGAAGTAAGTTCGTGGAAACCAATCAAGCGTCTTGTTAGGCAGTCTTAATTATTTAAACTAGTACTCGTGGCAACTGCTTACAACATTAATTCTCTCGTACCCAGGCGCATGAATGGCCCCTTCGCAGACCGTCCGATATAACGATCGTGCACAGTCGCACGTATTTGGTCAATTGGTGTCACTTTTAGTCGTCGTCACTTTCCGATCGAGCGCTGTAGGCCTACGGCAGCTGGCTTCGAAACTGGACGTGATCATTTTACAGCACGCGATGCATGATGCGCGCACGCGTCTGCTAGGTTGCAGAGTCCATCGTTTTGGCAGCTGGCGCCGCACACCAGTGTCGGAACTGGCACTGCATGCTCACGTGACCACCTGGCACCGCTGCAGCACTTTTCAGAACTAGTGCAGCCAGTGCAAGCCAAATCGAAGTTGAACGAGAACGCGTACTAATGACAGAAAACTTTAGATAAAAGGACCATTTTTTTAACCTACACCAGTGCAGAAACTTTTTAACTGGTGTAGGTTAAAAAAATGGCCCTAAAGTAGAATAAACTAATTGGACTCTGTTCACCTACTCAACGATACACAACTTTGCAGCCAAGTGTAAGATCCGTTCGAAACAGCTGCACTCTTTGCACCAGTTCGGTAAAGTTCTGCGGCGGTGCTGCATACGTGCAGAGCCAGTTCCAGCAGTTCAGGTGCAGCATCGGCACCAACTACTTATAAACGAATGGTAGAGTGCAGGCCGGGCCGTCTGCTAGCCTTGGCGTCGCCAACAAGCTGCGGCCGGCTGTGTGCAACATCGCGTCAGCCGACGCCAACGTTCCGGTTAATTTGATGAATTTTCAAATAGCACATGACAACAAAGTTTTGACATTATATCCAGCCTCAATGCTTTCGGCCTGTGCTTTGTAATAAACGGCACTTGTCAACGAGAACACGATCGAGTTCGCCAAGTTATCGGCTACGCGCGTACTTAAAAAGCCGACACACGCATGCGGTATGATGCACGCTGATTATTATTTCAATCATGACCATGTGCGCTTCGATCGCCGGCTGCTGCAAAAGGTGCATATATATGCATTTGCACAAGACTTTATAATGTGATGTGCTACTTGAAAATTTTCATGCTTGGGATGATTAGCGCCGTTGATCTGAGCGGCATATATACACAGACGATAGGATTCATTCATTCATGAATATGCGATGCATATATGTACAAAAGCCGACCGTATGTGGTCGGATATAGCTATCTGTGAATTATATATATTGCCATTCACATCAACCGGCACCAACATGCCGAATAACGATCAATTTTCAAACAGCATATCGCAATAAAGCGTTGACACAAACCAGCCCCGATCGATGTATATGTGTATGCGCACCATGCGGCAGCTGGCACGAAGCGCAAACAAACTTCGATCACGATTGAAGTCAGCATGAATTACCATAACGTATGCACGTGCTCATCTGGTAGACTTTGGCAAACACAGGCACCGTTCTCGTTGACCAGTGGAATATTGCTTCACTGTCGCAAGCCATCATAGCGCAAACTGTCGTCTGCTTTCATGCGGCGGCTGCAGCTGCACCATTTCGGAACTGATCGCTGAGGAGGTGCACAGTTTTGCTGAACTTTTCGTGAACTCGACCTGCACGACCATAGAGTTCCTTACACTAACTAGAGGGAAAGCTGAGGGCGCTGCACTTCAGCCACCATGGGCGCGCTAAGAATCATGGGCCGGTGTGCTACTTGTTGCTGGATGGACAGTCGGTTTTTCTCGAGTACGTGGAGTGGCGTTACTGCAATGGTTTTTTTCGTTATCATCATCATCTGAAGGTGCGTACATAGACCGCGAAAGCCATAGTAGCGAAGGCGCAAAAGCAGACGTCGCCAATAAATGGTTTCTGTTTCCCGAAATGCCACTAAAAACTTCCTTAAGTGATGGCGCAACGATAAATATTTTCATAACATTTTTTTATTTCAAAGTTTGCCTATTAAGTGTCAAATATTGGTATTTGTGCTGCTCAAAACTAAGCCAATAGGAGAAAGAGCCATCGCTTATATTGGATAAATATCACACAAACATGCTGTTTCTCTCTCTTTTTGTAATTTACAGTCACAATATTCAATCTTAGGACATTATTTACGGTAGAACAACGTTTATCTTTGCATTAGTTTTGGCCAAAAGTTGTAGTTCTGCACTCGGTTGCTCACCGGCCCATGATGCTTTGAGCGCCCATGGTGGCTGAACTGGCCGTCTGGAAACTCCATGTAAACGCCCATAGACGGCAGCACAGCTTTCCCTCTAGGTAAGAGTAAGAAACTCTATGTGCACGACGCCTGCACTTTTTGAAACGAACGGCGTGGTACAGAGGGCGCCATCTTGCATCGCTGAAACGAATGGTGAAGTGCAGCACCACGTGAACCAGTTCACGTAGTGCAGGTGAAATGAACGGACCTTATATCATACGAACGCATCCCGCGGGCATGGTGTGCCATGTGCTCCCGGTGGCGCGGAGCTAGAAGTTGTGTTAGCTGTGTTTTGTCCGCGTTTGACGACTTTGAACGCTGAGCGACCAGACACTCAACAATGGATTTCGATAAAATCCCTTACCGTTACGTGGACAGCGTGAGCTTTAGTGTGTTCAGCACCGAAGAGCTGCTGCGCCAAGGCGTGCTCGAAGTAACCTGCGCCGAAACCTTTGACATCGTGGGACACCCGACAAAAGGTGGACTTCACGATGCCTTGCTCGGTGAGTCTGATCTGACAGGTGTCACACTGTACTCTACGGGTCTCACCTCGCAGCCACGTGAGGCGAGGTCTGTCGGTATTGGCAGGCACTTTCTTTGTGGTGTTGGATGCCGAAGCAGAGCAGCAACGATGCATAGGACAAGAGCGATTAGCGTGGCTAGTGTATTGTGCCGATCGAAATTAGCGCTACTCTGTACTAAAAACTTCCGCTGATGCAAAATTTTCATCGCGCTCACTAATAATAATTCCTAGCGTCGGGCTACATAAAAACATGCGCATGAACTGATTGAAAAATTCTTGGTAAACTTTTCTTTTCTTTTTTTCTTTTTCAGCAAACTTTAAAGCAACAAGCTTTCAATTGCGGTGAAAAAAATAAAATAAAAATTAGACTCTTGAAGTACAGTTATCGGCTACTTCAAGAAAATTTCGTACCCATAGTGAAACCACAATGTTGTGATGTAGTGAGGGAATATTGCTTCTGGGAGAGTTCCCGCTCTAACTGCTCGAAGCAGTAAAGAAGCGTTCAAAACTACTTATGTACAAATGTAATATCTGTTTTCCCTGGGGCGCATTGTCATAGTGTTGCGGCCAGTCATTATGCTGTGCCAACACTGCAGCTGTTGCAGCACAATGCATTCTTTGGATGGGCCTCTACCTGCTGGACATGGAAGGGTTTTTTTTTATTATGTATAAACCTATTTGTTGCCGTTACTATACAGGGAAATACAAGGCGTGGGTGGAGTGCACATTCTCCAACACGACCTTGACAGGGGCAATCAAAATGTAGCTTTGAATGAAACATCACATTAAGCAAGAGAAAGCTTCAGGTGGATCTGGACGTGATCTAGTTGGTTCGTGCCAACAGGGAGACAACAGGCAAGCGGAAAACACCACAAGGTGTTTCGTTCTACCGGCCACAGGCCGGCAGCTACGCGATGATAACCAGGCAGATTCGCAGAGCGAAAAGACGACGCTTTATTTCCGGCTCGGAAATATATAGAGAAGAAAAGAAAGGAGGGGAAGGAGCAAAAAGGGACCATCGACGCATGCGCTGGTTATCTGCAGCATTGTTTGCAGCATTTCCTTCCCCTAATAGCCGTAGTGGTCCACTGGCTTTCTTGTTTTGTTGACTGGCGTAGCTCAAGAACAGGACCTTCGGGAAGGTCGTGGGCCTCGTCTGTCGGGACCCTAAGGTCGTAGGAGGCGATTCTGCGGGACTTGATACTTTTCTGCTTCCGTCGGTGTCTGATGAGCGTTCTCAGATCTGGTCAACGTGACGTCGAACGACTCCGTCCTCAGCAGCCACAGTGACTAGATGGGCACTACTCGTCGATTTCACTTTGCCTGGTGTGCACTTTTCTCCTGCGCTGTAGTTGCGCACATAGACTGCGTTTCCCGGGGTGAAGTACCAACTGGTGGAATCAGTCTCTGGATGCTTGAGCATTTCGTAGTTCCTGGGAGGAAAATACATATCTAATTTTGTACGCAAACGGTATCCCAGAAGAAGTTCGGACGGAGTAGAGCCTGAAGCTAGTGGTAAATTTCTGTAGTTACAAAGAATTCTTGCCAAAGCAGTTGTCAACTCCACGCCCGGCATTTTCTTCAAACCCTCCTTGACTGTTCTTATGGCCCGTTCTGCAAGACCATTGCTCTGGGGGTGATAAGGTGGGGTACGAATATGCTCGATTCCATTTTTCCGTAGGAATACCGCAAACTCTAACCCAGTAAAGGGTATACCGTTGTTGGTAACTATGGTGCAGGGCAATCCAAACCTCATGCAATCGACAGTGGCTTTAGCGATTGCTCGAGATACTGGAATGGCTTCTATCTAATTGCTGCGTGCATCGACAATTACCAACAACATCTTGTTTCCAATTGGCCCCGCATAGTCTGCATGCAGCCGTGACCACCTCTCTCTTGAAATCGGCCAGCTGACAGGATTCCTAGGTGGCATGGGTGAAGCCTGCACACAGCTTCGACAATCCGAGACCAATCTACAAATATCTTGATCTAAACCGGGCTACCAAAACTTAGCCCTCACCCTTGTCTTCATGGTAGACGCACCCTGATGAGACATGTGCAGCATCTTCAACAGTTTCTCACGCACCGCACTTGGTATCACTACACGATGCCCCCAGTACAACAGCCCCTTCTCCACAGACAACTCATGTCTTCTTTTCCGGAACTTCACCACTTCCCTGCTGTCACCTTCTACGACGGAGGGCCATCCGTTAGTCATGTACCTGCATATCTCTTTCAAAAAATCGTCAGCTGCTGCGAGCGCTTGAATCTCTTGGTGAGAAACCGCTGGTTGGTCCCATTCGTCGATTATGAGCACCATTTCCGACAGATCTTCTGTTTCCACTTGCGGCTTCTGCAGCGATTGAGGCAAACGGCTTAGAGCGTCAGAAATTAGCATTTGTTTGCCAGGTTTACAAATGAGCTTGTAGCTGTATGCCCCTAGCAAAAGCGCCCAGTGCTGAATTCGGGCGGCAGCCATGACAGAAGTTTGACGATCCTGTCGGAGTAGACCTAACAAGGAGCGGTGGTTCGTTACAAGCGTGAACTCACGTCCCAACAGGTAATCGCTAAACTGTGTCACGCCAAACACCAGGGCTAAAGCCTCTCGCTCACTTTGGGAGTAGTTTCTCTCAGCTGAGGTGAGCGTCCGTGATCGGAGGCCAATTGGCCTGTCCTCACCATTTATTTGGTGGAAAAGGGCAGCACCGACACCGTAAGGTGAAGCATCGCATTCCAACATCAACTCCAACGGCGGAATAAGCTGGGCACAAAGCATCTTTGGCCTTCTTAAATGCCGCGTCTTCTTTCTCGTGCTAAACCCATTTTGCACCTTTTTCAAGAAGGTTTTACAGGAGTGCAAGCAT
Source organism: Amblyomma maculatum (assembly GCF_055883805.1). Taxonomy (NCBI): domain Eukaryota; kingdom Metazoa; phylum Arthropoda; class Arachnida; order Ixodida; family Ixodidae; genus Amblyomma; species Amblyomma maculatum. Next base: position 36,925,736 of record NC_139351.1, on the reverse strand, counting down.
AGTGGAAAGATTTGGCAAAAACTTGTAAAATGTAACCATTCCCACAAGGAGAACACGACATGAAAACATGGCTCAGCCTTACATTGTGTTTTCTTTCTTGTGGTTCTTCCTATTTGGCTGTTATTTCACCTCTGAGCGGAAGAAGTTACCATCATTGGCCTCTTCCATGTGTTTTTGTGCCACGAGCGCAGATCTCTCCTTTTAACCCCATAGCTGTAAATTTAGTTTTGAGTGGAAATAACTGGGCATTATTCTGTGTCTGAGCTAAGGTAGCAGGGACTGGGTGGTTGTTGCTTTGAGAGCTAGGAAAGCTGTTGACTTTTTGCATCCAAATACCTCACAACTCCTTTTTTACCCACTGAAAATTTGTTGTTAGAGATCAATATTTTGTATTCAGAGACTTGGAATGGGAGCAGTTAGGGATAAGAGTAGATGGAGAATACCTTGGTAACCTGCGATTTGCTGATGACATTGCCTTGCTAAGTAACTCAGGGGATGAATTGCAAAGAATTATTGATGCCTTTGATAGGAAAAGTAAAAGAGTAGGCTTGAAAATCAATATGCAGAAGACTAAGGTAATGTTCAATAGCCTAGGGAAGGAACAGCAGTTTACGTTAGGTAGCAAAGCACTGGAAGTAGTAGGCGAATATATCTATTTAGGACAGGTAGTAACCGCAGATCCGGACCATGAAAGGGAAATAACGAGTAGAATAAGACTGGGATGGAGCGCATTTAGGCAAGCACTCCCATATTTAGATTATCAGCTTACCGGTATCGCTCAAGAGGAAAGTATACGACAGTTTCATCTTACCTGTACTTAATTATGGGGCTGAAACGTGGAAGCTAACAAAGGGGGTTCTACTTAAGTTGAGGACAATGCAGAGGGCTATGGAAAGAAAAATGGTAGGGATAATGCTAAGGAAACATACAGAGTGGGTCAGAGAAATAACTCAAGTCACATACATTGTAATGGAAATCAAGAAGAAGAAATGGGCATGGGCAGGACATGTAGCGCGAAGAAAGGATAATCGATGGACGCTTAGGGCAACAAACTGGATTCCAAGGGAAGGAAAGCGTAGCAGGGGGCGACAGAAAAAATTAGGTGGGCGGATGAGGTTAAGAAGTTCGCAGGGGTCAAGTAAATGCAGCTCGCACAGGACTGGGTTAATTGGAGGAATATGTGAGAGGCCTTTGCCTTGCAGTGGGTATAGTCGGGCTGAGGATGATGAATATTGGGTACATTCTTGAATATGCACATAGTTTGGTACTCACCGGTGATGCAAGACAAAGGAAAGTGATAGAGAGAAAATGGTAAAAGGCCCACAATTTAGCCCCCCATTTTGTGTTGTGGATTTACAACAAACATATTCACACAGAGAGTTTATAATCAACGGCTGATCTGTTTGGGTTATTCATTGTGACATTCCTGTGTGGGAACTATTATTTAGAGTTTGTTTTGTCAGCATCAAGTTTTTCTATAGAGTTAACACACAAAAAATGATGGTACTTGGAGCTGTACTTGTGTAAGGAATTGTTAAAGTTAAAGTACCATAAATGAGACCGACTGTAGACGAAAACGCAAGTGGATGCTTAATTGCTTATGAAAATGAGGTTGACTTTACATTTGGGCTGGCATGCTTGTGCAAGTGAGCAAGGAGTCACAAAGTCTGCATGTTGATGTAAGCGATGCAAGTGACAGTTGCAATCTCTCAGCCATTGCTACTAGTGAGATCATGACACTTTTTTGCATCACTGATAATGGACTTGTTAACCTGCCATCTGCTCTAAGCCGGTAACAAACAATGCTTAGCTATCAGCTGGCGAGGTGCTGGTGCTTGGTCTGCAGAGGTTTGTAAGCTAGTGGAGCAGGAGCTGAAAATGCAGAACTGCACTACTGATTCGACTGTCATATCATGCTGCGGGCTTTGCTATATATAAAAAATTTTCAACATTGACTGCGTGTAACTTGTGTTTAATAGGCACACCTGTGCCTATATATGCACCTGTTTGTTACATGCCAAGAATACTGACTTTTATTTGGCGGAAACCAAATTCCAAAAACTGCACACTTGAATGCAAAATCCGACCTCTAGTTATATGTCACACCACCTTGTAGACCGAGGTGTGAGAGGTCACCTCCAAGACTGGGGTGTTGTCTATTTTTCAAAGAAGAATCTGTGAGTGGAACGAATTGTCTTCGAACACTAACTGTATCGCCCCTTGAGCCATGGTTGTGGTAGTCTCCACATTTGTGAATAACTGCTTGGCAAAATTTTTACTTAGACCTCTGGCATTGTTTGTAGCCAGTCAGTGACTTCTGCAACATTTGGAATCCCTGCTTAGCAGAGTGACATGATCAGTTCGTGTATAGAAAACAGAACTGACTCTTCAAATGGGGACCCATTGTTTTTCACGGAGTGAGCCAATGGGTGGAGCTTGACATCACAGAAAGAAACAAAAAGACGAACGCATTTCGGAATTTAAAAAAAAAGGGGAGGGGGGGGGGGTGAGAAGCAAACTAACAGATCCATCCGTGCTCAGTGTGCTTTGCCGCTCGCGCGGAACCTTCTTCCTTTTTTTTTTCCGGAAACATCCGCATGACCACATCCGCAGGTGTGCGCGCTTGTTTCTATTTGCTGCACACGCTGGAAAAACAGAAGTTTCGGAAATTTCCCTCATGCCGTTCTCACATGCAATTAAAAAGATAAAAAAAACCCTTCTCTTCCCCATATTATATATACTTTTTCCTGAAATCATCCATGTGACATCATTCACAGGCATCTGCACGGAGGAAAAACTTTCAAGTCCTCCGTATGGCTATCGCACTTTGAGCAAAAGTTAAATATATGATGGATTCTGCGGCGGGCAACCAACAAGTTACGATCATGAAGGAATGCCTTCAGGATCTGAAGAGAATTGGCGACAAGTAGACTGGCTATTTGCGGGCTGACCAAGAATTTCAAGCATTCGAGAAGAAGTGTATAGTTTTCGACGGCGTTGCCAAGGGATCACTATTCTGGGACGTGTGAGTGCTGTATAGAAATTTCAAGTATATTTTGCTAATTACATTATGAAGCATGGGCACACAGACATGCATACACGTGTGTTATATATAATGCCTTTCATCTTGAATAAATCATTCCACAAAATATATGCGTATAAAACTTGTCAGCCTTTTGAAGATAGAGGCAAAGCTACAGGTTGTTTTTCGCTATGAGATAAAATGCCTGTGCCCTATGAATTTCAGAAGCTAGATATGCACTCATCGGTTAATTATCCCATGAAGTGAAACATATGCGTTAATGCATATGTGCAATAATTCTTGCACTCGGGGTTTTGTATTCACCAATCTTTAGATGGTGGGCTGTCCCAGAGAACTAGAGTCTTGAATTGGGCTTGTTGGTTTGAATACATACTAATAATTGACAGCTCGAATAGGCACAGACGAATAAACAGGACAGGCGCCCAGAGAGTCGCTTGTGCACTACTCACATTGACGTATAATTTTACTAGTACACACCAAGTTCATTAGCTGTGAGTCGCAAATATTTTAACAGCCTTTTTTCTTTTTCTTTCAGGTTTGTTTCACAGGATAAATTTAGTTACTCAGCATTGGTACGGCAACAAATCTAGTTATGTGTACACTTGCTTTATCTGTTGCCTTATGACATGTGGTAATGGTACATGAAAAAGCAGTTTGTTTTTGCGAAGGGAAGCAGCACAGTAACTGCACGACACACTTCTCGTTACGCCATGAAATCGTACTGCCGGGGGGGGGGGGGGGGGGGGGGGGAGTGTTGGAGGAAGTAGTGAAAAAAGCAAGGGAGGGACAGAAAGTATGGCGGAAATCTAAGGTTCCAGAGCCCAGATCCATCGTGCGAGGAACAGTTACCACACCTTTGTTTTTCTCTATCATTGCTAATTTTCGTTTTAATCATTGACTAGATAGTCCCTTAGCAAGCTCAGCTGTCATGGTTGAAACGTTATTGTAACCTAAGAAAATAATACACTTTATATTTACAGCTTGCGAATGGGAGTCCAGTGATAAACTTTCTGTGGTCCAATTTTTTAGAGTATAAGCCCTGTTGCACAAGGTGCAACAGATTTTTTTTCTCCTCACTTGGACTGAATGACCTTGAACTTAAGTCGGTGCTCGCTCACCGAAAGCTGAGGCAGATACTGCACCTTCCATACCCCAGAAACCATCCTAAACAAAAAATATTTTGAAAACTGTGCAATGAAAAGGCAGCGTTAGAGGCGTTATCGCGTCTGCTCTTCAGATGAAACTTGAGCGTCCCTCTAATTCAAGTTCTGTACACCTCACAACACCACGCAAAACCATGCTTAAAAGACCTTTTGCTTGCATAACGAGGTTCAAGTCATGCTTATACCCCCTATAATTTTTTTAAGAGAGGAGGAAAGGAAAGTTTTTTCATACCATGATGTACCACAGGCAATTTCATCTGTGCTCGTACATTCTCACTATCATTTTACAACACATCGGGGACCTTATCATCTTAAATGTCAAATAATCGTTGATGTTTGTTAGCGTTTCCAGTACATTCCCACCTTTTATATAACATACCCTAAAATTAGGTGTTTAAAGAATCAAAACTCAACCTGTGAAACAGGACTGCCAAAATTTTCTGCTCACTTAAGTCACAGAAGAAATTTGAGCCAATTTAGAACCTAAGATTTATCATCATCAGCTGCCACTGCAGGGCAAAGCCATGCTAGGTCTCGAGCTACGGCATGGCACCGGACAAGGAAGAAGGTGGCATGAGGTGTGGCAGCGTGGGCAGTGCAAATAAAATATGTCAGTTCTAACTGCAACACTGTCACGGTTGGTTCTTCCTCATCTTAGCTCCGATAGATTTGGTGACTCGGCATTGGCTACGCAACTCCACACTGTCTCACGTCGGCCATGGTGAAGTACCACAATCTGGCGGTATTACGCTGGCTACCACTTCGAAGCCGGCGAGTACACCATTATCTGCAACCTCTGTGCTGCGATGATATGAGCGGGGCCCCAATTGAACCCACCGCATCTCCCTTTGGTGCTAGCAGTGTCAGTACTTGGTGGTAATAGTTTGAGGCTTTCTTATGCCTGCGCGGTATAACCAAGCAAACCGTTAAGCGCGACATGCTACTTTGCACCCTTCCCCTCGAGTTACTTTCAAGAAGTCGCACCCTCATCAAGTTCGACTCTATACAGTGATCTGGGGGCAGCCGTCTTGAACCACTATGGAGTCAAGTATCGTTCGAGGCTGAGACCACGTCAATGCTCTCAAGTTCTCCATACCTTACCTCTCCGTCGTCCGAACTTAGCACTTTACTTTCCGTGCCACTTGCACTGGAACCTCAGTATACGGTCCTCTATATTTCAAGCCTTCTATCGAAAACTACCCTTCCCAGACTGGCCAACTCCGACCTTGGAGCCCCTGCAGCAAAACACGCCATCGAAAGCACCCCACTTCTTGCTGCTTCTCGAGCCTTCCAAAGACCTACACCGTTGATTTCAGCCACGTCATCACAACAGCAAGCTGCTGTGGCACTGCTGCTATCATTCAGTTGTCAAGCTGTGCCTATGTCGGAAGTTCACACAGGGTCTCTTGCCTCGCCGCCTCGGCATGTCTTCACCTCAAGCATGCCATCCCACAACCTCCCTTCATCACCTAGGGCTCCTGGTGTTTAGAGCTCGCTGCGCATGCTAAACAGAGCCTGTACTGTTCCTTCCAATTTATTTATTTATTTATTCTTTTACCCACAGCGCCACATGTGGCATTAGAGTGGGGAAGTACTGTTCTACAAAGCATAAGAAAAAAACAGTTACAAAGACAATGCAAACACTTCATTGTCAGATATATGAACACAGGATGAAGACAGGGAGTTCCATTCTCGAACAGTGTGTGGAAAAAACGACGATTTAAACAAGTCGGTTCTCGCTGTGAATTCCCGCACTTTATAATCATAATCAATTCTCTCGGATCTATAGTGTGGACAGAAAATGTACTTGTCCCTAGGAATAGCAGTTCTTTGGTGATATATACTGGGAAAAAACTTTGGCCTCAGCTTTCTTCTTCTCACTTCAATTGGTTCCTGTTGTAATTTCTGTTTTACGCTGGTCATGCTAGTTTGTTTACTATAATTTCCTGAAACATAGCAGGCAGCCAAGTTCTGAACTATAATTTGAGCTTATCTACATTTGTCTGCGGATCCCATACAGTACATACATATTTCAGCATGGACCTAATGTAAGCTTTAAAAAGTAGATCTCTAGAATCTTGCGGGAACATTCTTGCATGCAGAAAACCCAACATTTCGCAAGCCTTGGCAGAAACATAATCAACATGCCAATGCCATCACATAGTTGGGGTGGTATACAAGCCTAAGTATTTATATTGCCTTGATCTTCGCAACCTTCTCAACAGAACAGCAGCAAATACAACAGCGCTGACAAGCCATGAACACGCAGCAGCAGTGCTTTGCTCCATCCTTGCATTCCAGTTCAGACTCTCAATGCTGTGTAGCATCTTCTACTTCACATTGGCGCCATCAAGATGGCATGCTTTCATTGGCACCTATCACTGCATCACGATCCATAGCGAATGTGTCAAGATCCACACTTGATCACACGTCACCACGTGCCATGAGCATTGTGTAGCACGTCCTTTCGAAATCACGTTGTACTCTTCAGTTTAGTGCACAAAGAGGAACATTTCTTCACCTCTACAGTCATTCCTCTTACAACTGCTTGGCTTTTGCTGAGTACTACCAGATGCCTCGTGTAGGCCACCGCACTTCAGTCTTGGCAGGCCGCCAGAATACAACAGTTACATCTTACCTGTACTCACCTATGGGGCTGAAACGTGGAGGCTAACAAAGAGGGTTCTACTTAAGTTGAGGACAACATAGGGGGCTATGAAAAGAAAAATGGTAGGGATAACGTTAAAAAATAGGAAACGTGCAGAGTGGGTCAGAGAAATAATTCAAGTCAAGAAATCAAGGAAATCAAGAAGAAGAAATGGGCCTTGGCAGGGCATGTAGTGCGAAAAGAGGATAACCGATGGTCACTTAGGGCAACAAACTGGATTCCAAGGGAAGGAAAGCGTAGCAGGGGGCAGCGGAAAGTTAGGTGGGTGGATGAGGTTAAGCAGTTCGCAGGGGTCTAGTGGATGCAGCTAGCACAGGACCGGGTTAATTGGAGGAATATGGGGGAGGTCTTCACCCTGCAATGGGCATAGTCAGGCTGATGATGATGATGAATTTGTGAGTACAAGCAAGGTGCATCAATACCTCTAGGTAAGCAATTGAAAGTCTGGGCAGTATTTGCAGTATTTACAACACAACCATCTTTGGAAAAAATAAATATAATGATTGAAATAGCTGAGGTCTTTGAGCAAAGGTGGCAGCATTCCAAACAGTTGTGCTTGAAATACAAATATTTCAAGCACCATTCTTTGCAATGCTGTTGGAATCATCACTTAATGGACCTTCTTAAAGGGACGCTAAAGAGAAAAATAAAGTGGGCTTGCATTGATAGAATGCCAGTTCCTGGTTATAAAAAAGCCACTCTTACTGAAAATAGAGCTGTTATAAGGTAGTATAAAGGAAGAACAGGAATACAGGTATCACCGCCACAACCGAAACGGCTGAGGCTCCCAATTACAAATCACGTGGCGCGCAAGGGATCCTGGAGGCTGACAAATGCAAATTACATTGATCGTTTGAATGAGGTAGTAGGTTTTGTCTCGAATATGATAACGTGCCTTTATCGCACGTAAACGATGGCAAAAAGACAAAAAAGACGACGTAAATGTTGCAAGGCAAATACAAAATATACTTGGCGGCGCTACAGGCATCCACTTCAGTTTCTGATATGTTCCAGCTCAGGCACTTCATGTGTGCTCTAATAGTTTGGTTTGGGTCTGGGGCACCTGAAATACGAGCTCAGAGCAGTAGATGCGCCTACCCTAAGTGCGTATCGAATGAAGATCATGACTCTGCACACACTTGTGAAGTATTCTCCACTCCCTGCTCGTCAGCAATCACGGAGTCTCCTCTTGTGTCAGAGTGTGCGTCATCCTACCCTGCTACGTAGTTGGAGAAAACAGTTTGAATTCGACCGGTGGGAACAGAAAAATCCTCAACGTCTTATAGCAATATCTCAGCAATAATTCGATTTTTTTGCTGCTGGATATGCGGCGACAGTGTCGCCAAAGGCTGTTTATTAGATTTTGATAGCATATTTGGGTGTCTTTAGTCTCCCTTTAACATAGCTTCTGATGAGCATGCAGGATTGCTGACTAAAGAATAATGAGCTAAAGGTGAAGCTGGAGCATTCATTACTATGCGCAATGGTCATTGCTCGGCATGTACAGGATTTCAATGACTGGGAGATTATCAAAAATTCCTGTCTCCAAACTACTGACTAATTTGCAGCCAATTACTTCATGCAGAGTAGCAAATTACATTAAGAGAGTTAATTGTTGGGCTAGTTGGTGTTCTGACATCACGAGTATATTATTTAGTGCAACGCATCGTTCGGTCGCTTTGCGCTTAATAATATATTCATGATAGCAAATTACAGTCTGTTTCACTTGATAAGTGCCCTAATATGAACAAATTCTTGGGCAGTCTGGAAGTTTTTAGAAACCGCTGTCGACTGTTTCGTTTATAGAATAGCAAGTCAAGAGCAAATTTCAAAGAGTGCACTGCGGGCTTGGCAGAGCAGTAGCCAATGCAAAGAGGAGCACATAATCTGAGAGATGGAGGATGCTTGGTGCCAGCAGCTGACATTGCCTGTTAAATTTGCCACTTGTCTTGCTTTTTAGAAAGTAAATGGGAGTATGTTAACAGCCGTTTCTGCAATCCTTCTGGCAGGCAAGGTAAATGGCTATGTTCGAGCATCTCTAAATCTACACGCACCATAATGTGGCACTAATTTGTGTGCAATTTTCGGTTGCAAATGCGTCGTAGTTTGGAGAGAGGAATTTTTTTAAATATTCTCCAGCCAAACGTAGAAAACCCTTTGAAAGCTGAAACATGAAGGAAACATGAAACATGAAAGCTGCACTTAGTTATGTACTGCATTTCATTGCCATGCACCGATGATAATTCTCACATGTGGCTGTGCATTTAGGCAGAGCGTTGCCTGGTGAAGCCTTTGAAAAAAAAAAAAAAAAGGATAAAGCTTCAAAGATCGAAGAAAAAAGGGTGCATGCAAGCATGCACCTTAAGTTGGTCCATGTCTACCCTGACTTCAAGGTTGGCCATTGCTTACATAATGCATTGATCAATGTAGTGAAGCACGAGGCTTATGCCAGTGTCAGAAAGACATAAGAATAAATATAGAATTCAGAACTTGCAACATTCCATTTTCAGGCAAATATTTCAGACATTTTGACCAATAGAGTTGTCAAAGTTTCTGTGCACATGCTTTTGTATTCTTAGCCCTTCTACAGCCTAGGGTTTCACAACATCATGCATTACTGAAACCTCAAAATATTTAAAAGAGGGAGAAGCAGTGGCAGCTTTTATTGAATGATATGCCACATCTCTAAGCTGTTAGCCTTTCCTTCTTTATATCTCTGTAAGTTTAGCTATGTGCTTTTATTCAGACTGAATTTGGTCAATTTTTCGTTAAGGCATAGTGCTTATGCTTTGCCTTATAAGTAGATGTTATGACTGTTTTTGTAACCACACAGTAGGATAATGCATCAGACAGACAGTACCTGAAGTCAATTAGTGTTGAAGAAGCAAGATTTTCACTGTTTGTGCTGCAGCACACAATCGGCAGGCATTCTTAGGTTTGCATATACTTGCCAAGTGTTTTGCTGTAATCATTTGTTTGCCTCTATTTAGCAGTACTGCAGAAAAGGAACACAAATAAGATTTGATTTCTTTTACTTCCTTTACTTGCAGTAATAAAGCTTTTTTGTACCACAAGCTTGTAATCAGTTAACCAGATATACTAAGCGGAATGAGCAAATCCCTGCTGATACCACCGGCAACAAGAGCATGAACACAGATTTGTGCTTAATCACATTTCTTTGACTTGCGTACTGCCCAGTGACCTCTTTTGTTGCCATTTTTATGTTTAATTGCAGCAGGGGACCTTTTTCAAATTGAAGAGGGAACTCTTGTTCCTTGATCATTATTTTACATGTTCACTGCACTGCTTGTATTCCAAATTGACATCCCTCAAAACGCAGGCATTGGAAAGTCTTTGCAGCTGAAGGCAGCAAGAATAAAAGAACTTGAGGAGCAAGTGCCTCATAACAAGAGGAAAGTAGGGCAGCACATCTATGTGACAGTTTTGCCGATAGTTGCGCACCATGCTCATGAATTCAGCGAGATGGCAGGCTTCAGCCAAACTCTAAACAAAGATGTGTCTGCACTAGTTTGGGACCTTGTTTGCGAGGGTGTCACTTTTGTGGAAGTGGTGAAGACGTGCCTCGAATATTATGTGCAAGGCATCGTGTTTGGAGGGAAGAACAAACCATCAAGAAGCTGCAGAACTTTCTTCCCTCCATATGAAGACATCCACAACCATGCTCCGGCCACTCTTCGCAAAGACAGATTCAGCTGCTTTGATCAAGAAAGTGCAAAGGATTTGATTGATAAATATTGCAGAGAGGAGCCAAATAGCAAGTTCTTCTACAGACAGTACCAGAAAAAAACAGCCAATCGCTAGACCTTCCAGTGGAATAAACATGTTTTCAATCAATCAATCAATCAATCAATCAATCAATCAATCAATCAATCAATCAATCAATCAATCAATCAATCAATCAATCAATCAATCAATCAATCAGTCAATCAGTGATGATGTTTTGGAGAAAATGTGAAGAGACGCTCCTCTTTTATTGTCAGTCAAAATTTATGGAAGAAATACTGGTAAAATATGGACAATCAGTTTCTTTCCTAGATGCAATTGACAGAACAACTGATTGCGCTTTGCCTCTCTTTTTCATTATAGTAAAGATGGCCACATGTGGGCAGGTTTCTTTATAACGCAGTTTGAAACGGGTTCCTGCATCACAGAGGCCCTTGAAGTGTGTCCCACCTTCAGTCCAGAATACTGTACGATTGATTACTGTCAAGCGAAGATTAGTGCTGTTAAAAGCTATTTCCCCCAAAGCCAGATCAAAATAGCAAGTGGGATTTTACCTGAGGTCAGGCTAGGTGGTAAGGTGGCTAAACAGGTTCGAGAGCTGCATTGCTGCAAAAGACAGTGCCCTCCTGCTGCTGCAAATAATAGCCAATGCGCAGCCTCTGAGGAAGACATGGAGTGATCTCAGTATTGGCAAGATAAAAAGATTAGATGCACAGATTAGCTTTGGACTTAGTGTTGACAACATTGGCACTGAAGCACAAAGTAAAATCTTGAAACAGTACAACCTGAAAAACAGGCATGGCAGAGAGTTTTTAACAATGCACCTCTCCATGCTTGTCAAGCAGTTTTTGCCAGACGGGCAGCATCAGCATCAAAGGAAAGTGATGAGCCTGTCGTCTTCTTACCGATAATGCCAAAGTGACATCTCGGAGTATCTGCACAACCGGCCACCTGCTTTTATTAAGCATGCAATGTGGAGAATGTTTGCTGCATTATTATGTCTCCCCATGTGTCATTCACAACTATGTGAGTTTCAGTTTGCCTACAGATATGGGGAACAGAACATGTCCATGCTTTTTATGAGCCAAGGGTTCTGAATGACTTGCCGACTTGTTTTCTTCAAGCAGTCAGAAGAATGTGCAACCTGTTGTCGTACATTTGTATACTTGACTTTTTTTTCTTCTCCTTCTTTTTCGTCCTGCGTATTCTCTAGTTTTACTTGACTTATTACACGGACTGCATCGTGTTCTCTGCTTTGTCTCATGTGGCCAGACACTGCCCCACAAGTCCTCTATTGGCTTTGGCAGGTCCATATATGCACCGTGGCATTCCACAAAAAAAGTAAATTAGTAAATAAAAAATAACATGTTGCCATATTATGTGCGTTATAGGTGATCATTGCATTATGAGTTACTGTAAAAACTACTTTTTGTTTTGTGCAAAAGCGCTTAATATTTTTGCATTTTTTTTGTACATTATGTTGGTTTTATCTTGAGTGTTCCTGCTTAAATTTGTGTGTTTTTCATTATGTGCCCTTAAAATACTTGGCCCCATGTGTGTGCAGCACCTTCACTCAAGGACCCCTTGTAAAATTCTAGTGCAATAAATAACCTGTGAACAGTGTGTGAGCATTGTTGATTCAGGGAAACTATAAAAACATGAAAACTGATGCTACTCTTTTGAGGTATGGTTGATGGCGAAAAATTTAGCACCGGTTGCCAAAAACAGATAAGTTGGACCACTTGGCAGACCTTACTTTCAGGTGGAAATCTAGGTGGCATGATAAGCAGTTAAACCAGTGTTATGTGCTCTGGTATACATGACAATGGTAGCCTTGCTGCTCTTTGAGAACTAGGAACTACTGACCCGTACATAAGAATGTTGCACCAGAGACAAGGATGTGTGAACAAACAAATAGTGGCTACAAAGTAGTGCTATTGTAAAAACTGTTGTGCAAACTTACTAGCGTGAAGTCATCCTCTCTAAAAGCATGCTTTTATACCTAATTTTTATCACATGGCTAAGTGAGAAATCTGCAAAATTAGATTTACAAAATGAAAATTTAGACATTTACTTAAAATGGGCTGTCTATGGCTGTTCCCTCAATGAGAGTCGGTACTGCAGGCTTCACCGATATGTCATCTGGCTAGTATCGGCCACCATGCAGCTTTGCGCCATCCTCAATGAATCGTGAAATGCCATGGAGTGCTCATTCAGTTATCAGAAGAAACCTAAGCTATATTTCACTGTGCTCATATTCATTCATAAATATTAACACTGTACTCAGAGAAACCACCAGGGGAGAAGGGGTCCTGCATTCAAAGCTAGATATTTGCTGACGAGGGTGGTATACTCTGGATGAGGTACAATGTATTCAATATAAAGGGTCTGAAAATTTAGAACGGGCACCCAACTCACTGTGTAAAGAATTTATTAATGCCTACTCAATAACTCAGTGCCTAGAGCATGTGTATATGAATTTTGGTTCACGAAAGGGTTACGCACAGATTTTATTTTAACCTGTTGCTGCCTGGCTGCCTGGCTGCCTCACTGTGAAATGACAGTCAGTTAGTCAAATCTGTATAAAGCCACATTCAATAGCTTCATCAGACTGGGGCTTACTCGAGGCAACGGCAAAGAGAAGGTGCATACTTTACATTCTACATATGCATATAGCTTAAAGCTCTTAGTTACTTGACACGAGAGGCTGACTAAAAGGGTTCTACTTAAGTTGAGTACAACACAGAGAGCCAGGGAATGGAGAATGGTAGGGGTAACGTTAAGGTATAGTAAGCGTGCAAGTGGGTCAGAGAAATAACTCAAGTTAATGACATTCGAGTCAAAGTCAAGAAGAAGAAATGGGCATTGGCAGGGCATGTATTGCGTAGAAAGGACAACCGATGGTCACTTAGGGTAACAAATTGGATTGCAAGGGAAGGAAAGCGTAGCAGGGGGCGGCAGAAAGTTAGGTGGACGGATGAGGTTTAGAATTTTGCAGGGGTCAAGGGGGTGCAGCTAGTAGAGGACTAGGTTAATTGGAAGAAAGCGGGAGTGGCCTTTGCCCTGTAGTGAGTATAGCCTGACTGATGATCATGATGACTATAAACTAATTTTGACAGCCTTTTGTCAACTTATTTTGTGCTGTGATTTACCTGTGGTTCTTCATTACGATAATGCTTTGATCATCCTGGCAATCAGTCGCATGATAAAAGCAGTGGGTGTGCAAATGTTATGCCGTCAACTGCCCTTTTCAAGTGCCCAGAGCAGAGTACCACAACATAAGTGAATTCCGAATGTAAATGATGTCACGTACCGAGTTAGAAGGCTCACAAGAACAATTTGAGTTTATGTAGTAGTAAGTGCTCATGCAAGTTTGTACGACATTCATGCGCACTTGGCTTCACGACACCGCATTCAAGGAATGCTAAGAACCTTCTTCACTGCAATCTGCGAGCACCAATAACTGTCGGCTTTCCCTGTGCAAGTACTTCATGCCTCAAGAAATCCCGAGTTAATGCCTCCTTCATCATTTGCATTTAATCACGCACATCATGAAAACTACCTGCTATTGCTATATATGATATGCGAACATTCAGAATCCATGCACTGAACAGTATTTAATTTCTGACTTGCACCTTGCACTGATGCTTCTCTTTACCCGCCTTCACTTCGAATGCAATCTGTGTTGCTACAAAGAATATGAATGGGATATCTTCATGTAGCGTAACCAATTTTTTTTTTCACTGTTATTGATACTGCATATTGGTATACCTGCCCCATTCCATGCAGGAGTCACAGCCAGCCGCCGCTGAGTGAGCACAGGGTACTCATTATAAGAATGCAGCACAAGGCATTGGAGTGCAAAAGAGACTATGATTCTGTAGAGGATCTCGCTACAACTACCATCGTTCATGTTATTTACATGGCCACTTGCCTTGGCCACTTGGCAAGCCATGTGCTTGACTCGGCTAGCTCCAGTGTTCCTAGACAGAAACCACAGAAACTGTCTAACAGTGCTTTGGACGCGGCATAAACAAATAATAAACAAAACTCTAGACATAGTATTAACATAGCCACATAATCCATACAACTTCATTCACATACTCAGTTGCTAGCATCCACCTTGAATCTGTACACTCATACAAATAGCCACATGATCCATACCACTTCATTCACATACTCATTTGTTAGTAACCACCTTGAATCTGTACACTCATAAAAATACTTAGGCATCACCCGCATCTCTCCTGGTACACACACGTAATAAAGATTTTCAAATCCACCAACCGATCACTGGGATTTTTGAAGCATCATCTGCGACATGCACCTCGGAATGTTCTTGCGTACAAATCACATATTAGACCAAAGCTAGAATAACAAGCATATCTTATCAACACACTTGATTCAGTTCAAAAGCATGTAACAAGGTTCATTCATTTCGCTTATTTATGTTTGAAGTTTGAAGTTTATTTCCATTTCAAGGAGAAACGAGGGACCTGAGACAAAAAGTGAACGTTAATTCACTTGCTACTTTCTTGCTGATTCACCTGCTACTTTCTTGGGTATTCAGTTCAGTTCAGTCGTTCAGTCGTGTCCGAGTCTTCGTGACCCTATGAACCATATCACGCCGTGGTCTCTCACTATCTTCCTAACATCACATAACTTCATCTGCAGCGCCTCGAGGATGCCATCTAACCATCGCGTTCGCTGCCTACCCCTTCTCCGGTGACCCTCAACCTTTCCCAACATCAAATCTTTCTCCAGCGACTCCTCTCTTCTCATCAGATGACCAAAGTAGCTGAGCTTTAACTTTAGAATTTGACCCTCCAATGAGCAGTCAGGGTTTATGGTCGACAATATCGACTGATTTGATCTTTTGGCAGTTCAAGGAACTCTCAAGAGTCTCCGCCAGCGCCACAATTCAAACGCGTCAATTCTTCAGCAGTCAGCCTTCTTTACAGTCCAACTCTCGCATCCATACATCACAACTGGGAAGACCATAGCACGAGCTATACGGATCTTGGTTGGCCTCTGGTCTCTGCTCTTTACTAGGCGGTCAAGGCTAGCCATGGCTCTCTTTCCCAGAAGCAGGCGTCTCCTAATTTCATGGCTGCAGTCTCTGTCCGGGTTAATCTTGGAGCCCAAGAAGAGAAAATCGGTCACAGTTTCCACTTGTCCCTTGATGCTCCAGGACTTGATAGGGCAAGATGCCATGATCTTTGTCTTTTTCGGTTTAAGCCCAAACTTCTCACTCTCTTCTTGTACGCGCATCAGAAGTCTCCTGAGTTTCACTTCACTTTCTGCCATTAAAGTGGTATTATCGGCATATCTAAGGTTGTCGATACGTTTCCCAGCAATCTTCACTCCAGCTGAAGACTCGTCCAGACCGGCCTTCCTCATGATGCACTCAGCATATAGGTTAAATAGGCTGGTGACAGTATGCAGCCTTGTCTCACTTCTTTCTCAATCGGAAACCAATCAGTAAGACCATGCCCAGTTCTGACTGTGGCCTCTTGCCCTTCATACAGGTTCCTGAGGAGACAGATGAGGTGAATTGGAACTCCTGTCTCTTGGAGAGCTTGCCACAGTCTGCTGTGATCTACGCAGTCAAACGCTTTCGCATGATCAATAAAGCAGAAGTAGATGGGTTTCTGGAACTCTCTTGCTTTTTTCCATGATCCAGCGAAGGTTGGCAATCTGGTCTCTAGTTTCTCTGCCCTTGTGAAACTCAGCTTGCGCGTCCGGAAGCTCCCGATCCACATACTGCTGCAGCCTACCTTGGAGGATTTTCAACATCACCTTGCTAGCATGCGAAATAAGCGTGATCGTGCGGTAGTTGGAACAGTCTTTGGCACTGCCTTTCTTTGGAATGAGGATGTAAACTGACCTCCTCTAATCCTGTGGCCACTGCAGGGTTGTCCAAATTTGCTGACATAATGCATACAGAACGTTAACAGCGTCATGGTTGAGGTTTTGAAGCAATTCAGCTGGAATTCATCAATTCCGCTAGCTTTGTTCTTAGCAAGGCTTGCTAAGACCCATTCAACTTCACTCTTCAGGATGCCCGGCTCGAGATCTGTAATCACAACCGTCTTATGTTGGGTCTGCACATCCGGGTCCTTCTTGTACAGTTCTGTGTATTCCTGCCACCTCTTCTTTATCTCTGAGGCTTCAGTGAGGTCCCTGCCTCGTTTGCCCTTTATCACGCCCAGCTTAGCACAGAAGCTTCCTTTGATATCTTTGCTGCTGTTCGTTCACTCCAATAAAGTGTTGCAAGTAGCGCAAGTCCTGTTCTATCTTGTCTGTGTGTCGTATCTGTTGCGCTTAAAATTTTTGACAGCTCTTCAGATAACCAGTTTGCTTTCTTGCATTTCTTTTGCTTTGGAACTACCTTAGTAGCCACTTCTTGTATTATATCACGAACATCAGTCCACATCTCTTCAGGCTCTTTGTATTCTAGATCTAATTCTTGAAATCAATTCCTCACTTCCACAGCATATTCTGATAGAATTTGATCCAGATCATACCTGAAAGGCCTTCTAGTTTTCTGCGTTTTCCTCAATCGAAGCTTAAATTTGGCAACAAGAAGCTGATGATCGGTGCCACAATCGGCCCCAGGCCTTGTTTTTACTGCTTGTATAGCGCTCCTCCATCTCTGCCGGCAAAGAATATAATCAATCTGATTCCTGTACAGACCGCCCGGTGAAGTCCATGTGTACAGGCACCTCTTGTGCTGTTGAAAGTGGGGTGTTAGTGATTACAATATCGGTGCATCCAAAATTCAGACTGCGATTTCAAGCAAAAGTTACAAACATCGTCTTTCTTAACCTACATAATTCAGTCCGTTGAAAAACTCAGTATAACTGCACAACATGAAATATCAGCAGGGCCAGTGAATACCATGAAAAATGATTGCAGCATGAAATTCAGAAAATATAAAAGAATGAAAGAAAACAGCACAGCATATTTACATTTGTGACAAAAAATGTCACATCAGTGTATTGTCACCTAAAGTACAATCAGGTGTATCAAATCTTGCTCGTCATCGCGTTGCCTCTCTTTGTGTGTTTCACAAGTTATTTTATAGTTCACTTTGCCAACCACCTTACATCACCCCCTTAACGCGCATATCTCACCACACCAGCCATTCTCTCCAAGTGTCTTGTCAACAGGCTTGCATCATCACCTTTTTCGCATCCTTTTTTTCTTCGCACTGCGGTGGACTGGAACGGCCTTTCCTACAACGTAGCTGCCATCCCCGGCCCGTCAAGTTTCTAAACAATTTATGCAACTATTTCAATGATGTCACTAAAACCAAATAATTTGTATTTCCCCATGCCTTATGTAATACCCCCAACGTGGGCTCTTTAAGGTAATAAAGTGAAGTGAAGTGAAACAAAAATAAGTACTCTTCAATTTATTGAACACGTGAAGTATTTAGTGATGTCACCTGGCGTCAAGCTTCGTCCGTCAGCTAACTCCATGCAAAAAATAGGTCCCATCCAAACAGAGGTCCGTAGAAATGGATGCTGCCTGGTGCAGTCGCCGTTTCCTTCTCGCACATGACGAAATGTGTCCCTTTAGTATACTACAGATAGTTTCACATTGAGGAAACAGCTTCAAATGATAAAGATGGAAAGCCTGCTATTCCATGAGTGTTGCTGAGCCATTTTTGTTTCAAAATAGGGAGCCTATATTTAGCACATGATGATGTTTGTGTTGCAGCCACTTTTCAGTGTTGCAGTGCTGCCTCTGTGTTGATTACTTGTGCTGGCACTGTATGCAGGTCCCAGTGACCGTGACGAGGTGTGTGCCACGTGTGGCCTTGGCTTCACCCACTGTCCAGGGCACATTGGCTACATCCGAATGCCCCTGCTTGTGTTCAACCCAGTCTTTGTCAGGACCCTTTACCAGGTCATTCTTCAAGCATGCTTTCTGTCTCCAGTGGTTCTCTTGGGAACAAGTTTCTAATATTACATTCCTTGGGGTCATGTTGAGCAGGTTTTACTTGAATTGGGTGTGTCCAGTACTGGATTAGTGAGTAATGACTAACATTTTTTAATTTGGCAATAGCTCAGAACTGAGCAGTTCATTCCATTTTCAATAACATCTTCAGGGATTTTGGCCTAACAGCTGAAAAAAGATGCTTGAGGAATGCAGAAAGTGCATTTGACTGAAGTTCTTTTATAACATATGTAAGAGGGGGTTTTGCATTTGTGCAGTTTACGACACTGACAGTTATCCACATGGAGTGCTTGATCTGCAAGCAGACTTTGCACTAGTCTTCTTTTACTGCATTTACAGAGTGTGGCCGCCGTGCTACACATAAATGAATGGCTTGTGTGTGGTGTCATATTGTCGTGATGGTGCACAGTTACATCGGTGGTGCAAGTCGTTTATTTCACTCAAAGATGTATCGAGCCACGGTCTGTATTCTGGCTGTGTTGTTACCCAAAGTGTTGCCATCTCCCTGACCTCGAGTCATCTGATTGGTGAAAATGCCGAAACCACAAGTGGTAGCTATTTAGTTCCAGCATGACATTTTGAGTTTTAACTGCATGACATCATGTCTAGATCGCATAAATAAAATTCAAATGAACTTGTTGCAAACCAGACAGGCTGGCTAATGTATCACATGTTTGCACATAGCTATGATTAAGTCGAGCACACTTGCAAGGTTCTGTTTTATCACTTGTCTCTGTCTTCACCACCTTGTCTTGTTTCCTTCAGCCACCTCTGATGCTGTAAGCTGGCGCTGTGGGTGGTGGATAAATAATAAGTGGGGTTGTGTTTTCAACCTGACACATGAGCCTTGTGGCTGCTCAGGAACGCTATCCTGTTCCGCCTTTTCAATTTCTTGCCATCCGGATGATTGGTTGAAATTTGCTTTCTCCTGTTGGCTAAGGCATCCTTTTGGAAGGGTGTGAAGTACAAAAAAAGAATCGCTATCTCTCGTGTGCTCTCCCTGCAGTTGGTACGTGGCAGCTGCCTCGCCTGCCATCGTCTCCGGTCTCCTCCTGTTGCCTGCCAGGTGACACTGGCGCAGCTGCAGGTTCTACAGTATGGTGCAGTGGCTGCTGTTCAGGAGCTTCAGGACATTGCCAATGAGATACTGGCCAGCGATGACGACCGTGCCAAACACCGGGGGGCCATTGGATCAACCCTGCAGCGGCGCATCGAGCAATGTGTGGCGTCTGTCGTGGACGGAGTGGGCGATGTGACCGAGGCACGTCGTGCCGCGGACGTAAAGAATGTGGTGGAGTGCCGCCAGCGCCTGGTGAAGACGTTCATCCGCGAGCACCTGATGGGGGGGCCACGCAAGTGCCCCCACTGTGGTGAGCTGCGCCGGGCCATGTCTATCCACAACAACAGCCGCTTCGTGTACACCAGTAAAATCCGCCCCGTGGTGAAGCCGCCGGTCTCCATGCCCGTGAGGTGGGTTTGACAGCTTATCCACTCTCTGCTTCAGATGGAGGGAACTTGTATACCTGCCATTGAAAAAATTGGCTGTGGTTTAGCTTCGGCTAAACCTAGTGTAAAGTGATAGCTCCGGCCGAGGAGTGCAGTGCACCTCTATATATGCTCGAGATTGATGTTAGCAATCATGTGTCTCTCCACGAAGCTGCTGACACATTAAGCTACTTTCCACATCAATTGACCTTGGCCTTGACCTTTGGTGGGAACATAGCCACCCAAAGTGGTTGTTGCTTAAATTCCAGCTTGACCACAAAGCAGTTTGAAGGTCATCGGGAGCACATTGTGGCCTTGGCTTTGTTTCATTTAGTGAAGCTATTGTTCAGGCAGAAGCACATATCAGGCCTTGGTGCTGAGGTGGAACATATCATCATAATCATCATCACCCGCACTATACCCACTCCAGGGCAAAGATCCATTCTCCTCCAATTAACCCAGTCCTGTGCTAGCTGCATCCACATGACCCCTGCAAACTTGCTAACCTCATCCACTCACCTAATTTCTGCCACCCCGTGCTACACTTTCCTTCCCTTAGAATCCAATTTGTTACCCTAAACGACCATCAGTTATCCTTTCTTCATACTACATGTCCTGCCCATGCCCATTTCTTCTTCTTGATTTACACTTGAATGTCACTAACTCGAGTTATTTCTCTGACCCACTCTGCACGCTTCCTATTTCTTAACGTTACACCCACCATTTTCCACTCCATGTCTCTGTGCGTTGGCTTCAACTTAAGTAAAACCCTCTTCGTTAGCCTCCACGTTTCAGCCTCATAGGTGAGTGCAGGTAAGATGCAACTATTGTACTTTCCTCTTGAGTGATACCACTAAGCTGTTAGTCATAATCTGCGAGTACCTGGCAGATGTGCTCTATCCTAATCTTATTCTTCTAGTTATTTCCATTTCATGGTCCGGATCTGTGGTTATTATCTGTCCTCAGTAGACATATTTGCCTACCCTTGGCTAGTAAACATTACCTTAGTCTTCTGAGTATTGACTTTTAGGCCTACCTTCCTGCTATTCTTGTCTAGGTCATCAATCAATCTTTGCAGATCATCCCCAGAGTTACTTAGCATGGCAGTGTCATCAACGAACCGCAGATTACTGAGGTATTCTCCATCTACCGGTATCCATAACTGTTCCCATTCCAAGTCTGAATACTTCTTCTGAGCAAGCTTTGAATAGTACTCGAGAGATTGTGTCTCCTTGTCTGACTCAGTTTCTTATGGGAATTTGATGGTTTTATGCTGAACTGCCTTCTTCAGCCATTGCAGCCTGCTGCAAGGGGTGAAGTCTTGTGACACTGTTTCACCAGCTGTTTAACAAACACAGCAGAATGCTAATGCCATTTAAAGGTTATGATCTTGAGCTTGCTGTGTAAACTGGCCATATGCAGAAAAAATGGAGTTCTTCTGTTTTCGCCTGGCCTTTCTTTCTATTGTCTGTTTGGCACTGTTTTAATTATGTATGAGACTTTGCGTTTTTGGGTGTACTCACCGCACTCCTTTCTTGTATTTCGACGGTGAGTACCCACGAGGAGGCAAAATAGCATTTCTTGAAAAATATCATGAATATTATTTCGTTCATGACAGGTCTGCAAGAGGTAGAGCCTAAGCTGCTTTGTTTTTTTTAAAGCATTTTTGCTTGTTACAAGAGTGTGCTTGGTGTTCTTCAGGTTTCTGGGCTTGGACTCCGAAAACGTCACGTGATAGCAGATTTTTCATTATTACAGCAAACAACGCTTTCATAATGCAAAAGAATCTTATAAAAGCAAAGTACTTGATGAGAGGTATTGAGTGGCATCTCTACAAGGTCCGTATTCCGAGTTTGCATCATTATCGAAAGTGTCACTGTCTCCCTGACCTCGAGTCATCTGATTGGCGGAAATGCTGGAATTGGATGTCAATTTAATGGCCACCACTCCTAGTTCTGGTGGTTTCCATCGGTCAGATGGCTCGAGGTCAGTGAGATAGCGACACTTATAATGGCGTAAACTTAGAATGCGGACTCAGGCGATTTAGGGGACGTCATTCCAGTGTAGTAGTAGCCATAGGGGGGAAGAGGGCAGATGGGCCACTTAAAATGGTATAACAAGCTCTTGTGCGCAAACATATCCAACGCTGTTTTTCTGGCTGGCCTTTCACGTGGTGTCCCCTCTCATCACTACTCAGCTCCTTTACTGTTACTCCTGAGGTGCCTGCTCGCATGAATGGTTTTCTGGTGTGGTGCAGGCGTAGTAGCTACAGTGGCTTTGGGGGCGAGGAGGAAGAGCTTGATCTGGTCCTGGAAGAGGAGCAGGAGGAGCAGGAGAGGCAGAAGAAGAAGGAGGAAGCGGAGGGCGGTGCCCTCTCCTACCTGACACCAGTGGAAGCCCGTGCCCACCTGCGCCAGCTGTGGGAACACGAGCGGCCTCTGTTGCAACACATGTTTGGCGTGCTGGCCCTGGCATCACAGTCGCACGAGAGCCCCGTCGACATGTTCTTCCTGGAGGCACTTGTGGTTCCTCCGACCCGCTTTCGGCCGGTGGGTGAATCGAATTTGAGTACCGTAATTACTGATAAATCAGACAAATTTCAGCACCTGTTCTGTTTCTCTGTTCTTTGTCCAAATTCATCTGCTGCTCAATTTGATTTAGTGTTTTCTGCCTTTGTCACGTGTGACAGGAGGATGTACAGATGCGTTCGCTGTGAAAGGGAACACATTCAGCCAATAATGGCAGTGTATGCACTTTTGCTGTGAAAACTTTTTGGGACACTTAAGGTACCCCTTAAAGGGGGTTGAGGATCATGAAAATCTGAGCTATACTGCTAGCATTATTTGTCGCGTTATGCCACAATGTGACCTTGTGGTACCGGTCTGCTAGGTGCTGGGAGATTTGAGTAAGTCGGCTTCACACACCTGCGCGATGCTCGCTCTTTGTGCACCTGCGAACTGCGACTTTCTGCCTCGTCCCCTTCACAGCCCCCGCAGCTAGAGCTCAGATTTCGCCACCGCAGCCATCAACAAATGCCGTAAACACCTCTTTCACTGCTGTTGTGTACTGCCTTGCATGGTTGCCTATAGAGCTGCATGACGTCACTTGAATGAGCTCTCTAAACAGTTGCATTTATCGTTCATCAGCCACAGCTATGTAAAGAGAGCCAAATGTTGTACTGCATGTGTCTACTCAGCATCACCAATACCAGGCAGCCTCTGACGATTTATAAGCAGCTTCGTGAAGAAACGACTAGAAACAGAGAGTGGAAGTGGGCTCGAATGGCTACTTAAATAGAGGGCAGTTTACGCCATCATGATAAGCAACGCGAGTGCCATCAATGGGTAGTTTCAGTGAGCTGACACTACATATTCATTGCCGCATCAGTGTTGCATCATTTTTTATTCGTCAGCATATCTTGTGAAAACTTAGCATGTTTTAGCATGTGGATGATTATAGAATGCCGATTTCAGATATGCGTTTGGATTCAAAATTCTCACTTTTAAGAATAAAATATGCCAAAATAAGATATCCTAATTAGACACTGACAACAAGGAAATGTAGGTTTTTTTTTTATGTGTTGTTTAATGTTAAATAATTATATACAGTCGAACCCGGTTATATCGAACCCTGATATATCGAATTTTGGTTATATCGAACTCACGAAATATCCCCTTGAAAATCCCATTTAAAAGTATAGAAAAGCCGCGTCATATATTGAACTCAATTTCACTGGTCGTTCGATATATCGAACTTCGCACCACGCACTGGAAAGTGTGCCTTCCCCAAAGACGATCGCATCACCCTTGGCCGTCTGCCGCGTGACGTTTTCAAGCCATGCGCGGAAGGAATGAGAGGGGACAGTTCAGCGACGGCTGGTCTGAGCAGCGCCGCGCCCATTCCCCAAAGGCACGCGCATCTGCAGTTATCGTTTACCGCGCGCCAACACATGACGTTTGCAAGCCATGTGCGTGGGTGTGCCCGTTCTTTTGCTGAGCTATCTCTCTCCTTCAGCACGCGCAACGCATGCGCCAAGCCAGCTCAGCCTGTTTTCAGACAGACGTCAGACGCTTTCTCCAGCGTGTGTTGCGAACCCTCTATGTGCGGCGGCGCAGCGGCAGACGTGGCTATGGTGCCTTGCGGATGTTAAGAAGCGGCAGCTCTTTTTTTTTCTTTTTTGCGAGTCATTTTTTTTTTTATAGTTGTGCTGTACGCGCGGCGTAGAGTAAGATATGGGCGGCTGCGGACGTTAGGAAGCGGCAGGGTTTTTTTCTTTTTGCGGGGATGTTTATTTTATTTATTCTTTTTAATCGTTTGTCCTTGCATGTATGAATCAGCGAAAGCACGCGGTCAGCTGCTGCGATCACGACGCCTGCCCCAAGCGCGGCGTGATAAATCAAACCAGGCTTGTGCAATCAAGCCATCACGGGCACTCTGCCAAGTTCGCTCCCCGCCACCGCAGGAGCTATCAAAAGATAAACGCACCCTGACGTTATCGCTGCGCAGCATCTTGGCATGCTGCCAATGAGCTGTGGATGAGACGACCGAAACGGACTGAAGCGCGCCATCGAAGTGCAAGCGAAAATGCTCGCGATTTTTCTGCCGCTGCGGCGACACAGAAACCTTGTTTTAAGCTGCCGCGGTAGCTCGAGCGGCGAGAGGGACGCACCAACAAGTTTGAAAATTTTCGCTCTGTCTCTGCCACTCGTCGCTGAGATCGCTCAGTCGCTTGCATGTCAGCGAGCTGGCCTTAACACATTTTTTATTTTTTTTTTCAAATTTTCCGGTGCAAAAGTGGAGGGTGGGTTCATTATGCGAGTGAGTTGATTACGCGACAAATACAGTATCGTTTTTTCGCATCGTAAGTGCCGTCACAAGCCGATTTCTGTATATCGAATTATCGATATATCGAACTATTTCGCGATCCCCTTCGAGTTCGATATATCCGGATTCGACTGTATTCATAAAGGTAACTCACTAGAAAGTAGAAGAATATGTATGCACTTCTTGATGACTCTAAGTCGTTTATATAGACAATAGACTCCCTTTAAGACGAACATCAGGGACCAGAAAATTTGTTCCTCTTATTAGAAGTTTGTCTTAAAAGAAATGCCCCTAAAAGAAATTGTGAGCATGGGGCATGTTGTTCATGTATATGTGACATAGAACAATCAATAAAATTGCCTTTCATAGAGAGGATAATTACACAGTGGAACATATATTGAATTATGCAGGAAGTAAGTTGTAGACAGAGCATGAAACCAAGTCATATCATCCTACTATAGTTGGACAAAACTTGTCTGCAGTAATTGTGACGCACAATTTCTCTTCATCTGCTATTGGCTCATTTTAATCTTTACCGAAGGGGGGAGTTAACTGAAGGAGACAAAAACAGTTCATCTTGAGTGAATCTATTTCTTTTACGTTGGTTCCTATGGGAAACCAACGAATAGTATCACATTGTTTATTTTATCACAGAGTTCAGATTTCATCTCATTTAGCGTCCTAGTTCATCTTATCTTAAGAGTCTAGTGTAGAATTCTTCTCCACAATGTCTAATGTTTAATAACAAGTTTTCCTGAGCAAAAGGCATGCTTTCTTTCATATATATATTTTAAACTGTCTTCTGTGTAAGGAAAACATTTGCAGTAAACAATGGATGAGCCACAGCGGTCTAAAAACATGTCACTCGGGGCATGGCGCTGTAGTTCTCCTTTTTGAAAAAAAAGCTTCACTATAATTAGCAGCTCTTCATGAAAGATAGAATCTGAGCACTCAAGAAATGGTCATTACGTACAAACCATTAACTTGTAACATCCCAGAAACTGTGGACCACAAGGAGATCCTTCTCAGCAGCTTCAGTGCTTCTGTAGGAATTGGGAATTGCCAGGAGGTCACGATAGTTGAAATGGTGCACTCTCCCTGTGGGTCGGGGGGTCAGTTTTCATTACTGCTGGTCCCCAGGGAATGTGGCTGCCAGTGTGTATTAGTCATCATCATCATCAGCCTGATTATACTCACTGCAGGGCGAAGGCCTCTCCCGTATTTCTCCACTTTACCCGGTTCTGTGCTAGCTGCATCCACTTGACCCCTGCGAACTTCTTAATCTCATCCGCCCACCTAACTTTCTGCCGCCCCCTGGTACGCTTTCCTTCCCTTGGAATCCAGTTTGTTACCCTCAGCGACCATTGGTTATCCTCTCTTCGCACTACATGTCCTGCCCACGTCCATTTCTTCTTCTTAATTTCTACTAGAATGTTGGTAACTTGAGTTATTTCTCTGACCCACTCTGCACGCTTTCTATCTCTTAATGTTACCCCTACCATTTTTCGTTCCATAGCCCTCTGGGTTGTCCTCAACTTAAGTAGAATTCTCTTGGTTAGCCTCCACGTTTCAGCCCCATAGGTGTATTGGTAAGCCGGGTTAATGGCAGTTTTCATAGTGAAGGTGGCTGGCAGCACACAGAGGAGCAGTGGGGTTGTTCTTTCGGTCCACTGAGCTACATGCATCCTGCCGAGAATGGGCATTGGCATGATTTGTGGTATGCCAGCCATAATGGCTTGGTTGAAACTACCTCTGACCCCCTCCCATGTCAAGTGTGCAGCATCTGCAGGTCATTCATTATTCCCTTCACCTTGGCCCCCTTGTGTGTCTTCAGGGGTGCACCGAGGCAGAGGGTTACCAAGAACATGTGTAGGAAGGAAATTTGGGTGGCAGTGGGTGGAGGGAAGAAGGAATGACCCTCCGTCCTGTGTTCCCACTTGCATGGGCTGGAGATTTGCGCAGATTTTGCAGTGAGATCGAACCAAGGCCAGTGCATCATTGGGCAATTGGCTCAACTCTTAGAGGACACCCAGTGGTCTCATTTTGCCATGGCAACGCAGATGAACTTCCTTCATGGCCGCAAGTATGAGCACCCGCAGACGGTCGGCCTCTCCAAAGTGCTGCAGTGCTGTGACAGCCTCAAGGCGGTGCTCCGACTGTTGGCACACAAAGCCAGCAAAGAACCACCGCCCACAGAGGACCAGATGGAGCTGGATAGGCTGCAGGTGAGGGATTGTTATGCTGGGATTGTTATGCATGTCGTGGATGAAAAAAAAGTGCATTTGCCAAAAGTGTTTCCCTATTTCTGGGGCACGGAAAAGGTCAGACGCCAATTTCCAGCTGAAAGTGCATTTTTGATATGACTGGCTCAGATGTTTTCAGATGTTCAGATGTTTTCTTTTCCACTGGCTCAGATGTTTTCTTTTTTCTTTTTTTTTTTTTTTCTTTTGGCTTAGGCACTTCTGAGGCATTCCCTTCACTTCTGTCTGCTTGATTCTCCCAGTGTATCAAAGCTGTGAACTCGTCACATGCCGTTTGCTATTTCTGCGGCACAGCTTCCTTACATGCTGCATTGCCTCTTGTAAAGAGTGTGACAGTTGTGGTGCAGCTCCACCACTTTGCAGTGTGAAGGGTGTGTGGAGAAGAATACCAGACAGAGTCAGAGTATGGTCTCCGCAAATGTGCTTAAACAGGCGTCGCGAAGCCAGGAAGGAGCAGCGCAGTATGTCACCGACTCTGCATCATCAATTCCTGGTTTGCTCACGCTTAGCAGCAAGTTGGGGGCACCATCTTCGGCAACTGGGCATGTTGTTGTCATCTTTGGCAGCCAGACCACCAGGGCAAGCTACAGGTGCAAGAGGCCCTTGCAGTTTTACTGCAAGTCTGCTTTGCTGCTCCTGACAAGTTGTTTGCAATGAAGCGCTGATGATCAGGCAACCATTGCTCAGTCTTTCACCAAAAAAATCGTCATTATCAGTTCCTGACAGTTGTCCATAGTCATTGGGTGACCCTGCCACAGTGTTGGAGGGGTTAGGGCGCTCGACTGCTGCACCTAAGGATGCGGGATTGAGTCTCAGCTGCGGCCATTTTGCAATGGAGGGTGCCCGTGTGCTGTGCGATGTCAGTGCACTTTGTTGAACACCAGGTGGTTAAAAATTTCTGGGGACCTCCATTTAGTTGATGCCTACTGTCTGAGCCACTTTGGTACATTAAGTCCTCTAGATCAAGCGAAACCAAACCAAACCATAGTCATTGGAAAGTTCTGACATTTTATTTGTTAGAGTTGAAGCTTTATAGTAGTATCATTTAATCTGTCAATCTATCTGTCTTTAAGCACAGCTTTTAGCATCACTCATTCCCGAAGGTGTTTGCTGTTTCATGGAGCAATCCAACGATTTTGTGATAGTAGACGGGAATGGCCAGTCGTATCGATTTGCTCCTCAAAGCACGGAAAAAACTGGAAATTTTACTTTTTTACTAGGGGTGTGCAAATATTAAAAATTTCGAATATGAATTGAATGAGTTTACTTTTTGATGATTTGTATTAAAAATCTGATATTAGGAATTTTTGAAATATTAGAAATTACTAACGGCACCGAAAATTTTTGAATTTATCACAGTTTCACCGAACCACCTTCTTCAGTACAGTGCTTGACGGTGTGTAATGTACAGCAAAGCATCCTCAAAACGCCACAGTGGTTTTTTGTGAAGACCTTTCCTTTTGAGAAGAAGGCCTTCCCGACAGTATAGGCAAAGTGAAGCACTTCACTAAACTGGGAAAAAAACATCCTTTTCACTTCGGTTCGATCTCAAATGCAGACAACCATCATGCAGATGTTCAGGTAAAATTACTATGATGGAAATGTTTCCTGGAAGTTTTTTTTTGTGTTCAATCAATAATTCGAACTTTCAATTTATTCAGACATCTTTTTTTCTGGTTCCTTGAAGGCCAAATTAACAAGCGTTTACTGTATTCAACACCAAAATGGCAGCTACACCCAGTTTCATGCAAGGATCCTTCCTGTAGAGAAAACTTGTATACCAACACTACAGCCAAACAAGCGAGTTGGTGGAACGTCGTGTTTAGTCTTGTCCTTTTTTCCATATATTGTTTTCCCTCTTTAATAAACTTTCAGTTGTGAGTCAGCGCTCGTCTTGTGTTCCTTTGCTGTGGTGTTCGTCTTTCGCGCTGTTTTTCTATCCAACTTGTATACCAGATTCTCTAATAATTCATACTGGAGTGTTCAATAGGGTATACATTTGTGCAAAGTTGTAGCATTATTTTATTTGTAAATAGTATATGAATTCTGAAATTTATTTGTTTATTTTGGGATACTGTCAATCCCAATCAGGGATTTTTACAGGAGTGGGTTCATTTGCTCACACAGGCATACACACATATGTACAGAAATGAACAAGATTTACAATGGTTGCTATTTTTGGCATCTTCTTCTTCTTCTTCTTCTTCTTCTTTTTTTTTTTTTTTTTGGTTGATGAGATATTCAATATTTGATTCAGTGTTTGCAGGCATTTTTTTCTCATATTTTTATTCGATTCATGTTTCAAAGTTTCAATACTGCACATCGCTTGCATATATTCTTACGTCAATTACGCTGCGCCGTGCGGTGTTGCGCATGTGAAAGAGAAGGACAAAATGGATGTTACTGTAAATGGTGTAAATATGTTTGCTTTAGTGGTCAAATAGTCAACAGCTATGATAATCCAGCGACGGCCGTCTGACGATTTGGGGAAAGGACCAATCAGATCAATCCCAAGTTTCTCGAAAGGCGACCTAGAGGGCTTGACAAGTTGAAGAAGGCCAGCCGGTGGCCTGGTGCTTCGCTTCAGACGTTTGTAAGGGACACAACTTGCTGCATAGTGCTTCGTTGTCATGTACAGCCTTGACCAATAAAATCTTTCTCAGACCCTCGCGAGAGTGCGGGCAAAACCAAGATGATCTGAAGTGATGTCGGCATGCAGCGCATGCAGGACGGTATTGAGAAGAGAACCCGGGATAACAAGCAGTAGACGGGCACCATCAGTTCAGTAGCTGTTTTTGAAGATTAGATCATCTCAAATAACAAAAGGGGTATATGCTGACTTGCACGCCTTATCAAACAACGGAGTAGGTGCGTGGTTTTGACATCTTTACATGGCCTAGTAATGTTTCAGTTACAGGCGCCAGGCAGTCGTCTAGAATCTAGACTCTAGATCATCTTCACCGACTGCCATGCACGGAAGAGGAAATTGGTACAAACAGTCAGCGTCAGAGTGGCGGTGACTATTCTCATAGGACACGGAAAATTTATATTCCTGTAGACGTAATGCCCAGCGAGCTAGTCGACCAGAGGTGTCGTGCAGGCCAACAAGCCAACACGGATTGGTGGCCAGTAATTACGTTGAAGTGGTGGCCGTACAAATAGGGGCGGAACTTGGTAACAGCGAAGGACACGGAAAATTTATATTCCTGTAGACGTAATGCCCAGCGAGCTAGTCGACCAGAGGTGTCGTGCAGGCCAACAAGCCAACACGGATTGGTGGCCAGTAATTACGTTGAAGTGGTGGCCGTACAAATAGGGGCGGAACTTGGTAACAGCGAAGATGACAGCGAGACACTCAATTTCTGTCTTTGTGTAGTTGCGTTCTGCTTTCGTTAAAATTCGGCTTGCGTGCGCGATAACATGTTGGGCGCCATTCTAAAGCTGGATGAGAACTGCACTGACGCCCACGTCGCTCTCATCGGTGTGAACCTCGGTGGTAGCAGCTGGATCGAAATGGCTTAAAACCGGACCAGATGTGAGCAGAAACTTCAGCTGTCGGAACGATGACTCGCATTCTGTGGACCAAACAAACGGAGCGTCTTTTTGCAGCAGGGAAGTGAGCGGATGAGCAATTTGGCGAATCCTTGAATGAAACGGGCAAAAATATGAACATAGCCCAGAAGGCTTCTCAAATGTTTTATGTTTTGAAAAGTCTCGCACAGCAGAATCTTTTGGAAGTCGAGCCGAATACCTTCCTGATCCACTAAATATTCAAGCAGCAAGGTCTGCCGTTCACCGAAGGGACACCTTTTAGAGCTCAAAATTTGTCCGGTGTTTCGAATACAGTCCAGCACAAGACTAAGTCACTGATTATGCTCCCAAAATGTCCTTCCATAGATGATGACGTCATCTAGGTAGCACATGCATATCTTCCATTTTAAACCACGCAGAATTGCGTCCATAAATTGTTCGAATGTCGCTGGTGCATTGCACAGTCCAAAGGCCATCATGTTAAATTCGTAAAGTCTGTCAGATGTCACAAAAGCTGACTTTTCTTGATACGACGGATGCATCGGGATCTGCCAGTAGCCAGACCGCAGATCTACTGACGAGAAATAAGAAGCGGATTGAAGACAACCTATGGCATCATCGATTCATGGAAGAGGGTAAACGTCCTTCTTTGTAACTGTGTTTAAATGACGATAGTCAACAAAAAATCTCCACGAGTTGTCCTTCTTCACCAAGATGACAAAGGCTGCCCAAGGACTGGAGGATTTCCTTATAACACCTTTCTTCAACATGTCCTGGACTTGTTCGTTAATTGCTTTGTGCTCGACTGACGATACTCGGTAGGGCTTTTGTCTGATCGGGATCGCATCACCATTGTAGATCTTATGTGACATACGTGAATGTGGCGGAACAGAAAATCTTCTTGAGCAAAGTCAAACACAGAGGCGTAAGGTGGCAGAACTTCGTATAACTCGTGCTAGTCGGATGACGAAAGCGATTTGTTTATCATCTGGGTTATATGCGCTTTGTTGTCAGAATCCACCCGCTGGTGTGGATGAGGAGACACAGACCTAATAGTAAGGTCCTCGTAGCCGTCAAGTGTAGCCAACTTGATGTAGCTGGATGTAGCCGGAAATTTAGCCGGATGGTAAACAAACAGGTTCTGATGAAATGTTCACAGTCCACATGAGGGCACAACCATCTACGACCTCGACGACGGCACGGGGCTTTAGTAAATTTTTCTTTGCTGCATTGTTCATGTCAGCTTCAACAAACACAGAGTGGGTGCCTGTTCGCTCGGCAAAGCTGTGAACAGGCACGAACATTGCAGCCATAGAAGGTAACACTACATCGTTTGAGACATAAAATGCGCCGTCCCTAGAGGTAGGTGTGCCCTCTAAAAAAGAAGACAGAATATTGCAGCGCAGAGAAATTTCACCTGCTGTGCAATCGATCGTTGCTCCACAATCGCGCAGAAAATCAATGCCGAGAATAACATCATGTGTGGCTCATGCTAAAGCTGCAAATTCCAACTCAAAACATTTCCCCAGCAATGACAACTGACACGCAGCAGAGACCCACAGGATGCAAATGTTCTCCCCCAACACCGCGAAAGCTGCCACTTCGGCCCCAAGCAAACATTACGTCGGTCCAAGGTGATTTTTAAAACTGAGATTCATTATGCAAATTGTGGCACCAGTATCTATTAAAGAAAACATATTTAGACCATTTACAGTAACATGCACTTTGTTCTTCAACATCATAGCAGGCAGAGGAATTGGTGAAGATGACCATTCCGCGACTTCGCCTCCATCAGCCGCTCCTGCTAGTTTCCTGGCGATGGTGTAGGCGAGCATCGACGTGGTGACGAGGACTGTTGTCGGCACGGGGGTGGTGGTGTGAAGCTATGATCCGAAGTGGGAGAGCCACTGCGAAAGGCGCCTGGACGAGACAGTTGTTGGCGAGCTTGATTCCATTCGATGTTGTGGTTGTCCCAAAAATCTGCCCAAGAACGTGAGGTCTGCCGTCACTGGCGCTGACAAAACTGTGCGATATGCCCGCGGCGGCCGCAGTTATAACAAACGGGCGATTCATGATAAGCGTAGATGCTGTAGCCGGAGTAATTCAACGGTGGTTGAGAGACAATGGAAGCTGCATGACACGTTCGAATGTGGAGGAAAGTGGGTGGTCAGAGGTGCAGAGGCACACTCGTTGCTGTAGGAGTAGCGCGGAAGTTCTGGTTGCCACGCCCACGAGGCTGGGTGTTCAGCATGCTGTGGCTGAACTGCATATTCTGAGTACACAGGTCACGCATCGGCGCCTTACAGGTACTTGGCCAGCTCTTCACTCTCAACTCTGCGGACCAGAAAGGCGAGATTGTCGTGGACAGTGTAGTCAAGCTGGCCATTGTTGGGACATTGGAGAGGCGTCCAAATTTGAGTAAAATGTGGCGCATTTTTAAAGCTTGAATAATATGGTAGTACTGGATAACGTCCGAAGTACTGGCTAGAGTTTTTTTTATGATAAAGAAATGATAAATATCTTCTGCGAATCCTTCTAAGAGATGGCCAACCTTGTCTTCTTCGGACATGCGTCTATTAGCAATGCGGCAGAGCTTCGGGACTTCCTTGATATATGTCGTGCAGGTCTCTCCTGGCAACTGTGCTCATTGGGAAAGGATTTGTTCTGCCTTGCATCTTTTTGATGTGGAGTCTCCGAAACAGTTTATCTCTTCCATAAACTTGTCCCCAAGTAGGAAGTTTGTCTTCATGGTTGTCAAACCCCAGCAGCGCTGTGCCGGCTAGAAAGAAGACCACGTTTGCGAGTTGCATGGCCGACACATTTGCTGACACGTTTATAATGTGTCAGCCAGTCTTCGTCACCCTCATCGGCGGGACCAGAAAATGTTCTGGGCTCACGTTGATGCGGCCAGAAGGTAAACAGTACTTGATGCTCACGGCCTGAATCAAAAACAGCTCCAGTTGAGCGCGAAGAGTGACCTTCTTCGTTGTGGCTTTCCATGGCTGTTAGGTCAGGCAGGAGCTCGGTCAAGCGTCTGCTTCGTCGATGTTTGGTACGGTCCAGGATCACCCCGCACCTTCACCAGGTTGTTACGGGGAAATGGGTTTATTATTTACAAAATATACGGGCGATGCATGAAAGCTAGGCACAGTCTGAGTAAGGCTTGTCTCAGAACCAGTCCTCGCGCATCCACTTCGTCCTTCTCTTTCTTATGCGCAACGCCGCGCGGCGCAGTGTAATTGACATAACAATACGTATGTATATATGTTATACATATAGGATAGGAAGATAGAAGAAAAAGAAAGAAAATAAAGATAGCTATGATTCCCTGTTTGCTTACGGTTTCCTGCAATATAAGGAAGGTAGAGCAACATTCTGGCGGGAAGGTGGTGCAAAAAGAGTTGCCCTCTGTGAAGGCAGAAACTGGAGTGCACAATTAAACATAGAGATGCCTACATGCCCTGCAGGAGGGGCACTAAATTGCACTCTCCTGTGGAAGGCACTACACATTCTAAACTAGCAGATGTTTGAATGTGTTTCTTCAAGAGCACAGCAGAAGAGTTTGTAACATTGACACAGACGGCCATCTGGCTGCCCATTGCAAAAAACTCAATTCAAAACCACCTAGTCTTCCTTTGTGTCAACATTGCAATAACCTGACTAGAGAAATTATGGAAGCTCCTAAGATGGCACCTGCGGGAGATTAGTGCATCGGTAGGCCATCTGTGGTATTATCAGCAAAGAAAAAGAAGCTTGATTTCATGCCGTACCGGCATGTGGCAGTTTGTCAGCAGTTTTTATGTCCTTCTCAGCTTCAGCACTTGCATGTGTATACAGTGAAACCTCATTATAACGAACAGTTAAAAAATCGGAAAATAGTTCGCTCTATCCATAATTCGTAATATAAAATTTCGTAGAAAATCCATGCAAGAGCAGCAAAATTCAATCAGAGAAGGCACAGCAACTTGGAGGGTGCCTTCTTGGGTCACGTCCGTTTATTTACGCGCAAAGAACTGCATTATCGCGGCCTGCTTTTTTGTGTTGATCGCGTTCCGTATCACGCCCTGTTCCACAGTTTGAAAACGCTCAACAAGGGTAAACCCACTGCTCTCAATAGCACTGTAGTGGCGGCGCAGTAAATCCAATGCAGCAAGCGCTTCTTGTGAAGTCGGAATGTTCTCTTCATTTGCACGGTCAGCCTGAGCTTCGTCTGCGGGATGTTCAGAAACTTCCACAGCGATTTCGGCGTCCGTCAGTACAGCCGTGGTCGCCGCGATGTCGTTGCCGCCTACAAAGTCCTCTACAGTCATTGTTGTGGGCATGTCACCTCATCGAGCTCGCGGAGCTCTGCTTCTG
This sequence comes from Amblyomma maculatum, assembly GCF_055883805.1. Classification (NCBI taxonomy): domain Eukaryota; kingdom Metazoa; phylum Arthropoda; class Arachnida; order Ixodida; family Ixodidae; genus Amblyomma; species Amblyomma maculatum. The sequence continues at coordinate 36,890,696 of NC_139351.1, read as the reverse complement.
CTTCGTCCCCATCGTCACTTGATGCGCGGGCCTCTGCTGGAACAAAAGCTGCGTGCCGAAAGCAGTTGGCAATCGTTTCGCCTTTCATGCTGTCCCATGCCACTTTAATGCTCCCAGCAAGTCGATCTTCAAGTCCTGCTTCATAAGAAGCTTCACGAGAAGAGTGTCAATCAGTCTCTTCTTGTAAACTGCCTTTATCTTGAGCTTGGTCTTTAACGTCAGTTCTGCTCTTTTTTTCACGTTCACCGCCATCACAGCACTACGCACACCCGCGCACCACACTCGGCATGGCGACCGAAGCAGCCTCCGCCGAACGCTACGACGGCCCACAACCGGCTTTCGATGGCCACGCCGCTGCTAACACTAAAACCAAAAAACGCGAATGGCGCAAAAATCAAAAGAGCAAGTTGTTTCCTTCCTCCATACAAAAAGGCAAAAAACAACATTCGATCGTGCCGCTGCCGTCGCTGCTGAAGCGGCGCTGTCGGCGATTGTGAGATGCGAACGATTTCTTATGGCCTCTGAGATCACTTCCGTGCGCACAAACAGGCGCGCGGGGGTAATCTCGGAGGCCATAGATTTCTTCGGCTGTTAACTCCCAATGCCGTCGTGGCATCTGTGGCGCTGTCAGCGCCTGCGAGGTAATCTTGAACGTTTGCTGCGCCGCATAACACACATGTAGTGTAACGAAGCCTGCCTCCTGCTATCAAAGTGAGGTAGTGCTTGGCGTCGCGAAGTTCGTAATATCCGTTTTATGCCAAACCACGTTCGCTATGGGAAGTTAAAAATACATGTGTTTGACAAAAATATTTCGGTAGAGTTCGCTATATTCAATAATTCGTTATATGCGTATTCGTTATATCGAGGTTGTACTGTATGTGCTGTTGATCGGCAGTAACTGCTGTGTTAAAAGTTGATGCTTGCCCTTTCTTGTCATTTTCCTCCTTTGTTCCCGCACTATGTTTCTCAAGTTACACCACTCACTTCAGCCCGGTTTTTCTTTTTAGTTGTGGTTGTGATCACATACTTACATAGAATATGCCTTTGTTGGTTACTTGTCCTACATTCATCTTCCACTGTACTTTTTCTTTGCATCAGTGTAGCGTTATGCACTGTGTGAGTGTTGTCTGCTAATCCACCCAGTTTTTCTCCTAATGGCTCTTGTATGGTGGCACCGCATCCTTGTGCAAAAGGCGGATTCCGAGTGGCTGCTGCCTGGTGTGGACCACTGAACCAGCTCTGGTTGGTTGCTGCATGTTGCAACTTGTGTTGCATGTAATGCACAAATAAGATGATGGCGATTTGCAGTTTTGACAGAGTGTAGGTGTTGTTCAATTTATGTTCTTTGCTCCTTGGCTCCCAAGTGGTGGTGCTTTCGGTAGCTGTTTTTGCATTAGAATTAGCTGCTGGTTCACATGGCAGAACAGGGGGGGCAGCACAGAACCTAGTGATGCAGTGCCATTGCCCCTTCCCCTTGTCACCAGACCTTGATGGATGAGTTGTTCCAACTGGAGCGCAGATATTTGGCTTTGCTTCTTACCCACGGCTATGTTTGTGCAGCAACTGGTGAGCAAGCTGGTGGGCAAGGATCTGGAGACCAAGATGCACATGGCCTGGCATGCGCTGCAGGTGGCTGTCAACGTGGTGGTGGACAGTGAGCTCGACCGTCTCAACAGCAGCAAGGGCACTCCCGGCATCAAACAGGTGAGGAGCGGCAGCATATGGGAAAGGAACGGCAAGTTATGGATGTCTGCTGCAGACTGCAGAACACTCGTCATTATCGGGGTCTATATACGCTTTTGTTCGTGACGAAGAAAAGTAGAGGAGGGGAGTAGGGTACGGAATAAATGAATGTTTCACTGAAATGGGTTTCTCTGAAGTGGGAACTGGTGGTCCTAAAAGGAAAAAAAAAATGGCAGAGGTTTAACTCTTCAGGGTAACCAAATCAGTTGTGTTTATTTTAAATTTTAGCTACACAAGATGGAAGGTTACAACAGGTGGTCTTGCTCACTCTGAGTCCAACACCAAGTCTATTGTTTCACTTCCTGCGCTGAGTGAGCACGTGTCCTCCTTGCCCTCTCCATTGGCTGGCGGCTTGGATTGCACTGGCTCGCCACCTGGAAAAACATCCCTGTTAGCTGGGAAGAGTTAGTGTTCACATTTGGTTATAACAACTAAAAGCGTCCGCATTGGTGGCTCAGTGGTTGAGAGACCCGGCCACTGAACCTGTAGATCAAATCGCGAAAATTTCGCGAAAAATCAAATTTTAGACAAGATCAGATTCGGAATCTACAAGGCCTGTTCAATCACATTGCAAAAAAATTCCGCTGTAAACAGCCTCAAAGTGAGCCTAAAAGTTGTTTTCGTGACCTCTGGTAGCAAAAAATTGGGCGAAATGTCTGCGAAAATGGTCGATTTCCGAGCTAATGACTCCGCGGCCGGGGCGCCGATTGCCAAAATTTTAGTACCACTGGAAAGCCTGTTTCACCGCAGTAGTCCTCTCGTCAAAGCCTCATGTCTACGACAAAATGTAAACGCACTAAAGTAAAAAACACAAAGGCTTCGCAGAGCTACTTCTAGGCGCTGATTGGTTACGCCAGTCACGTGGCGCTCAGCACGCTCTCTGAGTGGCTGCAGGAAAGCACGCCATTGCTCGCGGCATTTGCTCCCGCCTCATTCGCACACGCTTTTGTCAACTGCTCAGTAGTTAGTGAATCCGCGGCTGCCGTTCTGCATTTTTCATCACCCCCACGGTTACGCGAGGCTTCGTTTGTGTGCCAGCGATGCAGCGGCACGGTGCAGAAGTATAGGACGAAGTATGCGTGCGGGAAGCACGAACGCAAGCCTCCTATCCAGAAAAAAAAGCGATCGGCGGCAAATCAGACAAAGCGAGGACCGGGTTGGCAAAGCTCTTCTCGAAAAGTATCAGCGCACCGTGCGGTCCGTCCGAAAGGCAAAGAAACGGAAGCGGTGATGAAAGCGACAAGGATATTGCACTTATGCTTTGACGCTGTATGGCTCCAACGAACGGATGTCTCCAGACGCACAGAAAGCTCGGCTCATGCAATCGCGCAGTCGCACGGATATGCCCTGCCCCGATGCACTCGGTGATGGCCAATTACAAAGTTTCATTAAGATATTTCCAGTAGTTTTAGCATTAAAATTTTATATTTGCATCACTGTTTACCAAACTTACAGAAAGCCTGACGTGACAAAAAAACGTGGTAGGAGCCCATAGTTGGTCTTATATTTTAGCCATATGAATGGTTTATGCAGTGACATTCCCCAAATATTTTTATGAGCTTGACATTTTTTTACACAGAACATTACATCCATGCTTGCATAATGTGCTCGGTGTCACCATTTCAAAATAGCTAAAAAGTAAAAGAATGACACCATATTTTGGATATATGGGAATGTCCCTGCAAAAGAAATTACCGCAGAATATAATGCAACAAATCTCATAAAAATCCATCAAGCCATTGCCGTGCTACGCTTTCTGCAAGCAGGACAGTTGGGTCAAAAGGCACTTTAGAGAAGATTGACAATAAATTTGCAAAGCCACTTTTTGCCTATCAAAATGCCTGTGCATTGAAATACTGTATTGCTACGCTGCACGCTTCCTTCTGGGTTGTTTCCGAGGGCACAGAACGCGGTTCCAGGCGCCTGAATGGTGCAAATTGGGTTAGGCAAGCATTTAAAGTTGAAAGCAGTTGCTGCCACGGTTTCATCGCTCGCAGGGCGGACGTGTCCGTACCAGCGCAGGCGACTTTCCCGCATTTTATCAAAAATCGGCCCAACACCCCATCGACATTGAATGTCCTCGTTGCATTGCCGATCCACCAGGGTGGAGCCATCCATCTAGCAGAGCATTTTCATCTCCGCACTCTGCAACTTGTTCTCGGCGGCCACGGTGGATGGCCAGCATTCCGTGGAGTATAACGCTACTGGACATACAACTGTTTTGTAAATCTTTGATCATAGTAGTCTGGGAAGGCTACGATCACAAAGCACTCCCGACATTTCATGCCATTTCAGCCACGCTCCGCTGATGCGCATTCTGACGTCGCAGCTCATGGATTCATTGGTATGCTGGTGGGATCCAAGGTATCGGAAGCAGGCATTCTTTGGCAGTGGGCAGCCGTTGACGTAGATGATGCCTGGCTTCGGGCTCGTTTCCAGGTACTCAGTCTCCTTGAGATTTAATCTCAGCCTTTATGTGGCAAGTCGATCACACCTGCGTCCACTCCTGCAGGTCTTGCAGTGTACAGTGGTTTTCAAAAATACACGGCCCACGGCTTCAACCCGCGGAGCGGCTGCCGGGCCGCACCGCGGCGCTGCTATCTCTGCCCGGCGCTCGGTACGAGGGTGCCCTATGTGACGACAGCTTTCTCCCTCCCTCTCGCGCTGTGAAGTAACACGCCTTCGGAACTCTATGTGCGGCGTTCGTCCGTTTCGCCTTTCTTCCTCATGGTTTCGCCGCTGCCGCTCGCTACGAAAGAGGGCGTCTGGACTCTGGATATTTGCATCACCGGTCTCGGCGCGCGTTTGCAAATATTGGTGGTCCGCTACCTTCCTCCAACATACGTTCATCGCCGTACGTGCATCGAGACGCGAAAAACGAGTGTCGTGCCTCTCTCTTGCCGCGCTGTTATCGGACCTATGTCCACGGAGCATTCAGATTCCGCGCTCTGCACTGGCGAGGCCTTGCTACTCAGCCCACTTCTCTTGTGTAGTTGTGGCGAAACTCAGTATGACGTTTTTAAAAAAGTCTGCTCTCCTCAATGCAAACTCTTCGAAACAAGAAATAATACCAAGTTTAATGGGAACAAATGTTCTACCATTGGCCATTTTGTCTAGTATAGTTGCACTTGACAAATCGGAGACCTTAAACGTCTACTGTGAATTATGTCAGGGGGAATAAATTTGAACATCATGCTGCATTTAATGATATATCACTGGATAGCTTGTAAAGTATGATAACATTGTACTAATTGTTTGTATTAATGAGTTGTCACTAATTTGTAGTTCGCGATTAAATATTTCGCTATACCTTCAAGTCATGAATTGTTGGATAGCTATACAGAGTATAAATGCACTGGACTAGCTAGTTGTACTTTTCATTAACCATCGCTCTTTTGTTATTTGCAACTAAGTATGAAATATGCTACACCATGACGTCATGCATGATTGGAAAACTTGTATGAAAAATTGTAGCAAATAATGATTGTAGGCGCTAAACTATTATAGCTAATTTGTTAATTGCGATTAAATATATATGTTGCACCAGTACCTCAAGTTACGTATCATTAAATAGCTTATATCGAGTATTATTGCACAGAACTAATATTAGGGGTTAATTATTTGGGGCTAATTTGTTAATTGCGATTAAATATATATGTTAAGCTACAACCTGAATTTATATATCATTGGATAGCTTATGCCGAGTATTATTGCACAGAATTGATAATGGGTGTTACTTAATTATCGCTAAATTGTTCATTGCAATTGAACATTGAGTGCCATGCTAAATGTTCAAGTTATATATATTTGAATAGTCTATGTTGTGTATAATTTTACCCCACTATCACGAAAGATCAGTAAGGATTACAGTATCTTGCTCTGAATTAGGCTAAATCTGGTGTATTGTGGCGAACTATGTCTATGGCGATAACAAATTAGCAATAAATAATTAACCCATAATATTAGTTGTGTGCAATGATACTCGACATAAGCTATCCAATGATATGTAACTTGAGGTTGCAGTGTAATATATATATATTTATTCACAATTAACAAATTAGTGATAATTAATTAACGCCTCCCATTATTTACATGATATAATACTTTATATAAGTTTTCCAACCATGCATATTATATATATAGTGACAATTAAAAAGAGGGCGTTAATTATTTGAAAAGTACTATTAGCTAGTCCAGCTCAATTACTATCCAACAATTTATGACTTGAAGGTGTAGCAAAATATTTATTCGCAATTTATAAATTAGTGACAACTCATTAGTACCAATAGTTAGTACAGTGTAATTGTACTTGACGTAAGCTATCTAATGATATATCATTAAATGTAGCATAATGTTCAAATTTATTCACACTGAGATAATTCACAGTAGATGTTTAAGATCTCCGATTTGTCCAGTGCAAGTATACTAATGGTAGAACACTTGTTCCCATTAGACTTGGTATTTCTTCTTTCGAAGAGTTTGCATTGAGGAGAGTAATATTTTCTAGAAAAGTCATACTGAGTTTCGCCACAACTGCACAAGAGAAGCGGACTGAGAAGCAAGATCTCGCCACTGCAGAGCGCGGCATCTTAGCGCTTCGTGGACATAAGTCCGCATAACAGCGCGGCGAGAGAGCCACGGAACTCGTTTTTCGCGTCTCGATGCACGCCCCCCTATGAACGTATGTTGGAGCAAGGTAGCAGGGCGCCAGTATTTGCAAACGCGTGCCAATCTCCCACGTAGTCAGCGCCGAGACCGGCGATGCTGAGTGAGTGAGTGAAAAACTTTATTGAGTAGAGATAGGGGAGGGGGGTGTGTAGGGGGGGGGTCCCTAGTCAGGACTCCAGCGGCTGCCGCTGCTATCCACGCCCGTGTCACGAGGGCTCGTTGGGCCTCTAGTCCAGAGCTGGATAGGGCATCCTCCCACTCCTCAATTGTTGGCACTGTATTTGCGTCATCTGGAGGCCCAAATGCAAATATTGCGGGGAGAAGGCAGACCTGCCCGCACACTCCTCCAGATGATCCGAAGATCCTGCGAACATCCAGTGTCCAGACGCCCTCTTTCGTAGCGAGCGGCAGCGGCGAAACAAACAGACGAACGCCGCACTAAGTGTTCAGAAGGCGTGTTACTTGACAGCGCGAGAGGGAGGGAGATAGCTATCGTCACATATGGCACCCTCACGCCGAGCGCCGAGCAAAGATAGCAGCGCCGCGGTGCGGCCCGGCAGCCGCTCCGCGTACTGAAGCCATGGGCCGTGTATTTTTGAAAACCACTGTACATGATGCGAGCATAACGTTGTCCGCATATAGCAATGTTCATGGCATGTCCCTCTGTAGGTCACAAGTAGTGGTGTCCATCACCAGGGCAAATATCAGAGGGGACAGTGCAGAGCCCTGCTGGACACCAACAGTGATCGGGAAGCTGTCTGAGAGTCTAGCTGGGCATCTCACGCGACTACCAGTGGTATCGTACATTACCATGAAAAGGCGCATGAGCGACTCGGGGACACCATGAAGGCGCAGTGCCAGTCGAATCAGTCTGTGGGGGGACTCTCTCGAACATTTTTTCCAGATCAAGAAAGGATACGTGAAGGGGCTTGCGTTTCAATTCTCGGTGTCGTTCCATCAGCTGACGGGCAGCGAAAATAACGTCGGTCGTACCAGTGTCGCGCATAAACCCGCATTGGTTTGGTCGTATGCTGACAATCTCCCAAGTTCAAGCGTCAAGGATCCTCTCGAAAATCTTCATCGTGTGGGACAGGAGGCGGATGGGTTGATAGTTTCTACAGTTACAGTGAAATCTCGTTGACACGATTCGGCTAAATACGCTTTTCGGCATAATACGTTTTTTTTTTCGTTCCCGGCCGATGCCCTATAGAGGTAATGCATTTTTGTACGGCTAATACGATCGTATTTCCACGTCGGTTTGGATAATACGATCGTGGAAACGTCTTCCGTAAATCTCGCGCAGTTTCGATTTTCGCGCCAGGAGGCAGCAAAAGTGTCCTAGCGGGATCTGACAGTAGCTGCAGTGGTCTAACTCCCCTAGTGCTCGTGGCCGATTTTCGATGTTGGACATGACCTTTGCTAGACACGTGTAGGAATCACATCTCTCCAACTATGATGATAACATCAGAGCCAGTCCTTTGCAGCGGGTGGGCAGAGCTACTGAAATTATCGCATCGAGCGAAACTACAGGCACGGCGGACTGAACACGCGACGACATGCGCTTCGTATGCTCGAGGCTTGGCCTGGCTCGGCTCGGCTCGGCTCGAGTCCGGCCGTGCCTCAGCACAGCGTCTGCAGCAGTGTGGCGGCCTCTGGGAGCCATTTTCCCAAGCTCGCACAACAAATTACGGCCGGTCTCGAGGGAGAGAGCGCTCTCCCTCGAGACCGGCCGTGAACAAAAGCGCCGAAGCGCACCGAAGGTTTTTAGCGCCATCTATCCTAAGACATAGTAATCACGGTAAAATCACGTGACCAAGAAGCAGCGATTGGCGCATGCATTGACGATGCTGTAGGCTTTGTTGGCTTTGTGTTTGCCATTTCTCGTTGCCATTTTGGTTTTCCGAGCGTTCAGCTTGCACTTCGCACTTATCGTTTTTGTTTTGGTGCCGCGTTTCACCCGTGCGCTTCACCATGTCTAGGAAGCGTAAAGCGTTATCGCTGAAAGAAAAACTTGATATTCTCGTAAATGTCGACGACAATCCGCAGAAGAAACATGTCGACCTGGCACGCGAACTTTGTTTGCCTGTCTCCACGCTGAACACGATCGTCGGCAAGTGAGAAGAAATTCGGAAAAACATTCAAGTCTTCGGCGCCGGCGTGAAGCAAACAAGGGGCGCCCAGCATGGCAAGATGGAAGAGGTTCTACTGGCGTGGTTCAGGGAAGTAAGGCCGGCGGGCGTGAACGTGGACGGGACAGTTGTTCGCGAGAAAGCTGATGAGATTGCACTCTCGTTGGGCATTGAAGATTTTAAAGCTTCGGGCGGGTGGCTCCATCGTTTTAAAACACGACATGGCCTGTCGTATAAAACCGTTTGCGGCGAAGGGAAGTCTGCCGACCAAGATCAGGTCTCCAACTGGCTTTCGACTCTGCCGGCGGTGATTGCTCAATACCAGCCAAGGGACGTGTTCAAGCAGATGAAGCTGGGTTGTTCATCAACCTCCAGCCCGAGAAAAGTCTCAGTATGAAAGGTGAGACGTGTCAAGGTGGAAAAAAAAGCAAAGAAAGAGTCACCGTATTGTTGTGCTGCAATGCTGATGGAACCGAGAAGCTCAAGCCTACCATCATTGGCAAGTTCTGGAAGCCACGCTGCTTCTCGCGTAACCCACGCCTTCCTGTCGTTTACAAAGCGAATAGGAAGGCATGGATGACCGGAGCCCTTTTCACAGAGCTCCTCACCCATCTGGATGCCCGGATGCGTGCCGAGAACCGTAGAATTCTTCTATTTCTCGACAATTGTGCCGCGCACCCTGTCGATACTTCGTGGCTGCAAAACGTCAGAGTAATTTTCCTGCCGCCCAACTGCACCAGCCACTTGCAGCCCCTAGATGCAGGAATCATTAGAAATGTGAAATTTCATTTTAGGAGCTTGTTGGTCAGACGCTTTTTGGCCAAGATTGACCGGAAAGATGCCAGCTTGAAGGTGGATCTTCTTGATGCCATTCATTTTCTAGCGATGTCATGAGATCGCGTCAAACCCGACACCATCGCCAACTGCTTCAAGAAGTGTGGCTTTTTTTGTGCATCTGGCGATACGGAGGAACATGGAGCTGACAGCGCAGAGATTGACATCCCGGACTGGGGTGACCTCGATGTCAGCGTGTCGCCGGAAGAGTTTGTGTCGGCGGACGACCAACTGGCGACATGCGAATTGCGCACCGTCCAAGACATTATTGCAGATGTTACCGCTGAAGAGGAGAGCAACGACGATGACAACCAAGACGCCGGAGATTGCAGCGGCGATCGTCGGCCATTAAATACTGACGGTGCACTCCAAGCTTTGGACGGGCTTCGTGGCTTTGTCGCGTCTGCGGAGCTGAGTGAGGAAACTGCTACTCGTTTCTACGAGTTCCAAAAAAGCTTTCTGCAGGATCTCGAAAAGCAAAAAGTGCAACGCAAAGTGACAGATTATTTTAACGTGCTTTAATAAAAGCAAGTTCTGTGCCAAGTATGTATTATTCGCGATCTTTTGGAGTCCGTTTTGGATAATACGATTTTCAGATAATACACTTTTATTGTCGGAGCCCGTGGGAATCGTATCAACGAGATTCTACTGTAGTAGGATCCCCTTTATTTTTATATACGGCTACAGTGATGCTTTTTTGCCACATTGTGGGCATCCATTCACAAGCTCGTGAGCCACTGCACGCCAGGGCTTGTTGGTGTCTCTCATAGATTTCCAAAACTGCTGGGATATCGTCCGATCTTATCGCTTTATTCAATTTCATAGCAGGGATAGCTACTTTGACTTCAGTCTCCAAGATAGCATCGGTGGGATTGTAGACCGGGAGGCTCTTGAGAATAGACGGGTGGGGAAATTCTTCATTTGAAATGAGATTAAAGTGTTCATGCCACCTTTTGAATATCAGCCGGCAATTGGTCAGCTGTGAGCCATCTTGATCTTTGATGCACAATTAGTGAGGCTCTATGTCTTTGGCCACTCTTGCTCGGTGCTCAGTGAAACGATAAAGCCATTTTTCATCAGCTTGATTATCAGCTTGTTATAGTGATTGCTTCTGGCGATGGCTACTGCACACTTGGAGTTGTTCTTAGCTTAACGGTGGTTCTCGAGGTTGGCCTCTGTCTGTTCATCTCTCCAACGGTTGTGAGTTGCCTTTTTTGCAGTGACATTTTCCTTCACATCCTCGTTCCATAGCCACGATAACTTGTTGCAGTAGCTCGCTCCCAGTTTACATGTGCCAAGCAGGCTTTTGGCTGGGGAGATAACTGATGCGTAGAAAGCCTGCCAAGCCTCATACCGGTTATTGCATATTAGAGGGTAGTCAACAGAAGCATACAATCGGTTCGAGTGCTGAATTAGTTTCGATCACTTGATACGCTCAACAGCATTTATCAGTCAGCTCTTTTTTTCGCAGAGAGTGAGACAGATGAGACAGAGTCTGAATTGCGTTCGTCGAAACCATTGCCACCCTGGCAGCGGTGGTACCCATCGCGGCTCTTGCCATTGTGACCATTCAAATCACCGCAGATGATGACATCGTCATCCAGCGGACAGTTGGTGGTGATATCAAACAGGCTTACAGGCGTTCCCAGAATGAATCTTTTTCGGATTCATCACAGCCAGTTTGGGGAGCATATGCGGATAACACATGTATCCTGATAGACTCAAAGTCTATGAAAGTGCCCATGATGCGGTCGGAGTAGCGATGTACATACCTCAGCGACTTTGTTTCGAAGTTCGGAGCATACCACGAGGGCGACTCCATTTCTTGAGTTTTCTATATCTCTTACGCATAGGTCACACACACATCACCCATAACTTCCTACTAACAAAAAAAGACAAACCTGTGTGTGAAATGTGTGGACAGGAGCTCACAGTTAATCATATTTTAATCTCATGCACACAACTGGAAGAGAACAGGAAAAAATATTTTACTGTATTTTACAAGGAACACATTCCATTTCACCCTGCATTGCTTTTAGGAGGACAAGCATTTGTCAATATTTCTATTGTTCGCGCATTTATGAAGAAAACCAATGTTTTAAATCAAATATAAGTATCATAACCTTAGACAGACTATCTAACCTCTGACAGATTATCTAACCTATCTGAAAGATTATCTAACCTTGTGTGTTTGGCACATGATAGCCACTGTTGCTTATGTGCTATAAAACCACATATAACTAACTAACTATCCATTTCTTGAGTTGCTTTCGCCATGGTAGATAAGCTTGTAGCCTTCGCCAGTCTCTTTCGACCTGGATCCCTTCCATTTGGTCTCTTGGATTGCAGCAGTGTGGATGTGGTGTCATTTTAACAGCTCAGCTAGTTCTTGTGAACAGCCGGTCAGGGATCCAACGTTGAGGGTGGCGATCCGGACTTGTTGGGAATTCTTTGGCTTGCTTGCCTTTGCCCGTGGTCCTTTCATAGGTTTTGTTGCGACTACAGCTGATGTCACTATAGGATGTTGCAGATGGCACTAGTCTAGCATATTTCTCATGCCGAGCAAGCCTTACCAGCGCGCGTTGCTTACGGGGAACGTCCTAGCATGGTCGGGAAGGATGAGGAAAGCTGGAACGGCAAGCAGATGCGACCGAATGATAGCCAGTCGACCCGTTGCTACGGCCTGCCCCTGGCCGCAGTCTCGACACCGTTGAAGCCATTCTGGCCGTGTTACCAAGTGTCCGGTATCAGCCCATGCCGGCGAATACCGTAAAAACCCGCGTATAATACGAACCCGAATATAATACGAGGTGAAATTCTGGAGACGCGAAATGGAAAAAAAAAGTTTTTACCGCATATAATACGAGAGAGAAAAAACAAGACATTTATTGAAATCGGACCTCACACTTCAATCACTTTCATCTTCAGCAGCGCTTTCCTCGGAAATTTCTTTGTCGGACAAATCATCCCACAGGTACTCATCTTCTGTGCCATCGAGGGCGTTTGAGATGCCGCACTTCTTAAACGAACGGCGCACAAGCTCCTCTGGGATGCTTGCCCACGCGTCCACAATCCATTTGCACAGCGTGGCTGGCGATGCTCGCTTCAGCCGCCCGGCCGGCGTCACTGCAGGCTCACCTGACCGCATCCATTCCGCGTAGCATCGCTTGACTGCGTCCTTGAAGGGTTTGTTGACACAAACGTCGAGAGGCTGAAGTTGTGAGGTCATCCCACCCGGAATCACAACAAGTTCTGTGCGGCAGTCGCTTAGCAGCCTTTTCACCGAGTCGGCCAAATGGCAACGAAACGCGTCCAGCACGAGGATGGATGGAAAGGACAACAGTGCACCGGGCCGTTTGCACCACACTGACTTCACCCAGTCGAGGACAAGATCCTCGTTCATCCAACCTTTTTCGTGGCATCTCACGATGACATTCTTCGGCAGCTCCTCACCTTTCGGCATTGTCTTGCGCTTGAAGATGACATAGGGCGGGAGCTTGCGGCCGTCTGCCGTGCACGATAGCATGACTGTAACCCGCGTCTTCTCGTTTCCAGTAGACCGGATACAAACTTTAGAGCCTTTCTCATGGACGGTGAGGGGCGATGGCATGTCCAGGTAAACCGGCGTCTGGTCAGCATTGCCTATTTGCCCCAGCTGAAAGTTTTTGGTCTTTCGCAAAGAAATCACGTGGCGCTGAAAAGCCACCAGCAGCTCTTCGAAGGATTCGGGCAGCTTTTGTGAAATCGAGGTTCGCCGGCGTAGCGAGAATCCAGCACGGCACATATAGCGATGTATCCAGTGCTTGCTTGCTTTGAAGGCGGAGCTCGGAATTCCCTTTTCCCTTGCAAGCTCCCTAGCTTTTGCTTGCATAAGCTCTACGCTCACAGCTAGATGCGATGCTCGCTGTTCTCGTACGAACTCCGTCAGAGCGAGTTCAATTTCCGGGAATGCGCCATTCTTTGGCCCGCGAAAGCTTCTTCGCATTCCCTTGCACGCGAAAAGGGCTTCTTTCTGTCGTCGCCATCCGCGAATGCTTCCCTCGGTGACGCCAAACTGCCTCCCGGCCGCACTGTTGCCGATGTTTTCAGCAACTAAAATCACCTTTCTCTTAAAAGCAGCCGAGTACTGTTTCCGAGACCCTGGCATCCTGCTCGTTCACTTAAAGAAAAAAGCGTGCACTTTTTCGCGAACCGTGGTTTGCACGAGAGCACATGCGCTGATGCTGTGCGCACTCGACGACTCAACAACAAAGAGACGACACCTCGACGTCGTGGCCACTGCGGGGTGCGGCCACGTTAGGGCAACGAAGCCAAGCCGTAGCCGCACATCGATAACAAAGCCAAGCCGTAGCCACGCGGCAACAACGAAACCAAAACTTCTCGCAAAACTTTGACATTTTGGTTGGGATCCGCAAATAATACGAGGCGGAAATTTGGAACGCTGAAAGTTGGAAAAAAAACTCGTATTATACGCGGGTTTTTACGGTACTGCCATCTGCGTGGATCCGGTACTGGCTGGTGCTGCTGCCCACAGCCAGAAGTATTTATTGACTCTCAAATCTAGATCCGTGGTGTTTGGTTAGAAGACAGTGGCAACTCGCATAGGATGCGTTCCAAAGGGAATCGCACACCGCGGTCTTGGCACCGAGAGAGGCTATACGTTCTGCATCATCAGGCCCTGGATGGTCACGGACAACCTTCACGCCTTCCTGCTAGGAGCACGAGGACTCCAGACGTACTTCACCCGTCCGCTTCATTCTCGCCACCTAGAGTAGAAGAAATTTGAGATATTGTTAGCTTACCTACGAACTGAAGACAGCTGCTGAGGTTTCGAACAAGTCAGAAGCGATGGTATTCCAACACAGGATGCCTGCAAAGGCATTTGCTGTGCACTCAAACTCTACGTCGATCACACACCACGCCGCGCTAACCCCTCTTTGGCTTTCCTGCAAAACAAACTTGGCTTGGATCCAAACGGGAAATGAAATCGAAACTTGTGAGATGTAGGCAAAAATAAAAGCAAATATTTTTTTTTTTTGTCGCACAAGAAAGTTTTGAAACAGTTGTTCCAAGGCTACAGATGCAGAACCTAAATATTTTGTCATTGCCTTTAATAGCAACTCCATTCAAACTGCTTTTTAGCAAAAATAAAATGCATCAAAAATGTAATATACAATCTAGTCCTCATTGTCACCCACCTATCGATGCAACAGTGACATAATATAGAAAAACAGTTTTGATGCGCGGCAGAAAATTATTCCAGTGCAAAAAAAGCCCCCGCAGGGGGCATCTGTTAAAGCAGATGTTTGCGTGTGCTGCGCGATACCACGGACCCCGGGCACCCACGCTTAGCCGTGCGTGGCATCGCCGTGTCTGGGGAAAAGGGGATCCTGGTGGTTGAGCCGATGCCGAGTGTTTTGGACCTTTAAGGCCCCTCGGCGGAGGCAACACACCACTTTGGCCCACGCTTCCCACAGACGGCACCTCCGGGCTGACCCACCCGGGGGAAATCGGCAGTCGCCTTTTCCTGTCCTCCCCTCCATCTTTCACTTTCCTATCCCCTCTCTTACAACTTTCCTGTCTTCTCTTACCTTTCTTCGTTTCTTCCTACTTCCAGGCGGCGAGGGTTAACCTTGTGTGGCTAACCACCCTGAGTTACGCCATATTGGGTTATAGTTACGGTGTACAGCTGGCGTGGGCAGGACTTGATTGCCAATTCCTGTCCCGTCCCCTCGTTGGGCTCCATGGTGGGTGGCTGGCACCGCAGCCGAACAATATACCTTTTTTATGGCTTCCTCTTCTTCTTCAACTGATCGCCCTCCTTCGAAACGAGGGCGCACCGACCAAACTGCCCAGTTCTTTTTGAAAACGAAGAGCACCTTCCCACACTTTCATGTAGTTCATAGTGAGCACTCAGAAAAGACAGCAAGACAAGCCTCACCGTTCATTGTTGCAAAGACACTGACTGAAGCTATAGGCAAGGGTTAAAAAATCAAGAAGCTTGCAAATGGAGACCTGCTGTTGGAACTTTTATATCATCATCAGTATGAGAAACTCTCAGGAGTCAGCGCTTTGGTGACATTCCTGTTGTGATTAGCCCACATCGTTCTTTGAATACTGTTCGCGGTGTTCTTTCTGACCAAGATTTAAAGTACATGACAGAGGAGGAGTTGCTGGAAGGGCTGAAAGAGCAACACGTGACAAATGTATACCGAATAAAAATAAGACGTGACAACAAAGAAATCGAAACTAAACACTTTGTCCTTACCTTTGCACTGAGCGTACTCCCCGAGTCTGTGGAGGTGGGGTACACAAAACTCAACCTGAGACCATACATTCCGAACCCACAACGTTGCTTTAACTGCCAGAAGTACGGTCACGGTGCCCAGAGCTGCCGAGGCCGACTCACTTGTGCAAAGTGTGCTGCACATGAGCACCAAACCGATGACTGTCAAGCTCAACCCCATCTCTGTGCAAACTGTCAGGGCAACCATCCTGCTTATTCGCGTAGCTGTCCGGTGTGGAAGACTGAAAAGGACATAATCACTCTAAAGGTAACAGAAAACATCACGTTCACCGAAGCACGCAAACGATATTCAATCCAACACCCTTCCTATTCCTCTGTGGCGCAGCAGGGCGCGGCACCACAGGAGTCTTCAGCACCTACCCAGGCAACGAAAAATGAGTCTGGGGTGGTGCCATCCGCGCCCCTGGTGGAAGTAGCTGGTGCTGCTCCACTACCCCCAAAACAGGCTGCGCTGACCCCCAGGTCAGCGGGCCCGAAGGCTTTGTCCCAAGGAGCAAGGCCTAAAACAAGTGCACCCGTGCCTTCTGCACGAACGTCCAACACATCTGAGGATGTGATGGACACATCTCCCTCCTCGCCGCCGCGTCAGCGGCGGCAAAGCTCTCTCGAGCGAAAACGAAGGGACAAAGTCCCAATAACAGGTCCAAAGGACCCAACTGCCTAGGTTTTTAAACCATCCTCAACTAATATTTTACTATGGCATTTTTAGTTCACTGGAACTGTCGTGGACTTTTAAACAATTACACTGACATAACAGATATATTAGGTTCTTTTTCCCCAGTCGCATTGTGTCTCCAGGAGACAAACCTTGGACCACAGAATAAAAACATCCTTAAAAAGCATCAAGTCTTTCGTTGCGATCGACAGAACCCAAGCAGACTCTCAGGCGGCACTGCTATTGTGGTCCAAGGTGGTTTTCCAACCCGAAAAATCGACCTTAAAACCACATACGAAGCAGTTGCAGTCACAGTGCTCCATTTTAAAGCCATAACAATATGCTCCATTTACATTGATCCTCATCTAACCGTTACACTTCATGACTTAGAAACTCTTTTAATACAACTACCAGAGCCATATCTTTTAGTTGGGGATTTTAATGCTCACTCCTATTTTTGGGGAAGCAGACAAACCGACGTCAGAGGGCAGGTTTTAGAAAGTTTTATTCTGTGCAACAATGTCTGTTTGTTAAATACGGGGAAACACACATACTGCTCTCCAAGCACTGGCAAATTCAGCTGCCTAGATTTGTCTTTTTGTTCACCAAGTGTTTTTACCGATTTTAAATGGGACGTCCTTGACAACCCCTATGGAAGCGATCATCTTCCAGTCATTATCAGCCTAGCATCATCACCATCAATCACCCTAACAAAACCACGGCGCTGGAAGCTAAATTTGGCCGACTGGGCGCTCTTCCGCGAGGAAGCTGCCCTAGAAGAAATCTTTTCGGACAGTTCTGATGTGGATAAATTAAATGAAATTTTCACAGCATGTATTATTGCCGCCGCTTACCTAGCCATTCCACGGACTTCCGGTGTGGTGAGACAAAATCGTAAAGCATGGTATACGCAAGAATGTAGAAAGGCAAAAAAGGAACAAAATAAAGCATAGGGAATTTTACGCCGCTACCCAACACATGAAAACCTGATAAATTTCAAGAAGGCAAAGTCTAAAGCTCGGTGTATCCGCCGCACAGCTGAAAAGCAATCATGGCAGAGGTATGTATCTTCTATCAACAGCTCAGTTACATCCAAGGACATGTGGGAAAAAGTACATAAACTAGATGGAAAGTACTCCCCCTTCACAGTTCCATTTTTCACAACCTCTGGTGCACAAACCAGTATAGAGGAACAAGCAGACATATTGGGAGAATATTTTGCTGCAGTTTCAAGCTCTACGCACTATACACAATCTTTTTTAAAGTATAAATCAACAGTTGAAAAACAAAAACTCCCAATGACTGGTAGCATGAATGAACCTTTTAATGCTTTAATTACACTAGAAGAAATACATAGAGTACTGTCAGCTGGCAAACACACTGCACCAGGACCTGATGATGTGCACTACGAAATGTTAGCCCATTTATCAGAAACCTCTGTAGAAGCATTGTTAAAACTGTTTAACAAAATCTGGATATCCGGAAAAATTCCTGAGTCCTGGAAGAAGGCCATTGTAGTGCCACTTTTGAAGCCTGGAAAGTCTCCAAATTCTCCAGGTAGTTACAGGCCAATAGCCCTGACGAGCTGTCTTGCAAAGTGCTTTGAAAGTATTCTAAATATAAGATTGATGTTTGTCCTCGAATCCCAAAAACTGCTTGACACTCACCAGTGTGGCTTCAGGAAAACATGTTCCACTACTGACCACCTTGTCCGCCTCGAAAATACAGTTCGAGAAGCGTTTCTACATAAGCAACACTGCCTTGCCGTCTTTTTTGACCTTGAAAAAGCCTACGACACCACATGGAGGTTTGGGATCCTGCGAGATTTGGGAGAGCTTGGAATTCGCGGCAGGATGCTAAAATGTCTAGCTGACTTTCTACATAATCGATCCTTCCAAGTACGTCTTGGTTCCGTACTTTCTAAAAACTTCACACAAGAAACTGGAGTGCCCCAAGGGTGCATTTTAAGTACCACGCTTTTCATAGTAAAAATGAACTCTATAGCTAAAGTAATACCGAAATCCATTATGTATTCAGTTTACGTAGACGATTTGCAAATTGCGTGCACATCATCAAACGTAACTACATGTGAGAGGCAGATTCAGCTAACTGTAAATAAGCTGGCATCATGGGCAGATAAAAATGGTTTCAAGTTTTCCACGCAAAAGTCTGTGGCTGTTCTCTTTTCTCTTAGACGAGGACTGCACACTGACCCCACCATCTACCTAAATGAAATCACACTACCAGTAAAACACGAACACAAATTTCTAGGTTTAACATTTGATAGGAAGCTCTCTTTTCTTCCTCACATAAACGTCCTGAAAAAGAAAGCTTCCAAATCTCTGAATATACTCAAAGTCCTCTCACGCAAACACTGGGGGTCTGACCGGACGTGCCTTTTACACATCTACCGCACAGTCATTCGCTCTTGCCTAGACTATGGCTGCATTGTATACGGATCAGCAAGACCTTCATATTTGAAGCGCTTGGACCCTGTACATAATTCAGGCTTGCGTCTTTCTACTGGTGCTTATAGGACATCACCTATCGCAAGCCTTTATGTAGACACCAACGAACCATCCCTAGAACTTAGAAGGACCATGCTCACATTTTCATATATCCTGAAAATACGCTCCCTACCAAAACATATATGCTACCCCATTGTCACTAAATGTGCCTCCAGAATATTGTCCAAAAATAGGCCTCAGTCAATCAAACCCTTGTTACTTCGATTTGAGGATAAATGCAAAGAATTAGGAATACTAAACGCCCTCCCCAATATTGCATCAAGACAAAATTCACTGCCACCATGGTACAGCCTTCCTGTTGTGTGCGATTTCACACTAACTCAGTTTTCTAAACATAAAACACCACCTGAACACATCCTGCAAGAATTTCTAGCTCTTAAAGGAAAGTATGACAATTGCACACAATTTTACACAGATGGATCCAAGACAACAAAACACGTAGGAAGTGCAATAGTGCATGGAAAATGGGAAAAAACTGTGAGATTACCTCAGTGTGCAAGTATTTTTACAGCTGAATGTTATGCTCTGGCAGTGGCTGTAAGCAAAATAGTAAAGGAGAACATTACAAACAGTATTATATACACAGACTCCTTAAGTGTTCTCACAGCCCTTCACCACAAAAATGCAGTTGTACCACTACTCGGAGAAATCATACACAACATATCAACAGCCTCTGCTCGAGGACATAAAATAACGTTTTGTTGGGTCCCGAGTCATGTCGGCATTGGAGGCAATGAGAGAGCAGACTTTTGCGCTGCCCAGGCCCATGGAAAACGAATAAAGAACATAGACATGCCATACAGAGACTGTATGATGCTGGTGCACAACAAACTAAAGGACGAATGGCAGTCATCATGGAGTAAGGAGGTAAATAATAAACTGCAGTTGGTGAAGCCCACTTTAGGGGAATGGAAATCATGTCGCAATCAAGAACGTTTTATAGAAGTGATTTTATGCCGTCTCCGCATTGGCCACACGCATATGACGCACAATTTTTTGTTGAGAAAAGAAAACAAACCTTTGTGTGAAGAATGCGGACAGCAACTCACCATAAACCACGTTTTGCTTTCATGCACAAGATTTGAAATGCTAAGGAAAAAGTATTTTACTCGATTTTATAATGAACACATTCCTTTCCATCCAGCTTTGATTTTAGGTGAAAGCGGACTTGTCGATCTATCATGTGTTTTTAGCTTTTTAAAGGAAGCAAATGTTTTACGGAAACTGTAGAATAAATAGTGTACGCCATTTACAACCTTGTGCTTGGCGCATGATAGCCTGAGCTGCTTATGCGCCATTAAACCCAACACAACACAACAACACACAATGCAAAAAAAGCGTACACCCATATTGAGCCTGCAAATATCGTTGCCCGTACATTGTTTGAACGTACACGTTCGTCTCTTATGTGGACTTAGAAAGTGGACATAGTTCGTACATCCAGCGCATGTATGGATACGAACGTACGAAACCGGATTGTGTATGTACATCTGACGGAAGTGTTTTCGGCGAAGGATATTCGGATGTAGCATGGACATCCGGTGAACATTGGTGGTTGCTTGGGATTAGCGCAAGAAATGAAAGGGTGATAAAACGTGAGGCAGTTTGGGGACATGGAAGAAATGCATATGCAGTAGATTCTTAGGGAGCAGTGCAGGAGTGGTGACAGCAAAAAAATAAATATAAAAAAGAGGGGGAAAATATAAAAGTAGGGGGAGAATCGGAAAAGAAATGAATGTATGTCACGCATGCAAAATGGAAACAGAGTATTAAGAAAGGAAAAAGAAAAAGTGAAGGAAAAATTTTTTTGGAAAACACATTGAAGTCATGCTGTAGTAGGGGGGAACAAATGCTGTAGAAAAAGTGTAAGATTCACAATGCATGTGATGTCTTCCAGAATAATTATGATGCAGAAGGAATATGCAGTCGAACCTCGATATAACAAATTCCTAATTACAGCCCAAATTTCGCTAAGTAGCGAATTTCGGTATCCATTCCCATGTTTTAGCAGCCCAGATAAAGTACAGTAAAAACTCGTTAATTCTAGCTTCACGGGACCGGGAAAAAAGTTTGCATTATCTGATGTTCGAATTATCGAATGGCCTCAAAAAACTGACAAGAGCCATCTGCATTACGGTAAATTTACCATATTTACTCGCGTATAGAGCCCACTTGTATAATGAACCCACCCACTCGCAATTTTCACCTTAGAATTCGAAAAAAAAATGCGTCAGCTGTTAATGCATCTCTCCGTTTTGCACCGTCACAGTCCACAACACATTTCTTGCCAGTGCACCAAGATGCTGCGCAGCGATAACATAGTGATGTGCTTTCTTTTGATGGCTCTAGCAAGGGGGGAAGCGAACTTGGCAGAGTGCCAGTGCTTGTCCGGTTGTGTAAGCCTCGTTTTCAGTTCGTTCGCTTTATCATGCCATAGGCGATTGGGGCGGGTGCTGTGTATTAACACACGCAATAAACGCCTTTTGAAGCGGACGATGCTAAAAGCCTACGTCATGACCATGGCCGACCACCTGCTCTCGTTGACAGCCAATGAATGAAAGGGTGGACGATGAGAGAGCAGGCAGCTGCGGCCGCCAACCCCTACCCTCCGGCGCCACCGCGCCTGTCATGGCGCCATTTAGGCTTTACCCACTCTTCCATGGTTCTATCTGGTTTCATCTTCTGTCCCTGTTTTGGAAGCACGGAGCCTCTAACTACGGCACTCTTTCTCTGAGGGATTTTTTTTTTTTTTTTTGCCACGTGTTGTGCGCCAAGCCGCCCATATGCAGCAGCGCATTGTTCGAATTATCTGTTGGGGAACCAACTCGTGTTTGAATTAATGGGCTTTTTTGTACATAGATCTCTATGGAGCTTGGTCGGACTAAGTAGTGTAGTTCGAATTATTCAAAAATTTGAATGATTCAGGTTCGAATTAACGAGCTTTCACTGTAAATTTCGTAAATTATGAATTCATGAAATAACGGAGAAATTCTTGCAATAATAGTGCTAACACGGGCACCCTATGTTCTTTTCTATATCACGAACATAATGAGTGATAGCAAACGGACGCAAGCTCGTCATTGTTCTCCGTGTTTGCTAAGATCCAGCGGAGCGCTTAGTATTCAAAGCTGCCACTAGTATCATCATCATCATCTAATGTTTTCAGAAACAAGAGTCCTAGATCAGCTAGTCTCGGCGCTTTATCGGGGCGCTGTCATATTATGGCGAACTATATTAGTAGTTAAATCTCGTTACAGGAGACACTGTTACAAGAGACACTCGATTATAAGAGGCATTAAAAATGTTTTGGTTGGTTTTCCTATGTCTGCCATGTTAACAACATTGCATACAAGAGACATGGTTACAAGAGACACTCGGTTACTAAGGATTTTTTCAGGTCCCTGGAATAAATTCTTCACTATTAGAAGAGACACAACCCAGGTGTGCTCATACAATGCAGCTGAAGCGTACCAACTCATAAATGATGCACTTCAGATTCCCCTAGCTAAATTCTGTTCCATATCAGCATCCTTTTTGTTGTACATGTCAGGAACTGAGAATGAGTGCTTCCGCATTATTGGGAAGTCAAAACAACCCCATTGTTTCAGCCACTGGCATCGCATTACTGTCGCCTTTGAAGGAAATCAAAATGCATGAATGACATCCAGAATATTTAACTCCTCGCTGTTAAAATTTGATCACAAGATGAAAGCGCAGAATACCGATGCCTTTCTCTTTGTGGACAATGCTTCATGCAGCACCAATGTTCTCATGCTCAAAGCCGCCGAAGTTACTTTTTCCCTCCAAACTCCACACCCTACTTCAACCAATAGACCATGCACTCTGTCAAGTTGCTGTACAAAACAAGATTGGTAGAACGCCTGTTGCTCGAAGGGCAGCAAGACGGTAGAATAGTAATTGATGCGAAGTTTGCTGTTCAGGTGATTTCAGTTATCTGGAATTTTTTTCCCTCCAAACTCTACACCCTACTTTCAATCAATAGACAAAGGCATTATGCACTCTGTCAAGTTGCTGTACAAAACAAGGTTGGTAGAACGCCTGTAGCTCGACGGGCAGCAAGACTGTACAATAGTAATTGATGCGAAGTTTGTTGTTCAGGTGATTTCAGGTGTCTGAAATGGCCTGAGAAGTGAAGTTGTGAAAAACTGTTTTATACAAGCAGGCTTTAAATGTGGTGACATGATGTAAGAGGGCCAGTGTATGGATACTGTGGAAAGCTTCCTTGAAAATGAAGCTTGGGTGAGCATACAAGAAACTGCTGAGGTACTAGAATCTTTTGAGAAATTCGTATCTGCAGATGCGAATTTTATGTGCTTCCGAAGAGCTTACAGACTGTGCAATTCTCACGCAAGTAAATGGCACATGTGCCATAGAGGATGACTACGAGGACATTTCAGAGGAAAAGTGTCAATATCTGAGGGTGACGAGCATGTAAGAGTGCTTCAAAGGTATTAGAGCAACAATAAGGCTTGCAAAGTGAAGTGCTTTACCTCCAGAATTTGGGAAGGAACACACTCTGCACTCACAAAAATACATACTAGTATGAATAACTTTTATAAGCTTTGCTGGACAATTCCATGTTAATGCATGTGAATGCATTTATATGCTGATGTGCAATAAACTGATCCGTACAGTGCTTTTAGAATTTTTGGTTACAAGAGACCTTGCTTACAAGAGACATCTTTTTCGGGTCCCTTGAGTGTCTCTTGTAACGAGGTTTTACGTTTGTATTGCCCACACGGCTACTTTGGGCGCGTCAATTTTTTTGTGCAGGCCTCACGTGCGCGTACGCATATCATATTCACTTGCATAAGAGCCCACCTTTTGCTTTTGATGGTGAGATTTTTGGGGAAAAAAATGCTAGTCCTTATCGCATCCCTCCGTTCTGCGCCGTCGATGTGCAGAGTGTATTTCTTGGCAGCGTGCCAAGATACTGCGCAGTAAGAACATCACGATGTGTCTCTTGGGGTTAGCTCTGGTAAGGGGGTGAGTGGGGAGGCGCGACCTTGGCAGAGTGCCAGCGGTCTTAAAGGGGTCCTGCAACATAATTTGAGTGCATCGTTTTGCTTGCTCGTTACAATTCTTGAGTTCTGCCGACACTATTACCACCAGTCGTAACACGCATATTTTGGTATTTAATATTTTAATTGTCGACGTGCAGGGTGGTTCTTTGCAGTGGCTATGACAGCAATAGGTGCGCAATTGACGACCTAATAAATAATAAATGCACTGAAAATTGTGTCCAATAGGAAAAAATTTGTTATATCGCGTTGTTGTATCCTGTATTAGGTCAGTGAATCCAACATGTTTGATTTACACAAGAGCACTGCTAAGCAGGTGACTCAAAAAGCACCAACAGAGGCACCGATTATTACTTTTCATGACAGACTTTGACTACACATGGACAGATACCTGTGGCTATGCAGCCAAAGCTATGCTGGAAAGAATTTGACCTTGCAACCTCGCTACTCGCTATTGTAGGAGGCCTGCAGGTAGACTCAAAAGGCAGTCAAAGAGTGGGCTCACAAGAAAACCACAATATTTGGGGATGCATGGTGACAAAGGAATGTTTCTTCCCCACTTGTATCTTTGCTCCTCATTCTATTTCTGCAAGGCGCCCATGCTATCTTAGCTATGGAAGAAAGGTACTCAAATTTCGCAAGAACGTGTTACAGCGAACAGGAAACCATGAGAAGCCATCTTCCGCAATGTTGTAGTGACATGCTTATATAGGCTGTTTCAATTGGTGCCATGCTTGTAGTCATCTGGTGAGTGAAGTGGGAAAGCGAAAGATCGGGAAAATTGAGTTGAGGGCGATTTTTGGTTTGCTTGTATTTTGAAAACTCATTCCTTGATAACACTGGTTCTAGTGCACCCATTCCTGTAATTCTTTTTGATTTGGAATCTGCATGACATTACTAATTCATTTAAAGCATAGCGGAAAAGAGTTGCCAGGCTTTATTATGCAGCGATTGGGGTGGGCGCCGTCAACTACCTCAAAATTATTGGTATGTGTAGGATAGCAGCAAACATCGATTGAAGTGAACGATGCTAAAAGCCAGCGTCACGATCGCAGTTGACTGCATGCTTTCTTTGATAATTGATAGCTGGAAGGATGGCCAACTTTAAAAAAAAAAGAATCTCAGCTTTTCCCACATATTAATCCCTCCCCTCAAACTTACGCCGGTCTTCGTTTAAAAAAAAAAATGGGGGTGCATTACGCGAGTAATTGTGCTATTTCTGGTTACTGCTTTGTCGTTCTGACTGACCAGTGATGTCATGTCATGATGCGTCCTAAAACTTACGCACCGCGGGTTTTGTATGCGCACATCAGATGGGGCAGCAGTATGCTCTTGTCATCATTTTGTTTCGCTCGCCGATTCCAGACTGTTGGCAAAATTGGCGTGTAAAAGGGCAAATGTAGAATGCGGTGTGTGGCTGTTGGTACATGCATGCGATGTGCGAGGACTTCGTTAGATCGAAAGTATTGCATAAAATTACTTTGTTAAATCGAAAAAAAAAAAATATATACTTGGTTTTCACTGGGGCAGAGATTGGGAAATAAAAAAAATAAGTTACATCGTGAATTTCGTTACATTGAAATTCGTTATATAGAGGTTTGACTGTATTTCGTAAATTTTGATTATCCTTCCAAGAACTTTATTTCTGCTGGTGGAAGTGTTTTAAATTTATTGATTAGGAATAGTTGTCGGCATTTTCTGTTTCTTGAAGGTTTAAAACCTGATTGGAGAAGAATAGATAATTTAATTTCATCAATTTTATGGCCAGTCTGATTGAAATGATGGGAACTGCTTTTGAGTGGTTTTCTCCTGCATATGCATGGTGACCATTTAACCTTACGCTCATTGATGGCCCTGTCTCATTGAATTAGTGTCCCTGGCATTCTAGAAGGTAGATAATGTGTGACGATGTGCAATTAAAGCCTAATTTTATATGAAAGCTGAGATGCTTGTTGTGCTTTTGACTTTGATGTCACTTTATTAACGTTTTTTTTTGGAAACATGGATTTGGTTGAGTTGGATGCTTATTATCATGTCTAAAACGTACAGTTGCCGACCGATTTTTCAGACCCTTAAGGGGTCGATAAAACATTCGGAAAACCAAGCAGCCCGAAAAAACGAATTCACACTAAAAACATAACTCCATTTACCAAGCGGCTTGAAAAACTGTTCAGTCTGTTTCTATGTCAATCTGCTCATTCTCACAGCCGGTCTCTATTTCGGAGCAGCAGCGACAGCAGGGGAACCATGCAATGGTCAGAGCAGCTTGATGTTCAAACAAATAGGTGCTGGACACCGGCAAACCAATTCGCCTGGAACCTTGCTGCTTCCATTTTTTTTTATCCCGCATGAAAAAAAGAATGTGGCAGCTGTTTCCGCTGGAGCGGTGGAAATTGTCTGCTGTGTCCATTCGTTAAAAAAAAAAGACCTAGTGATACTGTCTCGTGAGCTTCAGCACCTGTCTGGTCCAAACAACGTAAAGCTCTCTCGGAGAGGTCGTGTTTAGTTGGGACACCCGGTGCATTGTGAAATGAATTCAGTTGGCAGCAGGTGCTTTTTGGGGCTCTAGGCAGGTGTGGAATTATTTTTGAAGCGAAAAGCTTCATTAGGCTAGTCAACTCTGAGTCTCGCGTGTGCTCCGTCGTTAGAAAAAGCCACAGCTGCGCATGCATAAACTACGTGACGTCACAGGAGAGGCGCAGGTGGTCGGAGCCGTCGCTGCCGCTACAACCGCCGCCGCGCTACTCTCTCGGTATGTATATAGGAGCGCTCTGAGAGGAAAGTAAGGGGCATTCATTATGGAAGACGATGCTGAAGTAGCGGCTTGGAATTTGGCTGAGAGGCATCACCAAGTGCAAAGTCTGAATACTGTGTCAAAATTGTGGAAACAGCTGCATGTTACTATACGGATCATCGGGCTGTGTTTATGTCGATACAGAAGTGTAACGGTGATGATGATGTGGAATTGGAATAAAGTTTAATCTTATGTGATTTACAGCTGTAATCAATGTTTCACCGTGATGATAAGCCATGGAATATCTATAAGGTGCAACTGTGGACAACAAGGTAAGCCACAACTACTCCAAGGAACCACAAGCTAAGACATGGCATCGCCGAACCTTTTCGCTTCTGATATCCAGGCTTAACCAAGCTAAGCCACCACCAACTTTTCTCCTCCATGCTTGCACATCAGACGATTCATACACGGATGTGTGACAGCATGCTGTTTCACTAATTTTGCAACTGTGGTCTTTCGTTGGCAAGAAGAGGGCTTTGTCGGGCTGGTTGGTTCATGTTGAACGGAAGGAAGGAACAGCTCAAACGGACGGGACGTGTAGGAAGGCGAGACAGACACATGAGCTGACTAGCAACCAAATGGTTTATTGCGAGACAAGTAGCAATATATAGCAGACAGCCCAAGCGCATAAAAATCAAATTACGACACAATCATGGTTCTGATATCACATAGCAATTATCAAAACTGTCCGCGATTGAGATATGTGAGCTCTTGTGGGAATAGAGCAACGGACGGTTGGCTGACACACGTGTCACACGTGAATACTCATTTTCAACAGCACAAGAGGCGCCTGTACACATGGACTTCACCGGACGGTCTGTACAAGAATCAGATCGATTATATTCTTTGCCGGCAGAGATGGAGAAGCGCTATACAAGCAGTAAAAACAAGGTCTGGGGCCGATTGTGGCACCGATCATCAGCTTCTTGTTGCCAAAATTAAGCTTCGATTGAGGAAAACGCAGAAAACTAGAAGGCCTTTCAGGTATGATCTGGATCAAATTCCATTAGAATATGCTGTGGAAGTGAGGAATCGATTTCAAGAATTAGATCTAGAAGTCAGAGAGCCCGAAGAGATGTGGACTGACGTTCGTGATATAATACAAGAAGTTGCTACTAAGGTAGTTCCAAAGCAAAAGAAATGCAAGAAAGCAAACTGGTTACCTGAAGAGGCTTTGCAAGTAGCTGAGGAAAGGAGGATGGCAAACGTTATGGGGGAAAGAGAAAGATACAGGGTTCTCAATGCGGATTTTCAGAAAATAGCAAGGAGAGATAAGAATGCCTTCCTGAACATACAGTGCCAAGCAGCTGAGGACAACAGCCAATTAAGGAACACAAGAGCTCTGTATAAGACAATCAAAGATATCAAAGGAAGCTTCTGTGCTAAGCTGGGCGTGATAAAGGACAAACGAGGCAAGGACCTCACTGAAGCCTCAGAGATAAAGAAGAGGTGGCAGGAATACAGAGAAGAACTGTACAAGAAGGACCCGAATGTGCAAACCCAACATAAGACGGTTGTGATTACTGATCTCGAGCCGGGCATCCTGAAGAGTGAAGTTGAATGGGCCTTAGCCAGCCTTGCTAAGAACAAAGCTAGCGGAATTGATGGCATTCCAGCTGAGTTGCTTCGAAACCTCAACCATGACGCTGTTAACATTCTGCATACATTATGTCAGAAGATTTGGACAACCCTGCAGTGGCCACAGGATTGGAGGAGGTCAGTTTACATCCCCATTCCAAAGAAAGGCAGTGCCAAAGATTGTTCCAACTACTGCACTATCGCGCTTATTTCGCATGCTAGCAAGATGATGTTGAAACTCCTCCAAGGTAGGCTGCAGCAGTATGTGGGTCGGGAGCTTCCGGACGTGCAAGCTGCGTTTCGCAAGGGCAGAGGAACTAGAGACCAAATTGCCAACCTTCGCTGGATCATGGAAAAAGCAAGAGAGTTCCAGAAACCCATCTACTTCTGCTTTATTGATTATGCGAAAGCGTTTGACTGCGTAGATTACAGCAGATTGTGGCAAGCTCTCCAAGAGATGGGAGTTCCAATTCACCTCATCTGTCTCCTCAGGAACCTGTATGAAGGGCAAGAGGCCACAGTCAGAACTGGGCATGGTCTTACTGATTGGCTTCCGATTGAGAAAGGAGTGAGGCAAGGCTGCATACTGTCGCCCTGCCTATTTAACCTATATGCAGAGTGCATCATGAGGAATGTCGGTCTGGACGAGTCTTCAGCTGGAGTGAAGATTGCTGGAAAACGTATCAACAACCTTAGATATGCGGATGATACCACTTTAATGGCAGAAAGTGAAGTGGAACTCAAGAGACTTCTGATGCACGTACAAGAAGAGAGTGAGAAGTTTGGGCTTAAACTGAACATTAAAATGACAAAGATCATGGCGTCTTGCCCTATCAAGTCCAGGAGCATCAATGGACAAGAAGTGGATGCTTTGACAGATTTTCTCTTCTTGGGCTCTAAGATTACCTTGGAAGGAGACTGCAGCCATGAAATTAGGAGACGCCTGCTTCTGGGAAAGAGAGCAATGGTTAGCCTTGAGCACCTAGTAAAGAGCAGAGACATTAGTCTGCCAACCAAGATCCGTATAACTCGTGCTATGGTCTTTCTAGTTGTGATGTATGGATGCGAGAGTTGGACTGTGAAAAAGGCTGACCGCCGAAGAATTGACGCGTTTGAATTGCGGTGCTGGCGAAGACTCTTGAGAGTTCCTTGGACTGCCAGAAGATCAAATCAGTCGATATTGTCGACCATAAACCCTGACTGCTCATTGGAAGGTGAAATTCTAAAGTTAAAGCTCAGCTACTTTGGTCATCTGATGAGAAGACAGGAGTCGCTGGAGAAAGATTTGATGTTGGGAAAGGTTGAGGGCCACCGGAGAAGGGGTAGGCAGCAAACGCGATGGTTAGATGGCATCCTTGAGGCACTGCAGATGAAGTTATGTGATGTTAGGAAGATAGCGAGAGACCGGAAAGCGTGGCGTGACATGGTCCATAGGGTCACGAAGAGTCGGACACGACTGAATGACTGAACCGAACTGATGTGATATCAGGACCATGATTGTGTCGTAATTTGATTTTTAGGCGCTTTGGCTGTCTGCTATATATTGCTACTTGTCTCGCATGAAACCATTTGGTTGCTAGTCAGCTCATGTGTCTGTCTCGCCTTCCTACACGTCTCGTCCGTTTGGCCTGTTCCTTTCTTCCATTTTCGTAGGCAGTTTTAGAAGAAAATCACAATCAACTAAAATCTTTTCCCGTGCTATTTGGTGTATTAATATATGCCTAAGTACACAAAAGCACAACCGAGACAATACAACAGGCAAGAAAAACAGGTGCTTTTATAAGTTTACGAGCATATTGCCAGAAATTAGTCACAAAATTTGCAGCCCAATTTTCTTCCAATTATCCAGAGCAGTGGCGCGACGAAAACAACACGAAACGAGAAACTCAACACCGGTGTGTACTACCAACTGTAATACAGAAAAACTCGAACTTCCTCCTTCACACCCAAGCACAACTTCCTCTACCTTCAAGTACATCACACTCTCACACTTCTTTTCCAAGCAGATATGTCTGGCCAGCAATAAATGTTATACTCTACCAAGCAACGAATTCAAGTCCATTTCTCTAAGGCTGCTTATGAGTTGTTGCGAGCGATGTGTGGTGGTTTTTAGTTTGTGTTTAAGTGCCAGATGTTGTGATTGTATTGTTTGGAGGATGTGAGTGGGGTACTTGGACTTGTAATAGTTGCTTGGACGCTACCTTGAATGTGAGGGTGGCTAACATTCATTGTTGGCCAGATATATCTGCTTAGGAAAGAAGTAGTGTGCGAGTGTGATGTAGTACCTGAGAGTAGAAGAGGAAGTTGTGTTTGGGTGTGGAGGAAGTTCAGGTTCCTTTTGTATTACAGTTTGTAGTGTGCACCGTTGTGTTTCTCTCTCCCTGCTGTCTTCGTTGCGCTGCTGTTCTGGGCATCATGGGCCAGCTCACCCCATGAGCTGTTATTCTGAGCTTCTAATCAATATATAAGTGCGGCAGAATTAGGGTTCCAGACTATGGCAGCATATTTTAGGATGGAGTGGACAATAGTAAAATATAAAGCTTCCTTAACATCACGAGGAGCAGCCCTGAAATTGGGCTTGATATTTAGTGCACGGCCAGCTTTTATAGTCATTCTACATGTCTGTTCTGTGTGAGGTTGAAGAAAAATGATGCCAAACTGTTTAACACTACGAGCCAAAATTATATTTTGTGTGTCCAAGCTTTTTACATTTTTGGAAGGTCTACCTTCTCCTCTCTGGTGCACACGGTGGGATGTGGAGATATATCGGGTTTCATCCCTGTCTCGGGAGAGGATCAGTTTGGACTATTTGGCTAATTGTATTATGGACTTCTAGATGGAGAAGTCGCTTTATAGTCAGTCATGCTGATTACAAGGTCCTGTACTCGATGTAGATTGTCATTTTCTAGCATTCCTGTTCTCCTGTGGTTCATCTGCTGGTTACTCGACCCACTTGGTCTCTGCAGGTCGCTAACTTTGCCAAGGTTGTAATATTGTTTCCTTGGCTGTGATTGTGAAGTCTGAGGATTCTTGTGTTTTCAGCCTGTTCGACATATGTTCTGGTAGTGGTTACATTCACCCCTGCTACATCACCTTGGTGACAAAGGACGGTGTAATTGTACCATACATAACAGAGCTCGTGTCATCCTTTGAGCTTGGAGTCACTATAACTCGCCCGTTCCAGTTTCTTCTGGCAGCTTTGTTCTCTCTTGCCCATTCTGCCCCGTTCTCTTTTTGTCAGATTCTAGAGAAGAAGGAAGGCCTCTTCCGCAAGCACATGATGGGCAAGCGCGTCAACTATGCGGCCCGCTCAGTCATCTCGCCGGACCCCTACATCGACGTGGAGGAGATCGGGGTGCCCATGGTGTTTGCCACCCGTCTGTCCTACCCTGAGCCAGTCACAGAGCGCAACATTGCTGAGCTGCGGAGGGCAGTCATCAACGGCCCAGATGTGTACCCAGGGTGGGTCTCTTCTCTCATCCATCTCACAACCATATGGACACTCTCCTTCCTTGAAATTTATTCCAATTCACCCGTGATGACTTTCAGTACAATGGTGGCTGTTGGAAATGATTTGCAAATTGCACATTTTATTCGATTTATTCGCATTGCATTTTTGCTTTTTGAATTCGCACTAGTTGAACCTCCTATATTCTTGGAATGACCTCAAGATTCTTGTTCATCTGAACCCTCGGCCAGACATATCCAAACTGCTTGCTAGTTGGAGTAACTCACTCTTGACACACCACGCTATTTGCTGATAGAGTCTACGGTTGGCTCGGGTTAAAAATGTTTGAATAAAACCAACGTGGGGTGCTGGCGATGAAAATGAATGGCCGCCAACAATACTGGTGAGAAGAGACGCACGCAATGTGGAGCATAGAGGAATGGGCAGACCTGTGCCACATTTGGTTTGATGTGGCTGTTTTTCACCTGTCTTTCTTGCCAACTCAAAAATTGAAATCTTGCAGCACGAGGCTCTAAAAAAACCTGCTAAAGAAGTGCTGAATTTTAAATTTCATAATAGTGTTTAGACATATAATTCTGCTATTACGTCTGTAAACAGTGTAAATATTGCTATAAATATAAGAAAGGCATCTGTTCTTCCTTAGACTTGAAATTTTGGACTACGAATTGTGTAATTCTCAGGAACATCTGGTCCACCTTCTATAGACGTTTTCAAAATTGGCCAAAGGGTGCTGCCATATTAGAGACTGGGCTGTGCTCATAACACAGGAAAAAGCTGCGGATTCTCCCCCCATACCTGGTTCTCAGCCCAGTCAAACAGGTTTCTCCAAGGGTCGTGAAAAGGTCTATAGGCTGAAATTGCAGTTTCAAGAGCACTTCTTTGTTTCTGAGTACAATTAAATTCTTACTGCAAGCACATTCACTGGCATTAAGACCTCACTTGTTTTAACTTGGTTTGTCGAGCACTCTGCCTTCTACTGCCACTGATTCTGGGCAGGATTCTATCGGTACTGCCAAAGTACACCTCCCTGTCGTTCCGTTCTTCTGAACTACACTTGCGAGTAGTTAGCAGCCTGAGCTGCATTTACTCTACCTTAGGAGTCCGGCTCGAATAGTAATTATGGGATTCATTCATTCATGTTAGGTTTCCTGTTTATATTTGATAATGCGTGATTACTGAACATACACCAAACCCTGCGTTTTAACAGAGCAGCATCAGCATAGAGCTAAATAGGCCAGCTTGAAGAGATTTTTGTCGGAAGCATCCGTATACTTTTTCTTCGTTTCATGTCAATGAAGTTGTGTTTACAAGGTTGTTCCAGCTGACGAGTGTAGGCTTTTCCTATTGCAGTTGAATGACAGCTACTTCTCTTATGGCAGACTCATGAATTACTTAAGAGAGAGTGTTTATTTGCAACAAGTACCCAGTCTCGAAACTTATGGTCCCCCATGCCATCTTTTTCCAAGCCTCTGCATGTATTTTACAGGTACCAATCCAATGGTCTTATTTTATGCCTGGCAACAGTAAGCATGCCGATTGTGCAAAAAAAAAAAAAAAAAGCCATATAAATTGATTCAAGGCCTAGTGGACTTGTTTCGATATTCGCCACCTTCACATCTAAAATGTCGTGTACTCACAGCAACGGTTTACTTGAAAAAATTGTAGTTTTGAAAACATAGAGTATTCTAAGGACAAATTGTGGGACCACCGAAAACTACTAAAGAAAAAGTCAACAGGTCCAAAAACCACTATAACTCCCGCTTCGCGCAATACAAAACGTTTTCCTCCTAAAAGGTGCGAAAGCCTACTAAATTTAGCAGGAAAACCGCCAACTTGGCAACACTGCCTCCATCATTGTATTCTACAGGAAGTCTGATGATCTTGCAGTGCAGTAGATGTGAGGGAAAGCTCATACGAGCCAATGCTGCATTGCAGAAGCTCACCATCCTGCATTACATGTGCAGCTCGTGAAGCGAGGGATATACAGGAATGGTGGGGAAGGGGGAGCAAACTGATAAGAAAAGGGGTTCTGAAGGTTGTGGTTGCTACGCGGACACAGGGCACCAGCTGCCACAGGTTCAAGTGTGCACTAGCCGAGGCTCCAATCAGCTGTCGTCACGTGCACATTGAAACACCACAGCGCGCACTCAACCTCAGTAGAGAGGTGAGTGATTTGCTGCAATGACACAAGCCTCCAAGTTCACAAAGGAGATGTTTATTGAATGCTGCCCTCCAACGACACACAAACACTCAGTCACCGCATCTTGGAAGACCTGGGGCCGCGCAAGGAACGAGGCTCTGCTGCGTGCAAAAAGTGCGTTCTGCAAGCATGCCATGGAGTGCTCTGATCTTTCTCACGGTGGCCAAGGGCCTCTTTGAGAAAGAATGGGCAGTCAATGCAAAGTTTGTCGTCAATTGCTGGACACCGATTGACAGGCTCGAGCTGTGCTCTTGGGCATGAGCCGGAGTGGGTGAGCTCTAGCACATACTGGCTTGCGCAGACAGAGGCTGGTGGGCAAGAATAGTAAAATATGCACCTTGCGATGTCTCAGAGGGGTTTCTCTCTAGACCTTGCCCAGACTGTCGCATGAGTGTGGCCGTCGAAGCGATGCGGTGTTCCCACCAAAAGGCGCCATTGAGAAAAGCCACTGTGACGCTTGGGTGGAGCTGTGGCTGAACGACAGTGACAAGTTGTCTGGACGTCTCTTCGCTGTTTGAGGCAGGAGAAAGGGAAAGAGGAGAACAACGGGGGAGCGGGCGGCAGCTGCGCAAAAGGTGACAGTGGTAAGCCCAAATCCCACAAGCTGTGAAAAATCATCTGGTGAAGTTGTTAGTGGGTGCGTCCCCACTTTTGGAAAAACAAAAGTTATGAGCCTGCTCTGTGTGATTTTTTCCTTTCTTGCAACAGCTAGCCCACAACAACTTTAATAATTTCTGAACGTTCAAGGACAATAAAACTGTGCGTGCATATTTGTGGGCGGAGAAATTGTGATGCTGCGAGTGTGTCAGTGCTTGTGTGCAATGACCACCCAGGGCACTGCTGGTGGAGCGCGAGGATGGTGTGGTGATGCGGCTGGACCCGAACAACCGCACCCGGCGGGAGGCGGTAGCCAAGCAGCTGCTGACACCAGCCGAAGCCGCCCCTCAGCAGCCCCTGCTGCAGCGTTGCAAGACTGTGCATCGCCACCTACGGTCCGGGGACATGCTGCTACTCAACCGGCAGCCCACGCTCCACAAGCCCAGCATCATGGCACACAAGGTGACAGCATACCAGTACTGTCGCACCCTAGTACTACGCAGTACTACGTAGTACTGTAGCACCCTAGTTACACAGCTAGCCTAAACATGGTTAAGCGGAGTTAACTTTGGTTGTTGCGAACTTCAGTTTGACAGTGTCACACGCAAAAGCCTGTCCTTGATGTGTGCAGCGGCGCTGCCACGTGGCAACTCCCCAAGGGATGAATGTCAGGCTTATTTTATGTCAATGATAAACAAAAATTGTAACAATATGGCAGCTTATTTTTTGCTAACAGCATTAGGCATCATCTTTGCAGCTGAACGTGTTTGGTGTTGTTAAAATTCAGATACAGTCAAATATCGATATAACGAATCCCGTGAGACCGTAGAAAAAATCATTCGTTATTTTGAAATATTGCTGTAATGAAAAATCTGCTATTATAAGCCAGTGGTCAGATCTAGGTATGAAAATGACCTACCTTGGCAGTAGGCATGTGTGTAGACAAGCAAAATCTCAAATGAAAATGTTGCACTAACTTTAAAGTTGATTTATTTAACGAAATCAATTACAGTGAAAGCTCGTTAATTCGAACTTCGATAATTCGAGTTTTCAGATAATTCGAACTACACTACTTCGTCCAGCCAAGCTCCATAGAGATCTGTGTATAATAAAGCCCTTTAAGGGGGGACGAGGGTCTTAAAACTAACTTTTTTAGTTATGGCTAGAATCTCACGAAACTTTGCACACAGATGTGGTTTTCTCTCCTGATTTCAAAAATGTAATTATAATTGAGCTGGTGGTATTAGATCAAAAGTTATCCAACAAAGTCCAGAGCATAATTAGTGAATTTCTTACGCAGCTTTAATGAACTTTCTCATTGCATTTCGTTGCTTTTAATTACATAGATTGATAGCCAAAGTCTTCCCATACCCGATGACATCCTTCGTTTTCCTCAAAAAGGCATGTCATTCTCACATATTATGGTGAGAGTAAAAGGCTGCATTATTTGAAACGAACTCATTAAGCTAATCTCAAATTGACATTTATCCATTGCCTAAACTAAAAAACTAAA
Source organism: Amblyomma maculatum (assembly GCF_055883805.1). NCBI lineage: Eukaryota > Metazoa > Arthropoda > Arachnida > Ixodida > Ixodidae > Amblyomma > Amblyomma maculatum. The sequence goes on along the minus strand of NC_139351.1, from coordinate 36,854,636 downwards.
AATGTCATCGGGTACTTCATTTCTCTCTGAAGAAAATGGTACCAAAGTTATTTGTGTGAACTAAAAAGAAGTTATCAAAACCCTGCGTAAGACTGTAGAGATCGACCAAAAATATGAAACTGAGAAAACGGCATTTGAAGTTTGACCACATATAACTTGAACAATCAGTAGCCTCACTGTGATATTTCTCACCAAAAATGTCATGCTCTTCCCATTTCCAAAACTGTCTTTGAATTTTGAATATGTCAACTAAAACTGAAAATATCACCATTACCCATGGCCAAGGTAGTGTATGCCATTAGGAAATCAGCAAAATTTTTTGACATGCAATATTGTTTTAATGGCAATTTGAAAAAATCTCGCTAGAGTGATGTAAGTGTTGGATCACCCCCTGATCTTTTCAATATGACTGCAGTGGTGCTAAATTTGTCATTGTCACTCGGCGACAATGTAGAGAAAAAGCACAGTAAGGCTGAGTGCAGTGTCCAGAAACAGCACTGAGAAAAACGTATTTGCATTTTGAGACAACCTTTAACTTTTGCTACACTGCAGCTATGGTAATATAAATGGAATCGTTGTGAGGCTTTGTTCTTTATGAGGAAGGCTATATACTAAACATATAACAGTACCCTCCCCAAATACTGGTAAAAGCTTGCCACAAAGTCTAAATATACCGCCACTAGAACCAGCGGGAGAAGCTTTATTTACAACTTCATATGCCTGTGGCAGTGCCCTTCAAGGCAAACAGATACTCAAAATTACGATAAAACGGTCTTGCAATATTAATAAACCTGCACAAAGTTTAAGGCTGAAGCACAGCGGCATACTGGAATGACCTAATAAATTGGCTAATGTTGCAGAATGAAACTTTGCTACTTTGCTGTACAGCGCATGCAGGGCCGCACGCGGAGTCCCTTGCTGGAGCTAAAGCTCGAACTTTCACACCCCTTGAGCGCAGCGACGCGATTACTTAGACAATCTGCAAAAAAAAAAAAAAAAAAAAAAAAAAAAAAAAAAAAAAAAAAACCCGAAGTCGTCCGCGGAAAATGAACGCGGGCAACGGCGCGATGTCAGGCTCGCCTGTCGTCTGAAGCGACGCGATAAAAAAGCAACGAAGTGGTAGCGTCGGTGAGGACCATGAGTATCAGCTGAACAGTTAAATCTATCGATGCTATCTTTGATGCCTCTGAACCGCTCGCAAACGATTATATGCCGCCGGACGTGCTGCAGCTAGGTCGAGAACACGCCGCGCGACCCTGGCAGCGCGCCGCCGCACTCGTTCTTCGACGAGCACTCGCTAGGCGCTTCCGTTTTCAATACACTCCTGATACGGCAACGTCTACCGAGCTACGTCTAAAGACCAGCACCGGGCGGCTGCGGGAACGACTGATAACGATCGCGAAAGCGCATCATAAACGAGCGAAGCAGCAGCCGCGACGAAGAACGTTAAAAACAAACAAACAAAAAAAATGGCGTCAGTCGCGCTGGCCAATGGGAAGCGCGAGACGAGGGGCTCGCTTCGCGAGCGCGCGCTCCAGCCAATCAGCGGACCGGAAACGGCTTTCGGAAAACCCGCGACGGTGGTCGTTCTGTTTGAGCGACGTCATTTGGAGATGTCGCAAAATGCGCACAAAGAAACAAGCTTCAAAACTAGTCCAAGATGGCGGCGGCCAGCCGGCTGCTTCACCCGCGGCGCGCGCGGGAAGTTCGAACAATTTTCACCCCTTTTTTGGCCATTTCGAGGCTCCCGTGGCGTTTTAAAAGTCGATTTTACCGCATTTCCCGATCGAATTCACTGTTGATATTTTGAAGGCTAGTGCTCAAAGGTACAGACATTCCGAAAATGCATTTTTCTCAAAATCAATTTTTCGCCCATTTTTGACCAGTTTAAGACCCGCGTCCCCCCTTAATTCGAACGCGAGTCGGTTCCGCTACAGATAATTCAAACTACGCGTCTGGGCTGCTTGGCGCACATCACACGCGCAAAAAAAAAAAAAAAAAAAAAAAAAAAAGCAAAGAAACACCTTTGCGATCGGAAGGCATAATTAGAGGCTGCGCACGTCCAAAACGGGGGCAGAAGATGGAACTAGGTAAAACCATGGAAGATGTGGGTTAAACTTAAATAGTGCCATGACCGGCGCGGCGGCCGTGGCAATGTCAGTGCATGGCCGCGCGGCGGCGGCTGCATGCTCTCTCTTCTGCGCAACCTCCATAGCTCGCAACTAAATACTCATTAATTCCAACCCTGTTAATTTGGAAATAGGGATAAGTGCTGTCGGCGCTGTCCCAGCCAACGCCCATAAAAGGCTATGATCTCGGACGGGCACTATGGGTTAAACTTTTTTTTTTTTTTTTGCGATAGCCATTCATCCTTCCACCCATCAGTCATCAACAGAAGCACGCGAGTCAGCCACGATCATGGGGCTGGCTTTTAGCACCGTTCGTTCCGATGATCGGAGTGGCAGTAGAAGGCGCCCGCCTCAGTCGTTCATAGCATGATAAAGTGAAAGTACCGAAAAGGAGGCTTGCACAACCGGATAAGCGCTGGAACTTTGCCAAGTTCGCTTCCCTCCCCCCTGCCGGAGCTAAAGTCAAAAGATAAACACGGTGTTATCGCTGCGCAGCATCTTGGCGCACTACCAAGAAATGTGTTGTGGACCGTGATGGCGCCGCGAAACGGAGGGGGCTAGCGACTGCCGCCTTTATATTTATTTTTTTTCTGATTCGTAGGCACAAATCGGGGCTGGGTGGGTTCATTATGCGAGCGAGTTCGTTACGCGACTAAATACAGTACATTTACTGTAATACAAATGGTTCTGGTCAGTTTTTTTCGAGGCCATTCGATAATTCGAATTTTTTTCTTGGTCCCATGAAGTTCGAATTAACGACGAGCTTTTACTGTATTATCTTCTTTCTCGTGCAGAAAACATGACTGCGCACTACATTACACCACTACAGCACACACCCCTTCTACTTTATGCAACACCTCATCGGGTAGGAAGAAGAAGATGAGCAAGAATAAAAAGAATGCTCAGTCACCCGTTTGTGCCATTTTGATAGAGGCCATCATCATCATCACCCACAGCTTATGCTTTTGCTCCACATTCGGCTGAGCAGCATTGAACCCTTCTCATTCTTTTTTTTTTTTTTATATATGATCAACAGTTAGCTGCTTCCAAGTAGTCAAACTCAGTACAGCCGTTTTCTGTATATCGAACTACTTCGCGATCGCCTTTTATAGGTTTTTTACTGTCATTACATGAAGAGCTGGAGAATGACTGTCATAGAAACGATGTTTGCTGGGAGTAATTTTATGGGTTATATACATGTGGAAGGGTTTTGGGAATTTTATTTGTGATTTTCTTAGAAACATGGCATCCTTACTGCTCATAAAAAACCTCAGCAGCGCTTCTCAGGGATCTCTGTTTTTGAAGTTTGCTGTTACGTAATGAAGAGCACAGAACATGCATACATACCTTTGTGGCAATTTGTTTTTGCCAAAGAGAGTATTTCAAGGAGAGCCAGACAGTGTGCCATGGCTATTTTTGTGTGAAAAGCCCTTCCTTCCCTCCACAGGCCCGTGTGCTGCCTGGGGAGCGCACTTTGCGTCTGCACTATGCCAACTGCAAGTGCTACAACGCCGACTTTGATGGGGATGAGATGAACGCCCACCTACCCCAGAGCCCTCTGGCACAGGCAGAGGCTGCGCAGGTGGCCACGGTCAACCGCCAGTACCTGGTGCCCAAGGATGGCACCCCACTCAGCGGCCTCATTCAGGACCACGTCATCGGGGGCTCCCTGCTCACCATGCAGGGACGCTTCTTCACCAGGTAGGCACCCAGGATCCTCACCTCAGGTGCTGAAGGAGGCATTTGTATTGGCAGCTAGAGTTACTACATAGGCTTTGCCAGAGTTCCGCGTTCCTTTTCTTTCTCCGCCAAGCAACCATGTAACACCGTGAAGTCAACCCGAAGGGCACTCCGGCTGCATTGCATCATCCATCGTGGGTACGGCATGCCGCGCAGTGTGCGAGCTGTAGCCACAGTGACTCACTTTTATATATAGCCGAAATCATTATTTATCGACTGATTTTCAGTCGGCTGCTCGACTCCTGCAAAGGCGACGTTTGGCTTCATTGCACAACTTGGTTGCTTATGTGACACCTTCGCACAACTCTGTACCCGGGGTGCCCTCCGTCTGCTGCGGCACAAACTAGTGCTTATGTAACCGATGCTTCTGTGCATAGAGGGCGCCACTCTGTGGAAAAAAAAAAGAAAAAAAAAACAACTAAACTCGTGCATAATGGCAACTGCCACCACCCTATTTGTAAGAGGATGCTCTCATATTCCATCAGTCTTCTATCGGGAAAGGCGCGTTTAGCACTGCAGAGAGTTTTGGGGGTTTGTTTGGGGCTTGCTTAAAGACTTACTGCTTGTATGAGGGCTTTGCCCCCATTATACCTTATTCACTTGCCTATGCTCCCTCTAACATCATGAACCTTGTCCACCCGAATCCCCCACTTTCGTCGTTTCGGTTTCTTTTTTTTTCTAAAGCATTTTCTGTGCGAATTCCTCACTTTGATTTTGTCCTCAGTACTACACCAAAATACTGTGCGCTGATAACACCACAGCATCTTTCCACAAAACCTGCTGTAGTGATGGCACTTTTCAGTGAACATCACAGAGTGCCACAGCAAAGTGCGCCCTTGCCAGGAGCAGTAGCACCATCAGCTTACTCTGAGTGCTACCATGTGCCCGGCATTGTATGGTTAGGCAGCTTATGAGGATTCGAGCATCGAAGAGAATCGTAGCAGTTTAAACCACACCTAAATTCTACAGAGAAAGCACCACGTTCAACCCCAAGGGATTTGGAGCTCTAGATTAGGAGCAAAAATGCCTTATCCCTTTCACATCAAAACTCCTGTAAAAGCTCATTAACTCAAACCTCAATATTAACCTTATAATTTCAAATTTTAGTACTCAATCCAGCCAGTATTCTTAGTAGTCTATGAACAAAAGCCAGTGAATTCGAATGACTAGCTAGTCGGTTCCTCTATTGATCATTGATTGCACGTCGCTTGCTTGAGTGGCTTGGCGCATGGCACATGGCCACAGGGAAAGGCCTCCATGAAAAAAGAAATAACTGCAGTTACTGACATTCTAGCGGAAATCAAGAAGAAATGGTCATGGGCAGGGCATGTAGTGCGAGGAGGAGATAACCGATAGTCGTGAAGGGTAACAAATTGGATACCAAGGGAAGGAAAGTGTAGCAGAGGGAGGCAGAAAGTTAGGTGGGCGGATGAGGTTAAGAAGTTCGCAGGGGTCACATGGATGCAGCTAGTAGAGGGCTGGGTCAATTGGGTCAATGGGAGAGGCCTTCGCCCTGCAGTGGGCATAATCTGGTTGTTGTTGATGATGATGATGATGGGGAGACCAGCCAGCCATCCCATTAACTGCATACTGATAAAATGTGAACAAAAGTTAAAATGGGCACACTAGAGTCATATTATAGCGAAGAAGCGAAAAATCGTAAAATACAGTGGAAGCTCGTTGATACATTCTCGGTTCATGCGATTTCCCATTTCATACACCCAAAATCGCAGGCAGTAAAACGGCTCTTGTAGAGTAACACTATTTTTCTCTCTGTTAATGCATTCCAGGATAACATAATTTCCTGGTCACTACGTTCAAAATTTCAACAAATTGCGGTCGTAGTATTAATATGTTTTGTGATCAGCTAGACATGTGCAAATGATCGCTCACGACATGAAAAATTGATCAACGGCGATCACCTGCCACAGTTGCTTTCCTGCAGTGTCTTGGGAAAAAGGAGCGAAGTATCAAAAAAAGCCAGCTAGCCAACATACGAAATGCCCGTTCCCGTGGAAACATGACTTCATGAGGAGAAACATTGTGGCCATTTTGCAGTGCCTTAGGGGCATAGGGGTGAAACATTTGATTACTGCAATTGTTCGCTTGCTTAGAAGCAGGGTACACAGCACATGAGCGAAAATTGGCTGTGGTTTAGCTTTGGTTAAACCTAGTGAGAAGCGATAGCTGAATCATGGTTACATATTAAATCAGTGCAAGTTGGGTCCCTGCTGTTCTTCATCAGTCGTTGTTGCTGTTGATGGGCCATCTGTGCTGCACATCGTTCACGCCATGCAGCATTGTCGCGGAGGCGTTTCGCAAGATGCTCACGCGTTGTTCAGGCATTCCCGCCTCTCTTTTGGCTTTAGCCCTTTTTCTTTTCCTCCGCAAACTTTCACCTTGCAACGCAATGCCCACCGGGTCATCAGATGCAGCCGACCCACGACTGTAACGAGCAAAGCTGCTCAGTTGCTCTTCCTCTGAGTCCATGGCACGACTCCAGCAGAGGCGTGCAACACCTCTTATCTATACTAGAGATTGATTTCGGTGATCATATTGTTACGGTGAAATAGCAAAGGGGTGTTTATTTACAGTGATATGGCAATGGGATCAGGGATAAGGTGAAGCCTACTAGCCCCCAGGCACAAACGCTTTCTCCTGTTCTTCTCCCAGACCAGCACAATTCTTCCTCGTCGTCAGTGGCGTGACATTTCTCCTCTGGGCGTGTTCGTGAGTGTGCGAGGCTGACACGGCTTCAAGCGGGCAACATGACATAGTTCGGTTTTGGCAGACTGACGACCCGATGCTGTCAGGCGGGCTATTGCATAAGTTAAATCACTAATGCGTTTGACAACCACATATGGGCCGTCATAGTGGGCCAAGAGTTTTTGATGTAAGCCACGGCGCCGAATTGGACGCCACAGCCAGACTAAATCACCTACAGAGTATGTGACCCGCCAGTGACTGGCATCGTATCGCACTTTAGAACGTTCTTGTGAAGCATCAGACCTAATCGGGCGACTCCGAGCTTCTTTCTTCGGCGAGACAGAGGGTCTCAGCCAGGCAGGGGTCTTCACGGCTTGTGAAGGGCAGGATAGTATCCAGGGAGTAGCGTGGCGGTCTGGCGTAGAGCAGGAAAAATGGACTGTGCCTGGTCGTCTCATGCGTGGCGGTATTAAACGCATACGTGATGAAGGGTAGTATGGTGTCCCAGTTCTTATGCCCTGCGTCCACATACATGGCTAGCATGTTAATAAGCATTTGTTGACGCGCTCAGTCAAGCCATTTGTCTGGGGATGGTATGGCGTCGAGTGTCGGAAAATTACGGTGCATAAACGCATGAGCTCTTCAACAACATCAGCAGTGAATTGTCGGTCCCGATCAGTGATGACAATTCGTGGTGGCCCGTGTCGTAAGATGACTGAGTGGAACAAGAAAAGCGACACCTGATGCGCCGTAGCAGATATAAGAGCGGCGGTTTCACAGTAACGTGTGAGATAGTCTACGCAGATTACAGTCCAGCGATTTTCGTCCACGGACTTCGGAAACGGACCTATGAGGTTAATGCCTACTTGATCAAACGGAGCTGTCGGGGTCTTCACAGGGTGCAGCAAGCCGTCACTACACTGAAGGGCCGTCCAAACAAATAAGGACGGAATTTGGTCAACACCCAAACAAGTGCGAGGCATTCACGCTCCGTAATGGAATAATTGCACTGGAATTCCACAAAAATGGAATTCCACAAAAATCTTTGAAAGCGCAGGCATCAACAAAAGAAAAGCCTTCAGGCAGCGCAGGTCGGGAGCGCTGGGTGCTCAATTTCTCAGTCATGGATTAGTGGTGTAGCCTGGTGGCAGAATCTGAACTACTCTCAAGATGGCGACCGTGGAACCGCCACCTTAACAAGCTTACTGGAGAGGGATAGCATCAGGCAGCAATGTGTCAGGCCGTTTTAGCATAAAATAAAGTGTCACTCAGGGAATTTTACAAATGCACTCAGGGAAAACCTGGAAAACTCAGGGAATTTGGAAACATCAGTTTGTTAGACACCCTTACACTGTGAGCGGCAAGATTGAGCATAGCTGCCACCTTGTGGTAAAGTGGTGAATCCTACTTAGTGTGAATGCGGGCTCACGTCATCTGCTAGCCAACAGATTTTTCATGCACGTGTACAATGTATGTGTCGGTTTCCTATTTGTTTTGCAGTTCTAGAGCACTTTTATTTACCTGCCTTCCGGTAGCGCAAGCAGACTGCCCACTCAAAAAAAGCAAGATTCACAATTGTTAGTTTGGAATCACTGAACATTTTATTGTAACTCATGAAATGTAAAATGTGTGGCAGTGACGTTAGTGTTGAAAAAGGTGACCAAGAACGTGGCCTCGCCGTGAAACTTGTTTTCCAGTGTGAAAACTGCACGGCACCTCGTCAGCATGGAGTTCACTGCGGGTATGCGGCGATTAGGAAGTCAATCTTTTTGTAGTGATTGTGCTGGCTGCCCATGCAATGTAGAGCACCGGGAAACAACATAATGCTCTGAACAACAGCTTGAATGACAACACCGAACATTTCGCACCGCCATCTACATACTGAAGCTTGCCAAGACTACGTGAAGAAGCAGTTGATGCTTGCAGCAGCTTGTGAAGCCAAAAAAGTGATGCAGGAGTGCGCTGTACTGGTTTGAGAACTGTATAGTGAATTAGACCTTGGAAATGGCTGCGTCCTCAAATTACGACAGCACATACTAGATGATGCAGGGCCACATGTTGCATACGTATATGCGTGGGCACTATCATTGAACAATTTACTAGACTTGTGCCTGACTGCGTTGTATTCTGCTACTTGTGTGCCAGCTGTGAACGAGGGCCAAAAGAAGGTCCATCTTAATCAGTCCTGGAAGGCCGGACACCTATGTCAAGAAAACACAGGACAAAAGGCTGGAGAGATGAAGGTTCAGGCAGCCCTTAGAGACCCTTTACAGCGCGAGCGCATGGGCGCTGCCATATTTGATCATGTGACCCTTCCGCCATCGCTGGCCTTCAGGCCTTCTGGTTTGACGGCTTTCGGCGCGCTAGTACTCGGCTGCACGGTGCAGCGTACCCGCTATCGCTGGGGGCAACGAGCTTGTAGACAGGCAATAAACTTCATGTGAATGTCTATAGTATGTGTAGGTGCTAAAAAAATGTTTAATTTAACCACGTAGTTCATTTATTGCGTCCTCCTAAATGTCTGCATTGGCTAGAACGTTTCGACAAACCCATCAGCCGTCGACTCTTTTTTTTTTTTGCTTTTTTTATCAATTCCCTCTCTAGTGCTCTTTGTGGAAAACGTGACTTTCTGTAAAGCTGAATATATTACAAACTGATTATTCCCTCAAACTTATTTTTTTAATTTTCTTGCGCAAAGGGCGAACGCATGCTCAGACTATGCTGGCTGAGACGCATTATGAATGTTCATTTAACATTGTGCACAATACTTACTGCTCAATATGGACGCGCGTGCAATCCCCGACAATTGATAGGATATAATTTATCTCCTGTAAACGTCCTGGCTTCAAAAGACTATTACGCTGCTTGAAGGCCGCATCAGGCGCTCAGCGGCGTTCACCCGCGCTCGGGCGAAGGTGACTGGAAACTGCACCGGAATTCAGAACGCACAGTACGCAGCCCAAGCAAGCGGGGATATAAAAAAATCTTATCATGGTAAATTTCATCATTTGGCCCGTGCATTAGTTTCATAAAAGCAGCAGTTATTACATGTATTTCAGCAGTACTTGTCTAATTAAAGTTTGGTTTTGTTTGTGCGGTGTTACGTCCCAAAGTGACTCAGGCTATGAGTGGAGGACTGCGGAAATTCCCCTCTCCTTGGGGTTCTTTAATGTGCACTGATATCGCACAAAACACGGGTGCCTGGGTTTTTGGCACCAGCGAAAAGCAGCCGCCGAGGCCGAGATTCGATCCCGCATATCCTGGGGAATAGTACCTAATGAAAGTAAACAGATTCACTTACATGCCCACACTAACTTTCCTTCTCTGCGCAATCAATTCGTATAACTGCATAGACATTAATAGCAACGTCAAGGTACCTCTTAATGCCCTGCGAAAAAAACTCGGCAGCAGTGCAAAGATTCAATATCCAAAGCAGAGAAAACGTCAGGGTCGTTCTCGCATTGCCATGGCCACTGCCGGTGCTAAAACGAGCTGGGGCGTGAGGTATAGCCATTCTCTTCAATTCACAGGCGCTTTCTTGTCCCAGAAAAGAGCATGAACTCGTGATACATCTCCCAGAAAAACGGTTGCCTAGGCCATGATGTGCACCTTATGTAGAAAGCGTCTTCTGTTCTTCCGCCAATAAACAACAGGGTCATTAGCTTTACCTCCTCGCAGAATACTTCGATAAGACAGATGACACCTGCATCAAAGCAGCGCTGTTTAAAAGTCAGCTGGTATTCTTACACAAGATACTGGATGCGTTCCGAAGGCCAGCAATGACGGCCGTCCTGGTGGCGCCACCTGTTAGGGAAGAGTTGAACTACTCGCTGTAAACGGTCTATACTTGTTGAAAAGTCTAAGGAAGGATGGCCTTGGCTATGCCACAGTGCTTTTTGATAGCGATATTCAGGCTCTTGTTGCTGTGCAAGAGGCAGACGTGTACGGATATATCAAAGTACAGAAGGAAGGCTGTATCAAGCACGTGCAAAAATATCTGGAAATGCCCCTTTGGACTTTGTTATCCAAGCACAAGGGTACAGGGAACATTAGAAGGAACGATAAACTCACAGGATGCCTTGTAACAGAATTAAGCTCATATTATGTCTGGGCTTTGCATTCTCTCAGCGAAGATGTAGAGGCAATGCAGAAGGTGGGGATTTGCACCTACCATCATATTTCTTCCACTGATGAGGCTTCAAACCACGACCTCTACTGAACAGAACTGGCCTCTTGAGGCCGGCTGCAAAAGGGGAGCCATTCTGGGCCTTATCTATGCATGGTCAAGTTGCTTGAGTACTTTAATCTTTTTGAAAGATGCATGTAGGGTATTTAACATATTTTTTTGTTGTTGTTCAATCCTTGCTGCAATGTCGTAGTGGCCAAGGCACTCGACTGCCAAGGCCATGGCGGTCATATTTTGATGAAGTTTAAAAATCAAGGCTCCCCTGTGCTGTTTGATATCACTGCACATTAAGTTAGGACGTGGCTCTTTATGGCCCAAAGGTGATCAAGAAAAAGGAATCTCATTCTCTTCATTTTGCAATCCTGAGATGCTTTTGCAGCAATCTGTGATTTTCAGTAGAAAAATATCACTGAATTTTTATGCTGGAGTGCACCAAAGTTGTAAATCTGCTGCTTGGCCCTTTAAATTGAGGTCAAATCATACTGAGCTTTGATCTCTTGTGCATGCTTCGCCGGCATCTTTTTTGTCTCGTTAGAAAGACTGCAACTCAGGCTATTTTCATATTGCACTTGGCGACCAAGAGTGAGCCCTCAGGCTGGAAAATAGAGGAAAAAAAATTGTGCGAGACATGCGCTTATAGTTCTCCCAATGCGTGTGACTAAAGTTGTGACTTTTGATTGGCTCGCAGTGTCAGCTGCTTCTAGTGCTTCTAGTGCTTCTTGTGGGTATTGGGTCGTGTCAAAATGGGACATCGGAATCTGCCCGGGCTGTTGTGGAATGGTTTGCACCCCTCCATTCCAAACTCTTGGCTGTGCACGTGGAAGATGCTCCATAGTTCTGTCATTTGCAGTGTTGTTTTGATTTGACTTCAGTTTCCACTGCTGCTTTTTGCTCTTTTTATTCAGTGTCACGCAGGTGTTGGCTGGCATTTCGAAGCTGCTGGTTGCTCTCAACAGGTTGATGATGATGCATACCAGCGTAACAAAGCAAAAGATACGACAAAGACAAATAGACATACAAGTGCTTGTGTCTGCTTCATGCTTTTTGCTGGGTTGTGCTGGTATAAATACATCTTGGAACACCAACTAGCCTGCACTCTTACCCTAGTTATCAACAAGTTGTTGGCAGTAGTTCAGCTCCTCTCTTGCCTGAGTTTGAGTTCGTCCTTGTCCTTTTATGTTTCTTCTCCTAGCCATGCTAATTGACCGACAAGCCCAAACTGCAGGTCTATTAATACTATTATTTACTGGAACATTACATCAGTGTTGAGAACGTATGCAAATACTGATGTTGTCCTCTTGTGTGATGCAATTGTAGAAGTTGGCTCTTCTACAGTTGATTTGCCTGTCCCTGTTTGATCATACACTATTTCAAGGAATCGTTGAGTGACCTGGTTTAATAGTTTTCTGTGTGATAAAATAGCAAAGTGGTGTTGGCAAGGAAAGGCAGTTGGCATTACTGTAATAGCATGCTGTTAAATGGTGTGTGTATGCAGGGAGGACTACAACCAGCTGGTGTTTGGGGCCCTGGCCTTCGTGAAGGTGGCCATCAAGCTCCTGCCACCAGCCATACACAAACCCCAGCTGCTGTGGACGGGCAAGCAGGCACGTGTTTTAAGAGCTTCTGTTCTTGCTATTTGGGGTCAAAGTTGTTCAGTTTTATGTGCTGAATTGAAATATGTGATCACTTTCTCAACTATTTGACTTAAGTGGAGGCACAGATTTTAGAATGGCTAAAAATGGTCACAAAATCAATTTTGAGAAAAAGCCATATTGGAATGTTTATCCTTTTGACCTCCCGCACTCAAATTAACACTGAAATCAGTGAGTAAATGCTATAAAATCAGCTTTCAAAAGCATCATAGCAGCCGCTAAGTGCCCCCCCCCCCCCCCCCCCCCCCAAAAAAAAAAAAGAAAAATAAAATTTGTTCAAAATCCGGTGTATGCTCGGGCACTGCAGCCGGCTGATTGCCATCATCTTGGGCTAGTTGTGAAGCTGTTTTCTTTGTGCGCAATTTGCGCTAACTCAAAATGGCATTGCTCAAGTGCAGTGGCTGCCCGCGCTGGTTTTCCGAAGGCCGTTTTATGGGTCTTTTGTTGGCTCTCACATGGTGCGCTTGGAAAGCACGCCATTCTGTGCCTCCCATTGTCTGGCGTGACTGGCATGTCATTTTGTTTCCCATGGTTGCCGCTCATGCGTTTTTGCGTTTGTGCTTATGTTTCTCAACGCACCGCTTTGGGCTGAATTTTTCCTTATGATCAAGATGCCAGAAAACAGTAGATTGTAACCATGCACGCAACGAACCTTTGGAAGCCGTAAAAAACTGGTATGGAACAAACATCTGAAGGTGTTGGCCTCAGCGTGCCTTTGGTACCTGCGTTATAGCCAGTGCCAGACCTGTTGTATATGCAGGGAACATCAACCACGCTGTCCAGTGATGACACCGCACATTCAAATTACAGTACAAATTTCATCCAAGATGACGGTACACTTCGTGTTGATGCTGCCATATGCTACTCTCGCCGGAGCTGGTGCACTGTGTTACGAGATCGGTGCAAAATCCATTCTGTCAGGAAAGTGGGTGACCCAGCATGAGTTTCACTTCCCTGGCATCAGCAGGGAATGCAATGCTGATACCGAGTTCATGATTGGGGATGTGAAGATGTTAGACAACTTTATCGTGCGTGCAAAGCGCGGAACCTACGGTCATCGCAAAGACATGAGCAGCCAACCGCTCGAGCGTCACACCCAACAGACCTTTTCAGGGCATCCCAACTGATTGCCATGGTGAGGTTTGGGCCTCCTTGGCTCTGGACCGCCAGTCCTCCCAATAAAGTTTTCAGGGCTCAGAATACTGTCCTTAGAGCTGAACGCCCTATCCCTGCACTCTTGTCGTCTAAAAAAGTCAACCCATAACTTCATGCACATTCGATGGCTGCATGCAACCGCTAAAGCTCGTGAATGCGCACTTCATTATCGGCGAAACTCTAGACCCGAACCCCGCATACTCGCACTAGGCCTACCCGTCGCTGAACGAGCCGGCAGTTCTGCGCCGACTAACATTTCTGGCCAAGGTCGTTGCTGATGACAAGGGAGAACATATAAAGTGTAGCTTCTTGTTTTTCCTTTTTGTAGCTACAGACAAGCACAGCTGTTCAGGCCGTTCACTCATTGGTTGTCAAGTTCTCAATCGGCCTCCCGTCCGACCAAAACAGATTCGATGACCGTCCGCTGATAAGTTTCGTCAGCGTCGTGGGGCTGAAAACCTCACACTACGGTGATAGGTGACCGTTGGCTGTGCTGGCGGCGTCGCCGATGTAATGCGAAAAATCAGTGCGCCGATGAGCTAAGGAACCTATAACCGTGCAGGTCATTGACTGTGGCTATGCCTTATCACCTTATGCTGTAGAAAACATGCCTTACTCTATATCGCCTTCGTGCGGTAACATCTTCATCAAACACTTCTGCATTAGGGATGACCACTGCGTCAATCAACCAAAAAAAAAAAAAAAAAAAAAAGGAAAGACGTGCCCTTTGACCTTACAGCCTGCATTGCAGACGATGCTCCGCTGCATATCTTCTGTGACGTCACACGAGCATTTCAAAATGGCGGTTGCTCTTGGTGGGAGGAGCTTCCCAATTCCAATTTCTATTGCGTTTTTTTGTAATATGCGTCGCGCGATAGGCACTAAAACTTTGAAAGTAGAATCACAGACCTGCATATTATTCATAGAAGTATAAAACGGCAATACGTCAAACACCCCTGTCATCGCCCCTTTAAGAAATTATCTAATTAGGCTTCATTAATGAAGCTGGGATGAGGCTAGTAGTGTTTTGTTAAAAAAACAACCTGACCATAGCGAATACTCATTTTCAACAGCACAAGAGGCACCTGTACACATGGATTTCACCGGACGGTCTGTACAGGAATCAGATTGATTATGTTCTTTGCCGGCAGAGATGGAGAAGCGCTATACAAGCAGTAAAAAAAAGGCTTGGGGCCGATATTGGCACCGATCATTAGCTTCTTGTTGCCAAATTTAAGCTTCGATTGAGGAAAACGCAGAAAACTAGCAGGCCTTTCAGGTATGATCTGGATCAAATTCCATCAGAATATGCTGTGGAAGTGAGGAATCGATTTCAAGAATTAGATCTAGAAGACAGAGAGCCTGAAGAGATGTGAACTGATGTTCGTGATATATAATACAACACGTTGCTACTAAGGTAGTTCCAAAGCAAAAAAAATGCAAGAAAGCAAACTGGTTATCTGAAAAGGCTTTGCAAATAGCTGAGGAAAGGAAGACTGCGAAAGGTATGGGGGAAAGAGAAAGATACAAGGTTCTCAATGCGGATTTTCAGAAAATAGCAAGGAGAGATAAGAATGCCTTCCTGAACATACAGTGCCAAAGTGCCAAGCAGTTGAGGACAACAGCCAATTAAGGAACACAAGAGCTCTGTATAAGACAATCAAAGATATCAAAGGAAGCTTTTTCAGAAAATAGCAAGGAGAGTTAAGAATGCCTTCCTGAACATACAGTGCCAAAGTGCCAAGCAGTTGAGGACAACAGCCAATTAAGGAACACAAGAGCTCTGTATAAGACAATCAAAGATATCAAAGGAAGCTTCTGTGCTAAGCTGGGCGTGATAATGGACAAACGAGGCAAGGACCTCACTGAAGCCTCAGAGATAAAGAAGAGGTGGCAGGAATACTCAGAAGAACTGTACACGAAGGACTCGGATGTGCAAACCCAACATAAGACGGTTGTGGTTACTGATCTCGAGCCGGGCATCCTGAAGTGTGAAGTTGAATGGGCCTTAGCCAGCCTTGCTAAGAACAAAGCTAGCGGAACTGATGGTATTCCAGCTGAGTTGCTTCAAAACCTCAACCATGACGCTGTTGACATTCTGCATACATTATGTCAGAAGACTTGGACAACCCTGCAGTGGCCACAGGATTGGAGGAGGTCAGTTTACATCCCCATTCCAAAGAAAGGCAGGGCCAAAGATTGTTCCAACTACCGCACGATCGTGCTTATTTCGCATGCTAGCAAAGTGATGTTGAAAATCCTCCAAGGTAGGCTGCAGCAGTATGTGGATCGGGAGCTTCCGGACGTGCAAGCTGGGTTTCGCAAGGGCAGAGGAACCAGGGACCAAATTGCCAACCTTCGCTGGATCATGGAAAAAGCAAGAGAGTTCCAGAAACCCATCTACTTCTGCTTTATTGATTATGCAAAAGCGTTTGACTGCATAGATCACAGCAGATTGTGGCAAGCTCTCCAAGAGATGGAAGTTCCAATTTACCTCATCTGTCTCCTCAGGAGCCTGTATGAAGGGCAAGAGGCCACAGTCAGAACTGGGCATGGTCTTACTGATTGGTTTCCGATTGAGAAAGGAGTGAGGCAAGGCTGCATACGGTCGCCTTGCCTATTTAACCTATATGCAGAGTGCATCATGAGGAAGGCCGGTCTGGACAAGTCTTCAGCTGGAGTGAAGGTTGCTGGGAAACGTATCAACAACCTTAGATATGCGGATGATACCACTTTAATGGCAGGAAGTGAAGTGGAACTCAAGAGGCTTCTGATGCGCATACAAGAAGAGAGTGAGAAGTTTGGGTTTAAACTGAGCATTAAAAAGACAAAGATCATGACGTCTTGCCCTATCAAGTCCTGAAGTATCAAGGGACAAGAAGTGAAAGCTGCGACAGATTTTCTCTTCTGGGGCTCGAAGATTACCTCGGAAGGAGACTGCAGCCATGAAATTAGGAGACGCCTGCTTCTGTGAAAGAGAGCCATGGCTAGCCTTGACCGCCTAGTAAAGAGCAGAGACATTACACTGCCAACCAAGATCCGTATAACTCGTGCTATGGTCTTTCCAGTTGGGATGTATGGATGCGAGAGTTGGACTGTGAAGAAGGCTGACCGCCGAAGAATTGACGCGTTTGAATTGCGGTGCTGGCGGAGACTCTTGAGAGTTCCTTGGACGGCCAGAAGATCAAATCAGTCGATATTGTCGATCATAAACCCTGACTGCTCATTGGAGGGTCAAATTCTAAAGTTAAAGCTCAGCTACTTGGTCATCTGATAGGAGTCGCTGGAGAAAGATTTGATCTTGGGAAAGGTTGAGGGCCACCTGAGAAGGTGTAGGCAGCGAAGGCGATGGTTAGATGGCATCCTCGAGGCACTGCAGATGAAGGTATGTGGTCTTAGGAAGATAGTGAGAGACCGGAAAGCTTGGCATGATATGGTCCATAGGGTCACGAAGAGTCGGACACGACTGAACGACTGAACGGACTATGGCATCTCTCATAGCCTGAGTCGCTTTGGGATGTTGAACCTAAAAACCGATCCAAACTGGGAAGTGCACAAGCAAGCATTTCATTTTCACACATTTTTACTCTTTACCTTGTCTTTGCAGAGGTGCTTGCATAGTCAGGAAAGCATTTGAGTGTTGAATAAAATGGAATCAAATTGTGTTTCTTGTTTGTGAGGAATAGAATATCGGGGTTATTGCAGGTGTTTTACCCCGGAAATATGTTTCTTAACACAATTAAAATTCTGTAAAAATCATTTTATTTCCTCAAAACTTCTCCAAAACAGAATTATAACTGCTCCCTGAGCTACTCCGAAATGCTTGAGCCTGCTTCCAACCTTGCAGTTTATTCATCGATTACTATCGGTTGTGTGCACCGTCCCCTCCTCCCAGCCTGGGAAAGCATGCCATCCTCTGGCTGCTGACTGATGTGCTGTGGTGCTTTCCCTTGTAGGTGCTGTCCACTGTTTTACTGAACTGCATCCCACCGGGCAAACCGGCTCCCACCGTTGAAGGCAAGGCCAAGATTCCAGCCAAGGCAAGTGAGCGCTGCATCTGCAGGCCTGGTCGGCGGAGGCATCCTGGGAGGCCGTACCTTGCACTTATGGGAGGGAGGGAAGGACAGAGGGGACAGCGAGCGGTCGTGCTTTGTCACCACCAATGCCTGGAGACAGCCCTTGTTAAGCACCCATTCGGGATTGCTCACACACAAGGGCCTGATAACTGATCTCTGGGCAGGGTGTAGTACTGACCAGATAGATTTGATTAAATGCTGCTAGATCATAGTGGAATTGTGTGAAAAGCTCTTTGTTGCAGCAGCGTAAATTTTTTTTTTAGGGGGGGGGGGGGGGTATTTTTATCCAGCTGTAGCTGCAAATAATGCACTTACCATCTGTGCATGGACGTTTTTTTTTCTTTGATTGAAGGGGGGGGGGGGGGGGCATTACTGGGAGCCAGTTTTGACTCTCCAGTGATTCAGCACTTGGTACACCTTTGTATTGTGTTGGATGCTTCAAGTGACTAAGCAGGAAGTAGTAAATAAAAGGGGGGTACTGCGCACAAAAAGAAATGGACAAGAAGGGAACATAGCAAGTGCTTGTGTCTGTCTCTTTTTGTGCACAGTAGCCTTTTTTTTTTGCAATGATGGTCTGACTGGCCCAACAACGCATGCTCTTAAACTAAGCTGGGAGCAGTTTAAGTTCTTCTGCAGGTTTCTAAATAACAAACAGACTTAGCACAAAGCATTCAGTGGGTGCTGCACCCTGTGCCTGGTGAAATAATGCACACTGTAGAGCCACACCTCTTTCTCTCTCTGCAGGCTTGGTCCTCTGCCACGGCTCCTCCTGGTGCAGGGGGGAGCTGCATGACAGAGGCGGAGGTGATCATCCACCAGGGCGAACTGCTCTGCGGTGTTCTTGACAAGGCCCACTACGGACCCACCCAGTTTGGTCTGGTGCACGTCTGCTACGAGGTAGGCAGGCACTCATCATCCCTCTGTGTGGCACAGGCTGTATGGGAAGGCCTGTAGTGGACAAAGAAGGCTCCTCTTGTGTAGAATTCAGTCGAGATGAACAGCACTGTGAGATCACTTGGTTCTTTTCTCATGGGACTGAACGTAAGCAAACATTCATATAACTGTCTCGCATTTCCTTCGATTAAGGCGAACTTTTTGCAAAGACCATGGCCACCTCACGTAATGGCACTCACGAGGCTCCTGTCAGTGCTGTGGAGGAAAGAAAAAAAGAGTATCATACTTCTACACAAGAATGCTCACCCTGACAAAATGGCTTCCACGTTTCATTGCAGAGAACTACGGAAATACTGTCCTGTGGGAGCATGCTTCTTTGGGGGGAAGCTATCACTTGCGCTGGCGGAGACCTCGCATAGTCAAATCTCAGCTTTGCTTGGGTTTTACGCTGGCCGCGCGCTATCTCCAACAGACAGATGACGCGTACACACAGGGCGCACCTGGTTATTAGCACAGGGCATGAAAATCCGAGCTACACAGCATCGCAATGCGCATTATCAGTGTGCAGAGGTTAATGCTGTGTGCATTGCCTACGGCTCATGGAAAGGCGTATGGTGTGCCTGCTCTTAGAGTGAGCAGCAGCTATGCTGCATATGGGCAAGATATTGTTACGTGGAAACTCGATGTACAGTACAACCTCGTTAATTCGAAATCATCAGGACCGCGAGAAATCTTCGAATTAAGCGGGTTTTTGAATTAACCGAACACACCAAGAAATAAGACTTAGGCAAAAAAATTCGTTGCAGGAACGTGTTACCTTTATTCGGCATATTTTGAATTACTACTGAAAGTAATCAGAGATGCTGGTTTGCTACGTCCGGTAGTTTGCGGCTCCTAAGGTCATGCTCTCGAGTTGGTCAAATAGACGAAACATCTCTGAACTTCCACTGCGGCACTCAACAAAACTGCGGATAACGTTCAGCGATCCGATAACTTCACCAAGAGCAGGTGCTCGGGGAGGCTCGTCGGTGTCGTCGTCGCTATCGTCGCTGTCATCACGCATGTTCATACCAGCAGTGATCTCACTCTCCAAGTCAGAGTAGCCAGTCTGCTCTTCGCTCTCAATGTTGATATACTCGGCGAAGCCGACTGCGTTGGACTCATCCTCTGCGCAGAGCGCATTGATGCGGTCGCAATACTCTGCTCCTTCTTCGTCAAGAGTAGTAGTACATGGGTGGTCTGCACCGGCATCAACAGTGCTTTCACTGGAAAAACCAGCGTGTTCAAAACACCACCTGATCAATGTGGGCTCCACTTGTTTCCAAGCGTACACCATGAGGCATATGGCTCCGAGGAGGTCGATGGAGTACTCCTTGCCATTGTCGTAGCAAAGGAGCATGCGCTTGAGCAGGTGGTACCGATAAATCTTCCTAGTGTGGTGAATGACGCCTTGGTCCATCGGCTGTCAGATCGAAGTGGTGTTCGGAGGTAAAAATACCATCCTGATGGCCTGGAGATGTGGGATGTCGCCATGTGCCGGGCAGTTGTCGACGACAAATAGGACATTCCTGCCCGTGGCCGCGAACTTGCGGTCAAGTTGCCGCACATACTCTTCAAATATTGCACCTGTCATCCAGGCTTTCTTATTGTGCCTGTAGACGAGTTCATCCTTTGGCGGCAGCCGTGCATTTTTGAAGCAGCGAGGCTTCCTCGTCTTCCCGACGACCAGTAGCGGCAGCTTGTGTTTACCGCACATGTTTGCGCCGAACAGCACAGTAATCCTGTCCTTGGCCTGTTTCCTACCCTTGATGGCGGTGTTCTTCACTGCGAATGTTTTTGTTGGCAGCATCTTATAAAAGAGTGCAGCCTCGTCAAGGTTGTAAACGTCGTCTGCACCGTACTCGCTAAGCAGCGGCGCCAATGTGTGGTTTCTCCAATCCTCGACAACGCTCTCGTTAGTGCTGCCGCTCTCACCACAGACGGTGAGAAAGGTGAAATTATTGCGTTCTTTAAAACGGCAAATCCATCCATTGCTGCACTTAAATTCCTCGTGCTCAAGTTGTAGAGATAAGTCGTTGGCCTTCTCCCGCAGTAGCGTTCCATTGACGGGAAGGTGGGCAGCGTTTGCTTTCTGCAGCCAGCGAAGCAGAGCAGCTTCCACATCTTGATACGTGGGAGCCCGCACTCATGACCGCTTCGAAGAATAGGTCTTGCCGTAAGCCTTTAGTATTTTTGACTTGTTGCTCAATATTGTGGACAACGTCGAGAGGGGCACGCCATGCCTTTTGGCCAACTCAGCCTTCGAACAAGCGCTCTTGCCTGCTTCCTGGATCAAGCAGAACTTCTGCTGCAGCGTTAAAGTCTTGTACTTTGGCATTTCTGCACTGCTACGGTCACAAAGCTAGCACTTCTGCACAGTCCCGCCCAAAAAAAACGGCACAGAAGCCGACCCCTAACCACAGCGCACAACACAAAGAAATGTCGCAGGCGAGACCAGCGCGGCGGTGGTGGTGGCGTACTTGCAGCGTCGGAGGCACGGGGGAAGAGTGGGCGAAGCACACCAAGGGATGGAGTGGGGGCGAGGTCACGTGATAAAAACCGGTATGCCCGCCGTGTTGCAGTGAAGCACGTCTTCTCCTCTGCAGGCGCGTGTTTCGGCGGTGCGCAAGGCGCACTGTGGACCGATTTTTGTGCGGAGAGTGCTCCGGCTGGGGCGCTTCGCCTATAAATCATCACCATTACTATGTGGCTTTGCCTCGCGGCTCCGTAGGGCCGTCGTTTCGCCGGGTTTGCGGCGAAACATGGATCAGGCATTGCCGCATAGCAGTCCAAATTTTCGAATTAACCGGGCTGGCGCAGGCCGCCTGTTCGAATTATCTGGCCAAATTTACATTGGAAAATACGAGACTGCAGAAAACCTTCGAATTATCCGGGATTTCGAATTAACCGAGTTCGAATTATCGAGGTTGTACTGTATTTACAGTGTATTTACAACAGCCTCAAGTGGCATAGCAGCAAGCAGCAACACGGAACCAGTCCCACTTCTTCATCACCTTGTCCCTTCCGCGAGGCAAGAGAAGGAAACACTTCGTCTTCCTCATCGCGTAACATGACCCCCCGGCTGTGTAAGCGTCATTCCGGCGCTAATCTGACAAAGAAGGCATCAGTTCATATGGCTTCAGGCACGAAACATGGACAATATCAGTAGTGGGGCGAGAGGAGGAGGATGCGGGCACAAGAGGGGCAAGTTCATAAGTCACGTCAGTGACTTGGCAAACCACTATAGGGAACTATAAGGGCCACTATAGGGAACCTGCGCTGCCCAGGGGGCGCGCTTAAAATCATACACCCAGCGCCACCTGGTTTCAAAATGAAGCGTATAGTAGGACGGAGTACGTCGCTCGTCATTCGTGGCTATGCCCATCGGCGGATTGAGAGCTTTCTATTTCGTGCGTAATGCTTTTATCGCAGAGTTAATGCTTTGAAGAACTTGGAATTTCCTTTTTGATTAAATTAAAGGCACAACCTGACCTCCTCGGCTGCCTGTCAACTTGGCTACGAGCCGTGCCGCCGTTGCAATACAGTCGAGTCCACTTATAACAATAGTGGTTTTAACAATGTATCGGTTACAACAATGACAACCTGATGTACCGCCCATTTTTGTATGTTTTCTATGGTAAAATAACCCGCTTACTACAATGCCCCTTAGCCACATTATCGGTTATAACAAGGAAGTCTGGCTCCTGAGTGCTTGTGCCAAAAGGTAGCTAAATGCGAAATCCTTGAAAAGAAAAAAAAAGAAAAATTCCAGCTGCTGCACCCTCCCTGCCGCGCGCTCATACAATAGAACCTGTTTTCTGGCCTTCTCCGCATTGTAAGCCACGTGCGCCTTTTTCCCGCTGCCCTTCCACCCCTCGGTACACAAATGGACTGCGCCCATAGCTCTGCGCTGCGCCACCCTCCGAAACACAAATGGACTTCGCCAACGCGCCGACAGCGCTGATCCACTGAGCTGCTCACTCACCCGCCCGCCCCTCATTTTGCGCAGTTCTGCAAACGGATTTGGTTGTTTGTGCAAGTTGATTGCGTCGAAGTCGTTCCTGGCCACGTGGTTTCCTCGTTTTGTTTGTATCGCCGCCGAAACGTAAGATGGCTGATCCATCCGCTGATTATCGGACGACGTCGCCGGTGAAAAAAAAGCGCACGGCTATCGATTTGGAGGCGAAGTGCAGTATCACGAAGGAGTACACACTATCGCAACCGACGGTGTCAACGATCATCCGCTCTTCTGATAAGTTTGACAGGGAAAAGTCCCCGCTTGACAGTGGGCACAAACACGTTCGACAAGGCGCCTGACAATGACAGCGACAACGACGCGGTAGGACAGGCTGCCTCAATGTTGTTCTTGCAAGAGGCCCTGCAGTTGATTCAGTCCCTCTGGGGCTTTGTTTTCGCGAGGGACCTTCAGCTGCACTACGTGGTGTACCTAGATGCCATGGAGAAGGATGTCGACACGCTTCGCGTGAGGCAAGCAAGGTTAACGGACATGGGGTTTTTTCGTGCAAGCCAGTGAGATGTATGTACGTGGTGAGATGCTTGTGGCGATTTCACCCCAGGGGCCTGCGTGCTCCAATCTCCTCTGCTTTTAAATAAAACTTTCGTCTTGCTCTCTCTCTCTTCACCCCAGTGTTACTTCGGGATTTCTCAAGCTGAGGGGCAGCCGCGGTAACCTTCTCGTATTTTTTACAAGACCCCTTTCGGGGCCACCAAAACGATGTCGCGGCGAAGCTCGCATGTCACTTGCCGTCCATAACGCCTCTCTGCAGTTATTATGCTTTCTTTCGTGCTAACCGTTTATAACAATTATCGGTTATAACAATGGAAATTTTGTAGCACTTGAATTTTGTGGCTCTGTATTTAAGCTATAATGTCGCTACCCGCAGGTTTGAAAAGTTTCTCGTGAGTTCAGTCTTTCTTTTCTATTTCTTGCTATGGGGCATTTGCAAAGTTGAGCTACCCTGCACTGTGAAGTATGTGCGCGCTTTCTGGCAAATAAGATTTTCCTGTGTTGAAGCATCACTAGTGGAAGGTAAATATATCACACCAAAATTAAATGACCGCCCTGCTATAATGTTATGCAACCACGCCACTTCGTCGGCCACGCGTTCTCCGGTAACATTCGCCAGGATTTGGGAATGCGGAGCGCGGTGCATTGAACGCGTGCATGTACTTACCAATTGCCCTTTTGGGAAACAGTAATGATTCAACAGCTTCATGATGAGAAAATTTGTCGACCAATAACGTGTCTAGTGTGTCACGAGGCACTTAATTTTAGGTACTTATATAAGGCAAGGCTGTTAAACGCATCATAGAGAAACTAATGCCTGCAGTCACGTTTCGATACTTGCCTGGTAACGACAGCGAACGACTAGCAATTGATGGTTTAAGTGTATTTTGCTCATTCCTCGAAGTGAATAACACCCGCTGCGAAGCATGGATCTAAAAGGCTCACACTGCTAGGACTGAAAATAGTTAAGTGGCCACAATCGTTCCATTCATAAATGTTGAGTGGACATTATCGGTGCCCTACAATGCTAGAGTGTGGTGGAGAGTTGCAATACTTTAAATCTTTTTAGTCTAAACCCGCACTCTCTATCTTAAGAGACAAGTTTGAACTGAATCGAAGGGTGGTGTTAGTATCAGTGAAGGGTAATAAAAAAAAACCTGCGCGAACTTTAAACAACAAAGTTGCTACACTTTGCTCCCTGCACAGAATGAAAATTTCAGCAGGCAATACATTGACGTACCTCCCACACCTCCGACTGCGACTAGAGATCGGCGTATTTAGACCCGATACGCCGATCCCGATCGATTTCAATAGAAAGATCGATGTATTTCATGCCCAAATAAAAGACTCGAGCAATCATGGTGACTTAGTAGCATACGTGCCATACAACAATTATTCATCCTGAAGAAGCTAGATCGTACAGTGTGATATTTACAATACGCAAGTTGTTTTGGATTGACCATGAAGACTATCTACCTATAGATTTGTACGTGTGCTATAATTGCACGAATGTTTTCAGCGATACGTCAGTCATCAAACTAAAATATTCAACTTAAACGCAAAAAGTGCTTTCTGTGCTTCTGAAGCTATACATCTTTTATTCGAAGTAAACAACGAATAAATTAATTCTCTAATTGGGGAGTTGTTTTTAAAACCCCGCTCACTTACTGACCAATTGGGAAGTTTTTGAAGGGATACTAGGGATTTGCGACAGTCTAAATCAGGAAGCCTGAAAGCATGCCGGTTATGGCATTACTCGACTCCTTGCACTTCCGACAAAATACTGCGTATTCGGTTAGGTGGTTAACTCTCTCAGTTTTTCATCTCTAGATGATCGCAATACGCACACCAGGATGCCACTTACTTTCAGCCTTTGTCGACTTTGAGTTGCCGTCCATCTTGCAACGGCCCCACTCAAGTGCCAACGCTCAACGATCCGATGCTCGCGGGTGAACCTCAAGCTCAGGTCCGCTCTAAAAGGCGCCCTTCACAACACGTTATCATCGAACTGCGCAAATGATAAAAGCGAATAAACAAAACTTTATATGTACGCTATGGCAGGAGAAGCCACGTTATGAAGCATAATAAGTAGCGCTCAAACGAGAAACTCGACAATCTTCCGTACTCATCCAGTCTCCTGAATCCAGCTCAGTTCTACCGTCACTGTGGCTTGGGCGACTGCGGTGGAATGGAATACAGGGCGATATTTTTATCGTAACCGAGTGCTTCTAAACGCAGCAGCATGCTTTTGGTTTCGCGGTAAATTAGCCGCTCTTCAGCGCCTCGAGCCGTGGTAGTCTCAGCCGTCCTACCAAGATAGTGGCGCGATGACCACTAGACGGCGCTGGCAGTACGCTGAAAACTCCAGCGCCGGTTCCCTATAGGGGGACAAAAGTTTCTCAAAGAGACCGATGCGGCGTGCAGGAGACCATAAAAGAACCAGTGACCCAGGGTCATAAGTTACGTGGCGATGTCGCCTATCATAGGCAGACTTCTGAGAGGTCTGAGAGGTCTGAGAGGTGAGGAGCCGACTACTGGCTACATGGCGCGCTTCCGTGGCTTGCGCAATGGCGTCACTTGCGTAGGTAGTTATGGGGCGGCCAGCAGGAAGAACCAGTGTGTCCAAAGTTAAAGCGGGGTGCCTGCCAAAGAGCAGGAAGAAGGTTGATTATCCAGTCGTGTCGTGCTTGGAAGAATTGTAAGCAAAGGTCACATATGGAAGAGCGAGGTCCCAGTCTTGGTGATCAGGTGATACATACAGGGATAACATGTCCGTAAGAGTGGGGTTGAAGCGCTTGGTAAGGCCGTTGGTTTGGGGATGGTACGCGATCGTGAGCTTATGCTTCGTAGAACATGAGCGCAGGATGTCTTCAACAACTCGAGACAAAAAGTAGCGGCCGCGGTCGGTGATTAATCGACGAGGAGCGCCATGATGGAGAATGACACTGTGTAGAAGAAAGTCAGTGACATCCGTAGCGCAGCTCGTGTGTAAAACTCGTGTGATGGCATAGCGTGTTGCATAATCGGTTGCCACTGCGATCCATTTGTGACCCGACCGTGACGTCGGGAAGGGGCCAAGAAGGTAAAGCCCAACACGCTAAAATGGTTCCAGGGGCACGTCAAAAGGTTGGAGACGGCTAGCTGGTGGCCGCGATAGTTTTTTCCTACGCTGACACGTGTTGCAGGCTGCGATGTAGTGCCGGATGCTGCGGTATAGTCCTGGCCAAAAAAAACGACGCCGTACCCGGTCGTAAATGCGAGACACACCGAGATGGCCAGGTGACCCTATGGACTATATCACGCCACGCCTTACGGTCTCTCACTATCTTCCTAACATCACATAACTTCATCTGCAGCGCCTCGAGGATGCCATCTAACCATCGCGTTCGCTGCCTACCCCTTCTCCGGCGACCCTCAACCTTTCCCAACATCAAATCTTTCTCCAGCGACTCCTCTCTTCTCATCAGATGACCAAAGTAGCTGAGCTTTAACTTTAGAATTTGACCCTCCAATGAGCAGTCAGGGTTTATGGTCAACTATTTCGACTGATTTGATCTTCTGGCCGTCCAAGGAACTCTCAAGATTCTCCGCCAGCACCACAATTTAAACGCGTCAATTCTTCGGCGGTCAGCCTTCTTCACAGTCCAACTCTCGCATCCATACATCACAACTGGAAATACCATAGCATGAGTTATACGGACCTTGGTTGACAGACTAATGTCTCTGTTTTTTACTAGGTGGTCAAGGCTAGCCATGGCTTTCTTTCCCAGAAGTAGGCGTCTCCTAATTTCATGGCTGCAGTTTCCTTCCGGGGTTATCTTGGAGCCCAAGAAGAGAAAATCTGTCACAGCTTCCACTTCTTGTCCCTTGATGCTCCAGGACTTGATGGGGCAAGACACCATGATCTTTGTCTTTTTAATGTTCAGTTTAAGCCCAAACTTCTCACTCTCTTCTTGTACGCGCATCAGAAGTCTCTTGAGTTCCACTTCACTTCCTGCCATTAAAGTGGTATCATCCGCATATCTAAGGTTGTTGATACGTTTCCCAGCAACCTTCACTCCAGCTGAAGACTCGTCCAGACTGGCTTTCCTCATGATGCACTCAGCATATAGGTTAAATAGGCAGGGCGACAGTATGCAGCCTTGTCTCACTCCTTTCTCAATCGGAAACCAATCAGTATGACCATGCCCAGTTCTGACTATGACCTCTTGCCCTTCATACAGGTTCCTGAGGAGATAGATGAGATGATTTGGAGCTCCCATCTCTTGGAGAGCTTGCCACAATCTGCTGTGATCTATGCAGCCAAACGCTTTCGCATAATCAATAAAGCAGAAGTAGATGGGTTTTTGGAACCCTCTTGCTTTTTCCATGATACAGCTAAGGTTGGCAATCTGGTCTCTAGTTCCTCTGTCCTTGCGAAACCCAGCTTGCACGTCTGGAAGCTCCCGATTCACGTACTGCTGCAGCCTACCTTGGAGGATTTTCAACATCACCTTACTAGCAGCGGTGGCGTAGCGGTAGAACATCTGCCTCGCATGCAAGAGGACCGGGGTTCAAATCCCGGTGCGGCGCAATCCTCCACCGGATGAAAAAAAAAAAAAGAAATCCGTGTGTCGATGGAATTGCATAAACAGGCTTAGGGTGCGACCTGATGCCGGTGAACACCTCCGGCAATGCACTGCCTCACCAGAACAGGAGTTGGCCACCCTGGTGCAGTAATTGGCCACAACCTCCTATGAAAAGCTCCATAAAACCCCGGCCCTCAGTCACCAGCGGCTGCGGAACAACTGACCACGGCGGCGGTCAGACCTGTGACGCAGCAGGAGGTGCTAAGAAAGCCTGGCTCCACTGGACAGGCCACCATTGGAAACTGACCCTGGCAACGTTTAATGCTAGAACCCTAGCTAGTGAAGCTACTTTAGCAGTGCTCTTACAGGAACTAGAAGGTATGAAATGGGATGTCAGATGGCTTAGTGAGGTTAGGAGGCCGAACGAGGCATATACTGTACTGAAGGATGGGCATGTACTGTGTTATCGAGGTTTACCAGAGAGGCGACAACTAGGAGTAGGTTTCCTTGTCAATAAGTATATAGCGGGTAATACAGTCGAACCCGGATATATCGAACTCGAAGAGGATCGCGAAAAAGTTCGATATATAGATAATTCGATATACAGAAATTGGCCTGTGACGGCACTTACGATGCGAAAAAACGATACCGTATTTGCCGCGTAATCAACCCACTCGCATAATGAATCCACTCTCCACTTTTGCACCCGAGAATTTGAAAAAAAAAAAAAAAGCGTTAGGACCAGCTCGCTCACATGCAAGCGATTGAGCGATCTCAGCGACGAGCGGCAGCGACAGAGCGAAAAATTTCACTTGTTGGAACTGCGTCCCTCTCGCCGCTCAAGCCACCAAGACAGTTCAATACAAGGTTTCTGTGTCGCTGCGGCGGAAAATCGCGAGCGTTTTCGCTTGCATGTCGATGGCGCGCATCACTCCGTTTCGGTCGTCGCATCCACAGCTCATTTCTTGGCAGCATGCCAAGATGTTGGGCAGCGATAACGTCAGGGCGCGTTTATCTTTTTATAGCTCCTCCGGTGGTGGGGAGCGAACTTGGCAGAGTGCCCGTGATTGCACAAGCCTGGTTCGATTTATCACGCCGCGCTTGGGGCGGGCGTCATGATCGCAGCAGCTGACTGCGTGCTCGTTGATTCATACATGCAAAGATAAACGGCTCCCGCCAAAAAAAAAAAAAAATGCCGCCGCTTCTTAACGTCCGCATCCGCCATATCTTACGCTATGTCGCGCGTACAGCACAACGATAAGAAAGAATGACCCTCGCAAAAGAAAAAAAAAACACAGAAAGAGCTGCCGCTTCTTAACGTTCGCAGGCGCCATGGAACTGTGCCAGCACACCGCGGCAGCTCAAAACAAGGTTTCTGTGTCGCCGCGGCAGAAATCGCCAGTGTTTTCGCTTGCATGTCGCACTCCGTTTTGGTCGTCTCATCCACAGCTCATTTCTTGGCAGCGTGCAAGGATGCTGCACAGCGATAACGTCGGGGCGCGTTTATCTTTTGATAGCTCCTGCGGTGGCGGTGAGTGAACTTGGCAGAGTGCCCGTGATGGCTTGATTGTACAAGCCTGGTTCGATTTATCACGCCGCGCTTGGGGCGGGCGTCATGATCGCAGCAGCTGACCGCGTGCTTTCGTCGATTCATACATGCAAGGATAAATGAATCCCGCAAAAAAAAAAAAAAAAAAACTTGCTGCTTCTTAATGTCCGAACAGCACGATAAATGATAACTCGCAAAAAAAAAAAAAAAAAAAAAAAACCCAGAGAGCTGCCGCTTTTTAACGTCCGCAGGCGCCATAGTCACGTCAGCCGCTGCGCGCAGAGGGTTCGCAACACACGCTGGAGAAAGCGTTTGACACCTGTCTGAAAACGAGCTGAGCTGGCTTGGCGCATGCGTAGCGCGTGCTGAAGGAGAGAGCTCGGCAAAGAATGGGCACACCCACGCACATGGCTTGCAAACGTCATGTGTTGGCGCGCGGAAAACGATAACTGCAGATGCGCGCACCTTTGGGGAATGGGCGTGGCACTGTCCAGAACTGTCCCCTCTCATTCCTTCCGCGCGTGGCTTGAAAACGTCACGCGGCAAACGGCCAAGGGTGATGCGATCGTCTTTGGGGAAGGCACACTTTCAGTGCGTGGTGCGGAGTTCGATATATCGAACGACCGGCGAAATTGAGTTCGATATATGACGCGGCTTTCCTATACTTTTACATAGGACTTTCAAGGGGATATTCCGTGAGTTCGATATAACCAAAATTCGATATATCCGGGTTCGATATAACCGGGTTCGACTGTATAGATGAATTCTATAGTATTAATGAGAGGGTTGCAGGCATCGTAATTAGGCTTAATAAGCGGTATAAACTGAAGGTTGTACAGGCCTATGCATCTACATGTAGTTATGATGACCAGGCAGTTGAAGGCTTCTATGAAGATATAGAATCGGCAATGCTAAAAGTAAAGACGCAGTATACTGTACTAATGGGCGACTTCAATGCCAAGGTAGAGAAAAAACAGGCAGGAGACAAGGCAGTAGGTGACTATGGCATTGGTTCTAGGAATAGCAGGGGGGAGTTACTAGTTGAGTTTGCAGAGCGCAATAGCTTACGCATCATGAATACCTTCTTCAGCAAACGGAAGAACCGCAAATGGACATGGAAAAGTCCTAACAGAGAGACTAAAAATGAAATCGACTTCATAATGTGTTCAACCCCCGCCATTGTGCAGGATGTAGAGGTAATCGGGAAAGTGCGATGCAGTGACCACAGGATGGTGAGGTCCCGAATTAGCCTAAATCTGAAGAAGGAACGCAATAGATTAGTAAGAAAGAAACCCATCAACGAATTAGCGGTGAGGGGGAGGGCAGAGGAGTTCAGGATCTCGCTACAGAATAGGTATTCAGCTCTAACTGAGGATGGCGACACTACCCTAGAGGCAAGGAACAATAATTTCAGAAATATCATTACTGAGTGCGCGGTAGAAGTAGGCGGTAGGATAGTTAGAGAGGATACCGGTAAGCTGTCTAAGGAGACGAAAGATTTGATTAAGAAACGCCAGAGTATGAAAGCTTCCAGTCTAACAGACCGGATGGAATTGGTCGAGATATCAAAGCTAATCAATAAGCGCAAGGTGGCCGATATAAGGAAGTATACCATGGAGAAAATTGAGCAGGCTCTAAAGAGCGGGGGAAGCCTTAAAGCGGTAAAGAAGAAATTGGGCATAGGCAAAAACCAGATGTATGCGATAAGGGACAAGGCGGGCACCGTCATCGCTAATATGGACAAGATAGTCAAAGTAGCCGAGGAGTTCTATACAGATCTCTACAGTAGCCAAAGTAGTCAGGACCGTAATGAGATTGGCGGTAGGAAAAAACAGTCAGACGTTCCACCAGTGACGAAGGACAAGGTCAAGAAAGCACTAGAAACTATGAAAAGGGGGAAATCAGCTGGAGAGGATCAGATAACTACAAATTTGCTGAAGGACGGGGGGGATATCGTGCTAGAAAAACTGGCCACTCTGTATACGCAGTGCCTGGTGTCATCGACGGTACCGGAACCATGGAAGAATGCAAACGTTATCCTCATTCAACAGAAAGGGGACTCTAAGGACCTTAAAAATTACAGACCAATCAGCTTACTGTCTGTTACGTATAAGGTATTGACTAAGGTAATCGCTAATAGAATCAGGACAACCTTAGACTGCAATCAAGCAAAGGATCAAGCAGGGTTTCGGAAACGGTACTCTACTATCGATCATATCCATACCATCAATCAGGTGATAGAAAAATGCTCGGAATATAACCAGCCCTTATACATAGCATTCATTAATTACGAAAAAGCATTTGACTCAGTTGAAACCTCGGTGGTGATGCAGGCATTGCGAAATCAGGGGGTAGACGAGCCGTACGTGAAAGTGCTGGAAGATATATATAGTGGCTGCACAGCAACCATATTTCTGCATAAAGAAAGTAACAAAATTCCCATTAAGAGAGGTGTCATGCAAGGAGACACCATCTCCCCAGGACTATTCACAGCTTGCTTAGAGGAAGTATTCAGAGACTTGGAAGGGGAGCAGTTAGGGATAAGGATAGATGGAGAATACCTCAGTAATCTGCGATTTGCTGATGACATTGCCTTGCTAAGCAACTCGGGGGATGAACTGCAAATAATGATTGATGACCTAGACAGAAAAAGTAGAAAGGTAGGCCTGAAAATCAGTATGCAGAAAAGGAAATAACAAGAAGAATAAGATTGGGATGGAGCGCATTTGGCAAGCACTCGCAGATTGTGACTAGCAGCTTACCGGTATCGCTCAAGAGGAAAGTATACAACAGTTGCATCTTGCCTGTACTCACCTATGGCGCTGAAACGTGGAGGCTAACCAAGAGAGGTCTACTTAAGGTGGCGGTTCCACGGTCGCCATCTTGGATGTAGTTCAGATTCTGCCACCAGGCTACGCCACTAATCCATGACTGAGGAATTGAGTACCCAGCCATCCAGCCCGATCGACTTGCGCTGCCTGAAGGCTTTTCTTGTGTTGTTGCGCGGACTTCGAAAAGTTTTTGCGGCTCCACATCAGTGTCCAGGCAGAGAAGGGGAGGACTTTTATCCCCATCCTGCGCAGCACGGGCTGCCCCATTGAACTCCCCTCTTCACCCCACCACACCACTACTTCGAACAATACGCGCCCCAAAAATGGGACAAGAGCCTTCCCTCTCTTGCCTATACTTCGTCTGACAAGATTTTTGCAGCACAGGGAAAGGCAGAGGCACCCCAGCTGGTCCAACCAGGATCAGGCGTACAATAGGCAATTGTGCTCCTAAGCGCCTCTCGCCCCCCCCCCCCCCCCCCCCAAATTGGCGGGGATGACAGTAGGAGCACAATTCTCTATTATAGTGCCCATAGGCTAGTAGTGCCCATAGGCTAGAGGCACTTAGGAGCACAATTGAAAGGGCTCCTCTGCCTTTCGCAGTGCTGCAGATATCTTGTGAGACGAAGTATAGTTTCTGCTGTAGAGCCAGGAACCCGATTGCTTCTACCTGCCGAGCGTGAGGGGGTTGGACTGGACTGCAGTAGGCTAGCTTGACTGAACACAAATAAAACAGGGTGTCAACATGATTGCACAGTGCAATCTTAGTACGAGTGAAAAGGAAAAGCGAATGGCATTATTTCTGCAGACTTCGTCAATGAACCTTAGTTGAAGTCGGCGCCTGTCTTGTGTTCTTGTGATCCTCGTCTTTAGGGCTGTGCAATCGAGTGATCATTAGCGAGCTTTAGAATACGGCGACCCATTCCGTAAGTGGAATAGAGTAATAGCGGAGCGTGCGCACTATAATAGAGAATTGTGCTTCTACTGTCACCCGCGCTATTACCCTGTCCCCCTAAGCGGTAGGGGTACCATATTCTAAACCTCCCTATTGTTGATGCCATAGATATAGAAATTTGCTTTATCAAACGTGATTACAAATATGATAATGTAGCTATAATTAGCTGAACTTCACTCAACAGTCGCCCTTGTTTATTTTTTGTTCCTGCTTGTCCAATCTTGGAAACTAGAGCTGGTAAGTTACAATGTGCAAATAAGTGAATGATTGCCCATTTTTTCCTTTTGAGATGAATCGATATTGCGAAATAGATGTGAAATCCACCAAGAGGCTGTGTATCGCGCAGGAGGCCGGCATGTATTCATGTTCTCTTCGGCACTGAGGAGGTGCATTCACACTAAACTATGTGGGAAATGGGGGAAGGGGAGAGGGGGTTGTAAAGGAAGGTTGCCAGAAGAAAGGACCTAACGGGGACAGTTTTGTAGGCTCTTATGGTGGCCACTTCCCCACTCCCAATTGGAGGCTCCACAGAGTCCTTATTTTATTTATTCGCTCGAGCGCGCGCGCGCGCACGTGTGTGTGTGTGTGTGTGTGTGAGCGTGTGCGTGTGTGTGCATATATATATATATATATATATATATATATATATATATATATATATATATATATATATATAGGGCCACTGATCAAGTCAAAGTATTTGAAGAAGATATAAACGAACGCTTTTTGTCTGATTTATCCATTGTGCACAACGAAGCTGTAGGGCTTCCGAAACGTTAGTACGTTTTCATGAAACTTTGACTTGGTCAGTGACCCTGTATATTTTTTTATGCCACCACCTGATCAGACTGCATTTCGTCGAACTCTTTATTACAGTGGTTTCTCTCATTTGAGCTAAAGCTCGACATTCGGTTCAGCAGCGTTGAGCCTCATCGTTTGTTTTTTTTTTCTTTTCGATTTTTAGTGAAAGGAATGACGGAAACGCAGTGACAAAACCCGATTCAACATTACATTTTTGTATTGAAGAAGCTTCACATGTCTGTTTTCTACTTGCCCATTCACCGAAAAAGTCCCCGGCAGCTACTGCGGCACGTTACCTTTACTATCATCACCGGAACACAACATTCGAAAAAAAAAAAAAAAAGAAACATGACTGAAACGCTGGTGATTATCTTCGGCCGCCCACTACATCATTTTTTCTCCTTTTCTTTGGAACCTGCACTGCTTGCGCTATATAGGAACTTCAGTGGGAAGGTTGAAGAGGCATGCTTGTGCATGTTCAGGTTTTCAAGTTGCACTTGGCAGACTTTCGAAACATTTTATCTGTACCAGTAAAGTGGCAGAGAGTGCAAGTATGCGTGCAATTTCTCCTAGGGAGACGCTCTTTGAAATTATATTATATTAATTTATGCAGTGTTATAGTTCCGAGCCCTACTATTCATTTTATCGTAGAAAGGGGAAGATATTTTTTCTTCTTGCCACTGAAAAAAAAAAAAGTCTAAATTCCACACCCTCACAATATGTGCTAACACCATGAACATCTGAAGATAGCTTTGTGGCGGAGCTAAGACGAGGAATAACCAGCTCCGACAGCGTTCGGGTTCGAACTGCTTTTTTTTTTTCGCTACTTGCACTGAAACGCTTAGTGCCAAATTCTTCTTTGTCCAGCGCCGTGCCGTTGTTTGCGATAAAAGCGCGGCGCGAGGGGCGCCCCAAGAGGGGCTTTATCCAAGACTACAAGCAACTACGACCCTGCCAACCATTTTTTTTCGTCCCTCGGCTGCGGCGGCAAAGTCAAATTTATTCACACTTTTGTAACATTTGTTTTTCCTGTCTTGCCTAAGATATGGAAAATAAACAAACAGCAATGCAGTTGGGAATAAACTACGCTTTAGCAGCCGATGCATTCTTTATCATGTGTGCAGAGCGAAGCAGAATTTTAGTATTTCTTTTACCGTTTCTACCTTTGTTCTGAACTCGTAAAATCTTCATATCATGCAATAAATTTATGTGGCACGTAACCTCTTATCCTCATTTGATAATTTCCATGGCATCAAGTTTTATTTTTCCTTTGAGGGTTTGTATGATACCGACCCTCTAACGAGTGTAAGACTGACTCGATAATAAGAATGCAGAGATTTCGCGTTGTCTGGATGTATCTCTAGCTACTCGGTTGAAATTATGACAGCACTGTTCTTTGAATTGCTCATTCCGCTTACTCGTTTCTGAGGAAGGAAAGAGGCCTCCTTTGTTCATCGGTTTCCCCATGTTATGACGAAAAATAAACGACACCGACCAAAAGAAGAAAGATGGAATGACGTTTCGGCTCCCACACGGGAGCCTTGTTCACTTGGAGCCGAAACGTCATTCCTTGGAGCCTTGGAGCCGAAACGTCATTCCATCTTTCGGTCGGTGTCTTTTATTTTTCGTCATGTCCCATCCCGACCAGACGGGCTTCCGTCAAACTCTTGACTTTCCCCATGTTAGCGGCTATTCGCTTCTCGAGCGAGGCAGCCCCATGAGCAGAAAGATGCCTGCTTTTGCCAAACACAAGCATATATCATGTGTGTTACTAAAAAAGCTAGAAACGATAACGAAGGCCACTACTTGTACTGGATAAGAAGCACGTTTCGTTCGCCAGGGTACAGTGTTCATTGTAGCCGGGGCGCACCTCAGCTGCACGCGCGAGAGCCTTAGCTGGCAACGTTTCGGCACACAAACAGTATGACACACTTAATTCGAGGCGATAAATAAATCTCAAAGCAAGCAAGTGTACATTTGTCAAGGGACCATTTTCAAGTAGCGCTACTGCGCATGCGCGAAGCACCTGCACCTCAGTTCGACCCGACCACTCGACCCGACTCGCCAGTGTCAACCTCTCTCGCCCGATGGAAAGGAAAGAGCAGAGGGAAAACGTAGAAGCACGATACCCTCTCATAAATATCCCTCGATTCAGGGTGTTTGTGGCGCCATCCTCGTAATTTTTCTGAACTGCAATATTTTAGTGTACATAAAATTTCATAGATGGGGCTACCTACTACATTTATTATACGTGGCTCTGTTATTCCACTATTATTCGCTTTTTGTACACTTTGTAGTTGATAATTGTTAGCGGTTGAATAAAGGAACGAAAGCCCGAACCTTCAAATTATATTCGCCAGAAACAAACAAGCCATGGAGCATTTCAAACATGCTTAAAATACTCCATGAAGAGCTCGCGCGCTTCAAGTGAACCACGAAAAAATTAGCTGAAATCACCCTGACAGTGCACATTCCTCGAGAGTCGTAGAACAAAACCGATGCTTATCCTCTGACAGCAAGGTGTAAAGTTTTTCCACGGGAAATTTCAGCACAGATAAAAGCTTATTACTTGAACAGTTTAGCATATACTTTTAGCCATTTTACAAAAAACTCTAAGTTTGATCACAAATAACTTTTACACTAAATGAAGCAGACAAATGATATTTTCAGGAAAAAGCGAACTATGTACGTCCTCCAACTGGGCAAAAAATCTCCGCAGCAGAATGCATATCTGGAAAGTTATTGTATGTATAATTACCTATTTTATACACTTTTCACAGGCACGTGGCTAATAAACTATGCGATACACAGTAATAAAAATGCTTAACTTTGTTCATTAACATCTAGTCTGAAAACCCCTCGAACGTTTTTTTTCTGGGTGCAAAAGATGTTGCACAATTTTGCTTTTCCCAAGACAAGTAGAGCTAAAAAGCCGTTTCTTACCTTTGCGTTTTCCTTTACAGCTTAAACGTCGTTGCAGCCATTTATAAACCAAATGCACCACTAGAAAGGAGAGGAAATAAACTTTACAAATATATTAAAGTTACATTTATAAACTAAACGAGTGAGGCGCAGAGGGGGTATGAATATCACCAATGTCGTCTCTTCCCCGCTGGAGTGGGACCGCCACCTTAAGTTGAGGACAACCCAGAGGGCTATGGAACGAAAAATGGTAGGGGTAACATTAAGAGATAGAAAGAGTGCAGAGTGGGTCAGAGAAATAACTCAAGTTACCGACATTCTAGTGGAAATTAAGAAGAAGAAATGGACATGGGCAGGACATGTAGTACGAAGAGAGGATAACCGATGGTCGCTGAGGGTAGCAAACTGTATTCTAGGGGAAGGAAAGTGTAGCAGGGGGTGGCAGAAAGTTAGGTGGGCGGATGAGATTAAGAAGTTCGCAGGAGTAAAGTGGATGCAGGTAGCACAGAACTGGGTTAAGTAGAGAAATATGGGAGAGGCCTTCGCCCTGCAGTGGGTATAATCAGGCTGCTGCTGCTGCTGATGATGATGATGCTAGCATGCGAATCAAGCGCGATCATGCGGTAGTTGGAACAATCGTTGGCACTGCCTTTCTTTGGAATAGGGATGTAAACTGACCTCCTCCAATCCTGTGGCCACTGCAGGGTTGTCCAAATTTGCTGGCATAATGTATACAGTACGTTAACAGCATCGTCATGGATGAGGTTTTGAAGCAACTCAGCTGGAATGCCATTAATTTCGCTAGCTTTGTTCTTAGCAAGGCTGGCTAAGGCCCATTCAACTTCTCTTTTCAGGATGCCCGGCTCGAGATCAGTAATCACAGCCATCTTATGTTGGGTTTGCACATCCAGGTCCTTCTTGTACAGTTCTTCTGTGTATTCCTGCCACCTCTTCTTTATCTCTGAGGCTTCCGTGAGGTCCCTGCCTCGTTTGTCCTTTATCACGCCCAGCTTAGCACAGAAGCTTCCTTTGATATCTTTGATTGTCTTATACAGAGCTCTTGTGTTCCTCAATAGGCTGTTGTCCTCAAATGCTTGGCACTGTATGTTCAGGGAGGCATTCTTATCTCTGCTTGCGATTTTCTGAAAATCCGCATTGATAGCCTTGTATCTTTCTTTTTCCCCCATAACTTTTGCCATCCTCCTTTCCTCAGCTATTTGCAAAGCCTCTTCAGATAACCAGTTGGCTTTCTTGCGTTTCTTTTGCTTTGGAACTACCTTAGTAGCAACTTCTTGTATTATATCACGCACATCAGTCCACATCTCTTCAGGCTCTCGGTCTTCTAGATTTAATTCTTGAAATCGATTCCTCACTTCAACAGCATATTCTGATGGAATATGATCCAGACCATACCTCAAAGGCCTTCTAGTTTTCTGCGTTTTCCTCAATAGAAGCTTAAATTTGGCAACAAGAAGCTGATGATTGGTGCCACAATCGGCCCCAGGCCTTGTTTTTACTGCTTGTATAGCACTTCTCCATCTCTGCCGGCAAAGAATATAATCAATGTGATTCCTGTACAGACTGTCCGGTGAAGTCCATGTGTACAGGCGCCTCTTGCCTTCATGGATCACTGCCTTGTCGTGGCGGAGGGGCTTGCGAGACTCGATGAAGTCGTGAGCTCTGCTGTGTAGGGCCACCCAAGATACGCAGGTCACGGCAGAGAGTTCTGACAAAATGTGATTCACTGGAGAAGATAATGGCAACCCACTCCAGTATTTCCTGCCAAGAAAACCCTATGACCAGTCACAATAGCATTAATGATATGGCGCTGGAAGATGAGCCCGCCAAGTTGGAAATCGTCCCACATGTTACTGGGGATGAACAAAGGGCGATTCCTAGTAGCTCCAGGACGAATAAAGCGGCTGGGCTAAAGCCAAAAGGACGCTCAGTTGTGGATGTGTTGGGAAGCGACCGGAAAGTCCGATGTTGCAAGGAGGAATATCACATAGCAGCATGAAATGTAAGATCTATGACGCAAGGTAAACTGAATGTCGTCAAGCGAGAAATGGACAGATTGAACATTGATATCTTGGGTATCAGCGAGCTCAAGTGGACTGGAATGGGAGAATTTAATTCCGGCTACCATTATGTCTTTTATTGTGGGCGCGAATCCAGGAAAAGGAATGGGGTCGCTCTCATAGTAAACAGAAGAATGGGCAAAGCAGTGCTAGGGTACAACCCCAAAAACCACCGAATGATTTCACTTCTGAACCAAGGTCAGCCTTTCAACATAACAGTTATCCAAGTCTATGCACCAACCACTACTGCTGAAGAAGCTGATGTTGAGAGATTTTATGCTGACCTGCAATGCCTTTCAGACCGCACTCCCTCATCAGACGTCCTTTTTCTCATTGGAGACTGGAATGCTAAGTTGGAGAGTGAAGAAATATCCTGAATTACAGGCAAGTTCGGTCTCGGTGAGGCAAATGAAGCTGGGCAGAGGCTAGTAGAGTTTTGTCAAGAAAATAACCTGACCATAGCGAACACCCATTTTCAACAGCACAAGAGGTGGGCAGGTCGTGGTGTTCTTCAATAACAGAGCAGCAGAGCTTTTTGGGAACCACCAAGAGGAGGGGAGGACCGTCATTATGAAAGTTACGGCGGTAGAGCACTCCATCCTGTACAACAATAACAGAGCAGCAGAGCTTTTTGGGAACCACCAAGAGGAGGGGAGGACCGTCATTATGAAAGTTACGGCGGTAGAGCACTCCATCCTGTACAACAAAACGTTGCAGAGAAGAATCTGTTCTTCCAGATGTCAGGCCTTCAATGATGGATCTTAAAGATTGGTCATTGCGCTGCTCGCCTGCTATGTTGGCGAGATTGGAGAGGGCGAAGACGCAGGGAATTGCCTCTGTGTCACTGAGATCAGGGGGCTTTACAGGATAGCGAGACAAACAGTCAGCATCTTGATGAAGGCGCCCCGACTTGTAGACGACGTTGTAGGACTATTCTTGAAGGCGCAAAGCCCAACGACCAAGACGGCCGGAGGGATCTCTCAGAGATGACAACCAACAAAGTTCATGATGGTTGGTTACAACTGAGAATGGACAGCCGAATAAGTAAGGTCGGAATTTAGCGACCGCCCATACAAGGGCGAGACACTCGCGCTCAGTAATCATATAATTGCGTTCGGCGTTGGAGAGAAGGCGGCTAGCATATGCGATGACGCGGTCATTGCCATGTTGGCGTTGAGCCAGCACTGCACCGATCCCATATCCGCAGGCGTCTGTTCGAACTTCAGTGGAAGCTGAGGGATTGAATTGAGCCAAGATAGGGGGAGACGTCAGTAAGCTTATAAGCGTTGAAAACGCACTGTGCTGGTCAGGGCCCCACATGAAAGCGGTGTCTTTCTTAAGTAGGTCGGTGAGAGGACGAGCGATACGGCAAAATCTTTGATAAAGCGGCGAAAGTAAGAGCAGAGGCTGACAAAGCTGCGCAGATCAAGACTGGGGACGTGGAAAGTCTTTGATGGCGTGAATTTTTGGCGGATCAGGTCGCACTCCGGAGGCATCAACCATGTGTCCAAGAATGGTGAGTTGGCTGGTACCAAACTGGCATTTCGATAAATTAGCTGAAGGCCGGCCGTACGGAGTACATTGAGAATACTGGTGTGGTGTTCAAGGTGCGAAGAAAAGCACGGCGAGAAAATGACGACGTCGTCGAGGTAGCACAGGCAGGTTGTCCATTTAAATCCGCGTAGAAGGGAGTCCATCACTCAAAGGTCGCCGGTGCATTGCAGAGACCAAACGGCATGACTTTAAAGTGGTACAAGCCGTCTGGTGTGACAAAGGCGGTTTTTTAACGGTCCTGCTCGTCAACAGCGATCTGCCAATACCCGGACCGTAAATCGATGGAAGAAAAGTATTTAGCTCCATGGAGGCAATTTAAGGCATCATCGATTCTGGGAAGAGGGTAGACGTCTTTTTTTAGTGATACTGTTGAGATGGCGATAATCGGCTCAAAAGCGCCAGCTGCCGTTTTTCTTTTTAACCAGAACGACTGGGGATGCCCACGGGCTCGTCGAGGGTTCGATGATGTCTTGAGCGAGCATCTTATCAACCTCGCTTTGGATCACCTGGTGTCCTGCACCGGATACGCGATAAGGGCAGCGATGAACAGGAGCAGCACCGCCGGTGTTTATGCGATGTTGCACAAGAGTGGTTAGAGACAATGGGCTTTGATCGAAATCAAAAATGTCTCTGAAAGATACCAGCAAACTGCAGAGTGCATGAGCTTGTGGAGGAGAAAGGTCCGGATTTATCATCTTGGCATAGTCTTGGAGATTGGAAGCTTCAGATAAAGAACAGTCAGAGGAGGGCGTTGAACCGGTGGCCACAACGGAGATAACACATTCATTCACAGGGCACAGAGTGGGGAGCGAGATGCCTTGCGGGAAGGGCTGGATTTGCGACGCAAAGTTCAAAACAGGGAGGCATGTTTGGTTCGCGGTCATTGTGACGACGGTACGAGCAAGGGCAACGCTTTGGGTTAGGGGAGCATCAGGGGCTGGGGTAACAATATAGTGTCCATCGGGAATAGAGGGTACAGAGCAAAATGTAACATAAGTTGCGGCTTCAGGTGGCAGGCAGACAAAGTCGACACTACAAAGGCGGTGCAGAACAGGAGAGGGTGGGTCGAAAGGAGAGGGGAGGTCAAGTTCAACTACGCTTGTGGCACAGTCTGTGATGGCTGCATGGTCAGAAAGAAAGTCGAGGCCAAAATGATGTCGTGAGGACAATGCTGCAGAACTGTGAAGAGGACAGTAGTATGGCGGCCAGAAATCGTTACGCGGGCAGAGCACAAGCCAGTGACCTTTGACGTTGCTCCGTCTGCAACACGCGCAACCTGTATAGGGGCAGGGGTCAGCACTTTTCGCAAGCGAGAACGGAGTTCTGGGCTCATGACAGAAACTTGCGCACTGGTGTCAATGAGGGCTTGAACGGCTGTACCATCCACGAGCATGGTGAGCAAATTACGGCGCGTACGAAGAGCTAGACGAGGATTTGAGATCGTGGTTTCTACTGCAGCATCACTTCTAGACGCTGCAGCGCCTAGTTTTCCATCGGGGAGCGGCCATATGGACTGGGATATGAAAAGCGACGGCGTTGGGGCGAACGGGACTGACGACGGTGGGGCGAGGGTGATCGGTTGAGGCATGAAGACTCGGTATCAGCGGCTGTGCTTGAAAGGTCGTGACGAGGTGAGAAGGGACGTGAGCGGTCATCGTAGATAGATGAGGGCGGAAGGCGGGACCTTTGTGGCTGGAACTAACGATTTCGACAATGACGGGCGATATGGCAGACGCAGGAGCAAGCAAAACAAATAGACCAGTTATCGGATGTGCGCCATTCGTCTGGATTACGTCGACGCGGGCAGCATAGGCAGGTCGGCCAGAGTAAAGGTTGCGAACGTCGGGGTTATAAGCAAGCCGGCCAGGATAAGCTGTGCGAACGTCGGTGTCATAAGAAGGTCGACCAAGGTAAACTGCGCGAACGTCGGCGACAGGGAGCGGGCTGACAGCAGCAACGTAGTTGAGTCCCAATATGGCGAGCTCTTGGCGGACAACGGCCTGAATTAGGGGAACGTCCGGGTGGTGACCGTCGGTCAAATGTGGCGGCAAGGTAGCGGGAGCGATGGCCTCGAGTTCGCGACGGATGATACGGGTTACATTTTGGGTCGACGTTGGCTGGTGTTGGGACGGCAAATCTTGACACGAAGAAGTTGGAGCAGTATTTGGAAGACGAGCGAATGAATGGGCTATGCGACGACTTTTGGCGTCTTCAAAACGGCGGCATTCTTTGATGATGGCGTCAACTGTGTTGCAGTCCTTGTACACAAGCAGATTAAATGTATCGTCTGCGATGCCCTTCACGACATGGCCAACTTTGGCGGACTCCGACATGTTGGGATCTACTTTGTGGCAAAGGGTGAGGACGTCCTAGATGTAGGCCAGGTATGATTCGGTAGCTGTCTGGAGGCGGGTCTCGAGGGTTCGCTGTGCAGCAAGCTCTCGACCAAGGGGTATTGCAAAGAGTTCGCGGAGCTTCTCTTTGCAAGTATCCCAACTGTTAAGCTGGTCATCATGAGTTTTATACCAGGCTAGCGCAGTGCCCTCGAGGTAAAAAACAACATTCGCTAGCATGAGGGTCGGGTCCCAGCGATTATAGGTGCTCAGATGTTCGTACTTTCGTATCCATTCGTCCACGTCCGTAGTGCCGGTACCAATGAAACTGCCAGGATCGCGCGGGTGGGCGAGGATGACCGATGGCAAGGCCCCCGTTGGTGTGGGGACGGTATTTTGAGGCACCGTTGGGCAGGAAAGCAGGCGGCCGCTGTGGAGTTCCGTCGTGCGCCGGCTGACGCCGGGATGTTACGTGGAAACTCGATGTATTTACAGTGTATTTACAACAGCCTCAAGTGGCATAGCAGTAAGCAGCAACACGGAACCAGTCCCGCTTCTTCGTCATCACCTTGTCCCTTCTGCGATGCAAGAGAAGGAAACACTTCGTTTTCCTCATCGCGTAACAATATGAGTGCCCCAAGAGCCTGCTTGACACTCGCAAAGTGTTGGAGCAGAGTGCAAAGCAAAAATCGGAAAAAACTTTGAGAGAACTGCACAAATCTGCATTGGAGAAATGTGAAAGCATATGTGTTGGCTGCTTTTTAGTAGCTCCCGATGTCATGACTTGCCATTTTTGAGTGTCATGATTCAGCAATTTTGTGTCATGACTCAATACTTTTAAATGTAATGACTTGCACTTTTGAATTTCCTGACTCATCTTTTTTCTAGACTTTTGAGTGTCATGACTGAAAAGTTCATAGTCATGCACATTGGATATCTGACCTGACTGACTTATGACAAGCAACTATGACTCATTGCAAACTGTAGTGACTGATATGACATTACTAGGCATGACACGCCATTTATATACCACTTGTCAATGCATGCACATTCTTGGCTGCCTGTCTCGTCTTAATGCGACATCATATCGTACGTTACATTTTGCTTCCATATTTTGCTTCCACTTTTTTGAGAACACATTTTCGCATAGCCAAATAAGGCTTTGCCTTAAAAAAAAGAAACACAAAACAATATAACCATTGTTGGATGAGATACAGTGAGAAAAATGACAGTGAAATAAGATTAGACCCTGTAGCATTTTCACATAGCGTAATGTGAGCTGGTTTGACTATTTAGGTCTCGAGCTCATTTTATTCCTAGTCCAATAGGTGCTTTTCTTGCAGTTATTCCAACCCTGGACGACTGTTGTATTGAATCTAAGAGGCAGTCTATTGCATTAGGTGTGGCATGATTTGTGCAGATTATTAGTGCAGCTCAACAAGGATGAGAGTGCACAGGAGAGCACTAAGAGCAGTGGAATGAATTGGAATCAAAAGTGCTTACGGAATCAAGGGTGCATTCCTGGCACATGAGTCTTCACAAAAAGGAATGAAAGAAAAAAAGTTGCTATTATAACGCGATTGTGACCTTGGCTTTTCTAGGCAAGCACAGCCGGGGATTGGGAACAAAAAAAAAGGAAACTGCACGGTAAAAACACACGCAACGGATGTGTCGACTTTATTTGAAAGGCAACAGGGTGGAAGAGAGAGGTCACTTAGCACAGCAATGTCTCCAACTCATGCCAGGTATGCAGCTGAGCTGCTGTCACCACCATGCCATTGCTGCTGGGTGTTTGATCTTTTGCCCAGTCTCCTGTGGCTATGCTGCCGTCTTTCATTTCCCATCTCTTTTTCAATGCTTTTAATGTCGCAAATTCAACTGACCGCACACTTCTG
This sequence comes from Amblyomma maculatum, assembly GCF_055883805.1. Taxonomy (NCBI): domain Eukaryota; kingdom Metazoa; phylum Arthropoda; class Arachnida; order Ixodida; family Ixodidae; genus Amblyomma; species Amblyomma maculatum. The sequence continues at coordinate 36,810,048 of NC_139351.1, read as the reverse complement.
AGCTGTGTGCAACAGCAGGTGTGACAATGGGCTGCCTCCTCTCGGAGACCAGGCCAGCTACTTAGTTCCAGTTTAGCTTTTATGTCCTTTGCACTAGCTCACAGTGATGGCAGCTATCGGCTGCACAATTGAACTCTGCTGCATGTAATTTTGAGTGGTGATAGTCGGTGCTGCGCATTTTCCTTGAGCCCAAACCATCCGTTAACCCATAGCCATTTGTGCGTTGTGCAGCAGAGCCCCTTCGCACTGACACAGCCACCTTCACTGTCACTGTGAGGGATGCCAGGGAGGCCATTTTGAAGTAGTTCCTTTTTGCACTCCTCACATGTGCACACAATATGGAAGTACAAAAATATAGTCACTGTTGAGTTCTTGTCATTGCAAAAGGAGGCAACCATTGCCCACCTTCACCAAATAAATTTACCATGGTGCAAGTGATTCTTTGCAGTGCTTGTGGACGTGATGCCTTCCAGGCTGGATGTTGCATGTTCTGGCACAGTGCCTTGCTTGGATTCCTTGGCATGGTCTTGTGTGGCTGAAGCATTTTCGGAGATCTCTAGTGAATTTCATGACTGTGGGACAGCACTGAAAATCAGTTCCAGGCCTAAGCAGTGAAGGGCTCGGCAGTAGTGTGCAGGCTGTTGCTCAAGATGCGAGAAGGAAATTCTCAGAGAGCCATATCCATAAAGGCATAGCTGGAGTGCTCGAAGGAAAGGCATGCGCTATGAAAATATGATGGAAGGCATCCTTGTATGTCCTCGTTACCAGATTGTTGTGTTGCCTAGCGGAGCAACTGAGGGAAGGGACACACATGTCAATGCATGCTTCAGTAGTCATAACTTTTTGGTCAGCATTGCAAACAACTGCAATGCATTCCAAGTTCCCACTATATAACAGCATATAAGTTATTGAGAAAAAAGCAGCAGTGTAAAGGGGCAGAGTAAGCAACGACACAACAATCGATTGCGGCACTATCATGATCATGAGATCAACTTCTCGGGAGCTATCTGAATCCGTCACTGGTTAAGAAAGGCCTTTCCTATTGTAAAAGAGCCACCGATGGCTGTCTGACGCATGGTCACCGTATCCAGGGATGTGAAAGGCCTCTGAAATTAGCCATCAGGTCTGATCAGCGCCATATATAAAGATTAGACCTCAGAGTTAATTTCATCTGCGATGGGCCAACAGCAGTACAGCCACCAAATGCCATGATCATGGAAGAGGTCGCCGTCTGCTGTCTGTGTAAAGAATGTGCTGAGCCTGTTCTCTACCATACTGTCAATTGGAAGGTGGTGCAAACTGATTTTTCCAGTGAAATTTGAATTTTTGGACATTTTTCGGTTTTCATACAGTGCCCAAAATACCAGTCATTGTGTGTATAGGGCTGAGAAAGTTCATTCAGGTGCGTCAACAAATGTAGTGGTTTGTGCTGAAAGCCACATCTGGAGCCCTCCGTCGGGGCAACTTTTGTAGCCAATGTTTTGGTGCTAACCTTTTGAAAGAAGAGTCCACCTGAGTGTGGCTGCATAGTATTTCTGATCCCCAGCTCTCTCTTCTTCTCCCCAGCTGTACGGGGGTGCCACATCCAGTCTGGTGCTGAGCGCTTTTGCCCGGCTCTTCACCCACTACCTGCAGATCTTTGCGGGATTCACGCTTGGCATTGAGGACATCCTCGTCACTGACAAGGTAAGCACGCTGCGCATTTTTGTTGGGTGCACCAAGTTACCCCTGCCCACGGAATGGGCTTCTGTTTAGGGCAGAGCGCTGTAGGGCAGTGTGGAGGCCTCGAGCATAATGGATTCTGTTAAAACTGTACTGATCATCGAGGATATGCAAGTCTTGTAAGCCTTATAAATTTGTTTGGTGACTGCTAATGTATCAAAGCAACTTAACAGCAAATGCCACTGGGTGAAGATGCCTCCTTAAGCTGCTCTGTTTATGGTTAGATCTGCATGAGGTTTGTGCTGTTTGTGTACTTTGGTATGCCAATGTGAAAGAAAAAACATCATTTTACAATACCACTTTCACTTGATTGCAATAACCACCAGCATTGCAGTGCAAGGGCTGATTTTGCGGGCAGCAATCACGGAAGGTAGATAGATGCATGCAGGGGAAATGCAAGATTAGCTTTTGTAAGAAAAAAAAAAAAAAAAAAAAAAAAACTGAAGAAATAGGAAGATTTATACATGTATTGAGTCTGCAGTAGGAGGAAAGTGGGATGTAGAGGATGGATCTCAAGGAATGGGTTTCTATGCTTCGTCTCCATAGTAAAGCAAGGCCACCTTCAAGCCTAAGCAAAGACTGCGCGAAGGTACCATGGCCCCCTTTCTTTAATGGAGAGAGAGAAATAAGCTCCGAAACCCATTGAATTGACCATGTGCTATAGAGGCATTATGTTTGGTCAGCTATGCAGCAAGTCATTTTTTGGTAATAATTTTTTATATAAGAAACTACATTTTTACAGCTGCAGGTACCATAACGACAATAGTGCGTGCAGTAGGGAAGCCGCTCGGACCAGCAGAAATCCTTACCATATTATTGTCTTTGTTATATATCAGTTGTTGGTGATGACATGGTTCTGAGGAGGCTGTCTGGTAAATAACTGGCTGCTTACTAAACATACATGTCAGAATTACCTTCCATCCACTTCTTGTCTTGTCTTTGCATATTTTTTTATCTTCTATAATCTCATTTTATATTATTATGTTTTCAATGCCATAGTGGAAGTACTGTATTTCCATTAATGCAATGTGAGTTGATTCTTTGTGAAAGCCAAAGCTTTGTGTGGACACAGCATCATCTTGGTGGTCTTGATACTGTTTTAGACTCGCTAGTTATAAAGAGCAATAAAACACAGCAGACCTACCCACACAGTGCGGTCGCGTGCTTTGTCCTGTCCAGTGCTTTTTTTTTTCTTCTCTTCTGCTCACTGTTCTTTTACTGCTTATTTTGTCAGTGGCCTGAGCTGCCTTTATTGCATTCATAGGCACATGGATTTTTTTTTTCTCCGAATGTTGCCGCTAAGCATATGTCTGGCAAAAACACGGGGCACTTCTTCCTGGCGCTCATAGATACAAACCAGACACGCACTGAGACACAGAAACACCTGCAGAGAGTGGCACACGCTTTTCGAGGAAATACGGTCCAGGTAGCGCTCAAGCTCTGGGACCAGTACCTGTGCATGACCCACAACCCAATGGGAGAAGCTTACCATGTTTACGCGATTGTAAGTTGATTCGAATGCAAGTCGATCCCCACTCCCAAATCGCATGTCCAGAAAAAAAAGAGAGAAGCATACTTGTAGACGCTCTCCGCAACAAAAATTTATCGATCACATATTTCGGTGATATGCACTGAAAGCTTGTCTTCCAACTCTAGAAAGCGTCCCGACTGCGGTTTGCTGAAGCCTCTTCACTTGGCATCCCAGACAAAAATTTAGCCTCGCTGTTGCTGCCACTCCCACATAACCTAGTTAGAGGAAGGAGTCAAGGCCGTTGGAACTGTGCTAATTCCCCCTGCCTCCCCCTCTCACCCCCAGCCGCTAGAACTAATGTCAAAAGATACATGCACCACCATGCATGTTACTGCGGCACAGCACCTTGCTCACTGCCAAGAAATGAGCTGTGGGCTGCGATGGAGACTGCTCGAAATGGAGGGACGCACTAACGACCAGCACTTCTTTTCCTCTTCTCAGCGGCAATAGTGAGGGTTGAGTTCACTATGAGCTTGGGTTCATTACGCCAAATTGTTCTTGTCAGATTTTTCGAGGCCTTTCGATAATTCGAACTTTCTTTCCGGTCCCGTGAAGTTCGAATGAATGATCTTTTACTGTAGTTCAAAGCTAACAGAACATCACCAGTGATTCGAAAGTAGTGCACTAAAAAGAGTGTAAAATATATATAAAAAAAGAACATGATAATTTGAAAGGAAAAGAATAATACACTCGATATACTTAAGAAAATCGGCAGTATTTTTCCAAGACATGGTCATTTGGTAAACTACTCTAATACAGTCGAATCCACTTATAACAATACTCAAGTGCCACGAAATTTCCATTGTTATAACCAATAATTGTTATAAACGGTTTGCATGAAAAAAGCATAACAGCTGCAGAGAGGGGTCACGGACGGCAAGTGACATTCGAGCTCCGCCGGGACATCGTTTTGGTGGCCTCGAAAGGGGTCTTGTAAAAATATGAGAAGGTTGCCGCGGCTGCCCCTCAGCTTGGGAAATCCCGAAGTGACGCTGGGGTGAAGAGAGAGAGACGAAACTTTTATTTAAAAGCAGAGGAGACTGGGGCACGCAGGCCCCTGGGTGGAAATCACCACAAGCATCTCACCACGTACATCTCACTGGCTTGCACGAGAAAACCCCATGTCCGTTAACCTTGCTTGCCTCACGCGAAGCGTGTCGACATCCTTCTCCATGGCATCTAGGTACACCACGTAGTGCAGCGGAAGGTCCCTCGTGAAAACAAAGCCCCAGGGAGACTGAATCAACATCAGGGCCTCTTGCGAGAACAACATTGAGCCATCGTCGCTGTCGTCGTCATCACTGTCGTCATCAGGTGCTTTGTCGAACGTGTTTGCGCCCACTGTCAAGCGAGGACTTTTCTTTGTAGAACTTCTCAGCGGAGCGGATGATCGTCGACACCGTTGGTTGCGATAGTGCGTACTCTTTTATGATACTGCACTTCGTCTCCAAATCGATAGCCGTGTGCTTTCTTTTCACCGGCAACGTCGTCCGATAATCAGCGGATGGATCAGCCATCTTCCTTTTCGGCGGTGATTCAAACGAGACGGAAAAGCCGCGTGGCCAGGAACGACTTCGACACAATCAGCTTGCGCAAACAACCAAATTCGCTTGCAGAACTGCGCAAAATGAGGGGCGAGCGGGCGAGTGAGCAGATCAGCGGGTCAGCGCTGTCGGAGTATTGGTGAAGTACATTTGTGTTTCGGAGGGTGGCACAGCGCAGAGCTATGGGCGCAGTCCATTTGTGTTTCAAGGGGTGGAAGGGCAGCGGGAGAAAGGCGCGCATGGCTTACAATGCGAAGAAGGCCAAAAAACAGGTTCTATTGTATGAGCACGCGGCGGGGAGGGTGCAGCAGCTGGAATTTCTTTCTTTTTTTTTCTTCTCAGTATTTTGCATTCCATTACCTTCTGGCACGAGAACACAGGAGCCAGACTTCATTGTTATAACCGGTAACGTGGCAAGGGGGCATCGTAGTAAGCGGATTATTTTACCATAGAAAACATACAGCAGGTTTTCATTGTTGTAACCGATATATTGTTAAAACCGGTATCGTTATAAGTGGACTCGACTGTAAAGCCAGGGTTTCACTACAGGATAGCACTGCTGTGGGTTTTATGCAATGTTCATTGCCATATTAAAAGGGCATCCCAATATCTTGGATATTGGAGTGTTCAATGTGAGCAATAGGAGGCAAGATCTCTTCATTTTCTCTATAATTATACGACACATTTTCGTATAACTGCCTCAACAGCAGTGTTTTGTGTCGCTTGTTTTTCCCCTGGCAGAATTACAAAAGAATGCAGAATTAACAAAATGGGCAAAAGGCTTTTTCGATTTTGATTGCATTACTTAGTACTAAGAAATGCGGCGGAACGAACACAATCACGTTAATAGAAAACACAACACAGGCGCACGCTACCAACTGTAATATTTATTCATTTATTTACAATGAAACTGAACATGCACTTCCACTTCACCACTCAGCCACAACTTCCTCTTCTACACCTAAGTACATTTTCTTCACACACCTCTTCTTTGCCAAGCAGATGTCTAGCCAACAATGAAAGTTAATAGCACAATCATCCCAGTACAACACTAACACTAACAGTGTTCGTTGCGCCGCATTTCTGGGTACTGTGCAGCACCAACTCACCCCTCAAGCAGTTATTCTGAGATCGCATTGCTCTAGGTATCTTTGTAAATTCAGGACATGCTTAGAATTTGGGTGATACAGTGTCAGTTGTCATTTCAAGACTGTGAACATTTTTGCAATGTATGCATAGAAAATGAGGTATACATGTTGACGCAACAATTTTTAAAAATTGAATTTTTTGTCCATTGTTGGTTTGTAATTTAAACACTGTGCCCCTCTTTAACGCTCAGTCAGGTAAAAAAATGCAGCTGTGGCAGACCTTTCCGTCAAAACAAGCGCAGAAGCCTGTTTTATAGACTGTGCCATCTGGCGAACTGCAATGTAGTCAAATGTCCCGAACAAGACAGGGGTGGGCCCCGCAGTTCACCTGATGGAGCAGCCTGTCATATCAGTTGGTTCGCTTGTTGTGATGAAAACTTCTGTCACAGCTGACTGCAGCGTTTCACCACTTCCAGAAAATGCAGGTAAGTTACAATAGTAAATTTTCTATTGAAAAAGGTGAATCATCGCAAGCTACTTAGTGATCAGCATTTGAAGCCAAATCGTCCTGCAGTTTGTGCTAGAGAAATTTTTTGTATCCCATATAGATAAGTACAGAACACTCTGTGCAGCGTGCTTGGTTTGGAGCACCCCTCATTGGTTTTGAAACTGTTGTGCTAAGGGGTAGTGTTGTGGAGAGCGAATGCTGGTGCGTTTGCCTCCTGTGTGTGGTCCAGGCCAACCGCAAGCGGCGGCGCATCATGAAGAAGGCCCGTGGGCAGGGAGACACGGTAGCCCTCCAAGCCCTGGGGTTACAGGATGAGGAGGAGCAGCAGCAGCTGGAAGAAAAGCTCCGGGCCGCCCACACCGCACGCACAGACCGCCTCATGAAGCAGCTTGATGCCACCATGAAATCGGTCACTGACGATGTCAACAACCAGATTAACAAGTGAGTCAGCATTAACTTGGTAGTACATAGGAGTTGCTAATAATTGCATCCTTACTTTACAACTATGCAAAAAATGAATTCTCTCTGTATTTTTTGTGGAAATTTTTGCTTGCCATAGCACAATTTTTCTTCCTTATTTTTTACCTGCCACAGTGGGCAAGTGGTTACTTATGCTTAGCTATGGAACTGAAATATGCAAGCTTGAGCCTAGCTTCATATTAGTAGAGGCGTAGTGCAAGGCACCCATGAACTGCACGCAGAACCGGAGCCCTCCACTGTGGCATCCCTCACAGACTTGAAGGTTATAATGGAGGACACTGCTTCTGGAGAAAAATGTTTTATTTCTACCAAACTTATGAAATTGCACATCCTTAAAAAATTTCTTGATCTCCCTATTGTTCACTAGAACAGTAAAAGAATAAAATTGAACTGAACGAAGGGGGAAAGTAAAGCATAAAATCTCATAAATGGCACACGATTTCAATTGTAAAAAAATTGAACGCAAGGTTAAAACGGCATTGTATTTACCATTGTTACTGATTTTACTGCACAATCAGATGTGTGCAAAAAATTTTGACTAACATGCAATTGAGACCTAGGTCATAAAAAAATTTGTTTGCCTCAATTGGATCACTTAGCTAGCTACTTGCTAAAAAAAAATTGTTTCTTTCTGCTGTAGATGCTGAGATACTTCACTTTTAAATTTGCTCACAACCAGTCATGGGCAGTATCGAAGATACATGTATCTTTGATACTATATTTAAATACATTTTGTGTATAGGTATCAGGTATCAAGTGCTGAAAATGAAAGTATCGGTAACGAAAATACATTTTTGATGTATAGTGTATTTTAACGATACTCGATACTCCGCAAAATATTGAAACCACTGTGTGTTAGACATTTGGTTGACGGTGCTTGCTCAGGCGCTAGTACAAGCCGGGAGGCATCTTTGCATGCAGTGCATCCTGATTTCCTTCCTGCTTGAAGTTTCCTTCAATCGCCCCGTTTTCTTACCTTCAATCTATCCCTATTCTCTTTCTTTAAAACTGAAGGAGGAATGGCAAATAGGTGCTCATGAGGTTGTTTACTTGTGAGTACCTAGTGCTTACCACGAAGCTGCTAAGCCGTTAACAGACACGCAGAAAAAAGAACAAAATTGACAAAGAAACACCAAAGAAGACGAACAGGGAGTAGGGACCACACGCACTTCATCCCTAGCCGCTCTCCCACCCTCTGCAATCCGCCTCCTTGTCTGTCTCTGAGGCATGTGATTCTTACCAAGCAGCTCTCCAGACCCTTGAGCTTCGCATGTCGGCTTGGTGGCTAGAACAAGAGCGTCTAAGGCAGCGCTCTTGTTCTAGCTGCGTTTGATTCGAAACAAACACCTTTCTTTCTAACTGCGCCGGGAAGAGGCTTCCACTAGGCTTTTTCTGTAAAAGCTACAGTCGAACCCGGATATATCGAACTCGAAGGGGATCGCGAAATAGTTTGATATATTGATAATTCGATATACAGAAATCGGCTTGGGACGGCCCTTACGAAGCGAAAAAACGATACCGTATTTGTCGCGTAATCAACTCAGTCGCATAATGAACCCGCCCTCCACTTTTGCACTCGAGAATTTGCAAAAAAAGAAAAAAAAGCGTTAAGGCCAGCTCGCTCACATGCAAGCGATTAAGCGATCTCGGCGACGAGCGGCAGCGACAGAGCAAAAAATTTCCATCTTGTTGGAACTGTGTCCCTCTACCGTTCGAGCCACCGCGGCAGCTCAAAGCAAGGTTTCTGTGTCGCCGTGGCAGAAATCGCCAGCATTTTCGCTTGCATGTCGCACTTCGTTTCGGTCATCTCATCCACAGCTCATTTCTTGGCAGCGTGCCAAGATGCTGCGCAGCGATAACGTGACGGTGTGTTTATCTTTTGATAGCTCCTGCGGTGACGGGGAGCGAACTTGGCAGAGTGCCCGTGATGGCTTGATTGCACAAGCCTGGTTCAATTTATCACATCGCGCTTGGGGCGGGCGGAGTCCACTGCCACAAAATCATTGGAAAGCGTGATGCAGTAGCTGCAAATGCTGTTTGAAGTGAAAAATGCTAAAAGCCGGTGTCATGATCGCAGCTGACCGCGTGGTTTCATTGATTTATACATGCAAGGATAAACGAATCCCGCCAAAAAAAAAAAAAAAAAGAATCCGCTTCGTAACGCTATATCTTACGCTACGCCGCGCGTACAGCACGATAAAAATAAAGGACTCGCAAAAAAAAAAAAGAAGGTAGATCTGTCGTTTCTTAACTTCCGCAGGTGCCATAGCCACGTCAGCGGTCGCAACATACGCTGGAGAAAGCGTCCGATGTTCTGTCTGAAAACGGGCTGAGCTGGCTTGGCGCATGCATAGCGCGTGCTACTGCGAACGAAAGCCGGGAAATAAGAAGGAGAGAGATAGCTCGGCAAAAGGATGGGCACACCCTTGCGCTTCGCTCTGTCGCGTTTTCCCCTCTCGTTCCCACCGGTTCTCTCTGGTTCATTCATGCATATGGCTTGCAAACGTCACGTGCTGGTGCACGGGAAACGATAACCGCATGCGCGCGCCTTTAGGGAATGAGCGCGGCGCTGCCCTAGCCGCTGTCCCCTCTCATTCCTTCCACGCGTGGCTTGAAAACGTCACGCGGCAAACGGCCGAGGGTGATGCGATCGTCTTTGGGAAAGGCACACTTTCCAGTGCGTCGTGCGGAGTTCGATATATCGAACGACCGGGGAAATTGAGTTCGATATATGACGCGGCTTTCCTATACTTTTACATGGGATTTTCAAGGGGATATTCCGTGAATTTGATATAACCAAAATTCGATATATCCGGGTTCGACTGTATTACGTCTAAAAAATTAAGGCACACTCTCGTAAAAAGAACAATTCTTTCTTTTATCTAAACCAGACTAAATTCTCAAGAGACGCTAGTCAGTCTTGACTTTATTGTACCTTCAAGATCCTCGAGTCGACGCGGCTTCTTCTTCTTCTAATTCCTATGGGGTATTCTTGAGGAGGGGATACCGAAGTGGGTTATGCCGGCTAAGTTACGGCAGCACTCTTGGTGTCCGGGGGATGGGGATATGGGATATGGGGAGGGGTGGGGGAGGGGGGTTATTTTTATCTTCTGGTAAAGGGCCCCTTCATCAAATGTAACAGTGCAGCGTGCTCGTCGAATTATATATAGACTTTTCTTATTTGCTTCGCTTACAGAACGCCCATATCTCGGGACTATTTCGGAACTGATAAAAAAAGTTCAGCCATTTTATTTTTGTTATCTTCTAGCTTTTAACTCAGAATATGCGCTTCAAAAGTGTGCTATCGCACTAATATCAAAATACCTGCTCAGTTCCCCAAGCGCACGCAGCACTGAGCCTTATAGCAAAGAAAATGGAGAGGGCCATTGGGTCAGTAACGTGTAGTGTATGAAATGGAAAGCAGCAAAAGAAGTTTCAGATTTCATTGTATGTAGCCAAGTGCTCACAGGGTGGTTCGTATGAAGAACACTAGCTTAAAGAAATTGTTCGCTAGGTTGCTGTGAAAGCTTTGTAACCATGATGCACCATGCAGCAGAGTAGGCGACGACACATAGGAGAGGGACACATACACATAGACAAGGACAATGCTGCCTTGTTTATGTGTATGTGTGCCTCTCCTGTGTGTCGTTGCCTACTCTGCTGCATGGTGCATCATGTCGTCTGACCAACTAGCTTGACTTTCAACGGTAGTATCTTTGTAACCATGGCTTCAATTCAATGTGAAGGTATGACAAGACCAGCTGCCCAGATGGCGGAGCTTCAATAAATCCATGCAGTTGGATCCGTTTAAGCCCTTTCGTAGAAACAGCAACTGCGATGTTCGTACCACTGAAAATTCTAGAAAGCATGGTAAAATTTTCCAGCTTCACTAATATTACCGCCTCTATCATATTGGGATTTCAGAGCTGTATTGAATTATCGAAGTAAAGCATCGAGTATCTGTATCGGAAATAAATTTCGGTTTGGTATCGGTATCGGAAATACAATCTTTCAAGGTATCACTTATCGGTATCGAAGATACTTTTTGAAGTATCTTGCCCAGCCCTGCTCACAATCTACAATTCATATTGTGAGAAAAATGAGAAAAACTAGCAGAGTGCTGTTTATTGAAAAACTACGATTATCCATTCAGTGACCTTAGAAAGCTGCCGATAGCCTCCCACGATATACTAGTCAGATAGCTTACTAGCATTCTAGCATTAAAAAGGCATTTTAGCATGCACTGCACATTTTCTGTGGAATTATGTTTCTATGCACATGCAGCTTTCCTTTGCTTCTCTTTCTCCAGCATGCGTTTGGTTTTCCAGGGCCTGGAGGCGTAGATCGGCGGACTCACTTATGAGTCGGCTCACTCAGGCTCACACTCAGATCATGATCTGAGTCGTGAGTGAGTCCGGACTCACACTCAGATCGTGATCTGAGCCGTGAGTCCGGACTGGCACTCAAATTATGATCTGAGTTTGAGTGAGTCCGGATTCACATTCAGATCATGATCTGAGTCGCGAGTCCGGACTCACATTTCGATTATGATCTGAGTCATGAGAGAGTCTGAACTCACATTCAGATTATGATCTGAGTCTTGCCGAGTCCGACCTAGAAAGTTCCTATGAAATCAAATGAATTCTTGCTCAGAGGTTGAAGGATCATGATGTGAAGTGATCGAGTGAGTAATGGGCACAAGTCACTAATTAGATCCTTAGGATCTAATTAGTGACTCGAATTAGGACTCGAATTGCCTGTGTAATTCTAATAATGAATAAGCTCCTTGGTGAGCTGATGTAGAGCAATTTCGTTGTTTTTTGTTACGCAATTATTTGGACTGTGGCAATTAATGCAGGTTAATCGAACATTTGTTCTTGTTGGTGTGTTGTATTGCGGTGGCTGTATAGTTCTTCCTTTGCTGTTTATTTACTTCGGAATATCTCACAAATGATTTCACGGGTTAGCTGCTCATTGGTGCACAGTGATGCGAACGAGCCAAGCTAGCTGTGCATAGCTAATAATATCAGGCTAAGTTCGAAGAGACCATTGTGTAACCACATGTTGAATGCTGTTTCTTATTGCGAAAGAAATCACAGGCTCACCACCACACACCAAGAATCTTTTCTGATATTTCTTTTTGTGTGCCATTGCTCTAATTGGGTAGGCTGTTTGAGGAGGTCACAAATACGTGGCTACGTACGTGGGTAATTTAAACGCATTCCGGTATAGCTGAAATTTAGCTTCGATCGATTTGGTCCAAAACCTGTCCAAGATAATTCACCTACGGCGACCACGATGGTGACCTCCAGGGCCGCCTTATATTTTGCCCACTCACCACCGAAATTTCACCTCGACTGATTTGGGCAAAAAACTGTCCAATTTAATATGACTATGGCAAACAAGATGGCGACCTCCAAATTTGATCGGGCCCATCTTCAAATTTGGTCCCCTCACCCGAGTAGATTGACATGAGCTTATTTCGGACTAAAATGAATGGACAACATAATTAGATTACAGCGAACACGATGGTGACCTCCAAATTTTGGTTTGGGTCACACACAGTTTACCAACCCCTAGAAATTTGATTTTGGCCAATTTACATCAAAAGTGATCAGTTCCTAATTGCATTGACCATCCTCGACACTATGGTTACTTTTAAAGTTGAGCATGACCATTTCCAAAATTTGGCCCAGGCCGCCTTCGAAGTTTCATCTTTATAATTGGTATCCAACCATTATTGACTGTGCTCGACAAGACGGCAACCCCCAAATCGGCTATAGCCATATAAAAAATTTGGCCCATGCTATAGCTTCATAGCATTCATTGATTACGAAAAAGCATTTGACTCAGTTGAAACCTCGGCGGTGATGCAGGCATTGCGAAATCAGGGGGTAGACGAGCCGTACGTGAAAGTGCTGGAAGATATATATATAGTGGCTGCACAGCAACCATAGTTCTGCATAAAGAAAGTAACAAAATTCCTATAAAGAAAGGTGTTAGGCAAGGAGACACAATCTCCCCAGTACTATTCACAGCTTGTTTAGAGGAAGTATTCAGAGACTTGGAATGGGAGCAGTTAGGGATAAGGGTAGATGGAGAATACCTCAGTAATCTGCAATTTGCTGATGACATTGCCTTGCTAAGCAACTTGGGGGATGAACTGCAAATAATGATTGATGACCTAGACAGGAAAAGTAGAAAGGTAGGCTTGAAAATCAATATGCAGAAGACTAAGGTAATGTTCAACAGCCTCGGGAAAGAACAGCAGTTTACATTAGGTAGCGAAATACTGGAAGTAGTAGGCGAATATGTCTACTTAGGACAGGTAGTAACCGCAGATCCAGACCATGAAAAGGAAATAACAAGAAGAATAAGAGTGGGATGGAGCGCATTTGGTAAGCACTCGCAGATTATGACTAGCAGCTTACCGGTATCACTCAAGAGGAAAGTATACAACAGTTGCATCTTGCCTGTACTCACCTATAGGGCTGAAATGTGGAGGCTAACCAAGAGAGTTCTACTTAAGTTGAGGACAACCCAGAGGGCTATGGAACGAAAAATGGTAGGGGTAACATTAAGAGATAGAAAGCGTGCAGAGTGGGTCAGAGAAATAACTCAAGTTACCGACATTCTAGTAGAAATTAAGAAGAAGAAATGGACATGGGCAGGACATGTAGTGCGAAGAGAGGATAACCGATGGTCGCTGAGGGTAACAAACTGGATTCCAAGGGAAGGAAAGCGTAGCAGGGGGCGGCAGAAAGTTAGGTGGGCGGATGAGATTAAGAAGTTCGCAGGGGTCAAGTGGATGCAGCTAGCACAGAACCGGGTTAAGTGGAGAAATATGGGAGAGGCCTTCGCCTCGCAGTGGGTATAATCAGGCTGATGATGATGATGATAGCTAAAAAGACCAAGCTTTCATACTATAATCAGCTTAAAAGGGATAATCCCTACCATATTTTTTCCTTTTCCTGTAACCTTTCAACTGATTCAATGCTGAAGAAAACAGTCTAATCATGTAATGTTACACATTTTTTTCTATTTATTTCCCGCATTTTTTCTTTTTTTTTTACTACCTTCCGCCTACCGATACAAGCTCAGATGAGTCGTGAGTCGAAGTGAGTGAGCGCGGATGAGTTATGAATAAAAAATGAGTGAGTCGAGATAAGTGAGTGAGCTCAGATTAGTTATGAGTCTGAGTGAGCCCAAGTGAATCGTCATCATGCGTGATTGTGAGTTCATGAGTCTGAGTGAGCCTGAGGGAGTCGTCAGCTTGCGTGAGTTTGAGGTCATGATTGTGAGTGAGTTCGGGCCTTGTGAGTCTGAGTGAGAGTGTGCCCGCAGATGGACCAAATTTTTCTGAGTGAGCCTGAGTGAGCACGCATGATTTTGCCGACCTATGCCTGGAGGTCAGGTTCAGCTCTTTCAGAATGCGTCCAGCAGTTCTTTCACTGCCTGCATGAAACTTCTTCACAGCCTGAGCCACAGCAGCCTGGCCAGTTGAGAGTGAGGCATAGCATTCCCTACGCGCCTCTGGGCTTTTGCTTGTTGAACTCCTCATTTCAGAAAGCCTTTCATAGACAGCCCCCTAAGCATTATAAACATGAAGTGACGAGTTGTGTCAGTGACGTGGCATGGTCTCACCTCTGGCTAGTGCAGAATTGTGCTTGCGCTGAACTGAGGGCCTTTTGGACATAGGCTGTGGTTGTAGGCAACATGATGGTAGGTGGCCATCACAGCCCTTTGTGGGGCGTCCACATCAGCAGTGTGCAACTTTAGACCATGCCTAGTAGGAGCTCAATTTACAATACAGATGAGTTCTGCTGTAAGCTTTCCTTTCCCACTAAAGGTATCTCTACCAGAACCTCACTGTTTTCTGACCACATGGCGCAGGTCTATTCCCATATGCTTCTGTGCATAGTTTATGCTTTCTTCTTTGGTAATTGCTACTGATCCATAGACTTCTGTGTCACGTCCAAGGAGTGATGCAACCATGTTCAATTGAAACTGATTGCTGGGCTAGTTGGTGCATAGTCACATAAAGGAAAGGTTAATAGCGCAACAAAAAGACACTCACAAATAGGCAAAAATGGACACACAGGACAGATGCTGACTCCAATGTCTTTCTCGGAACACCACATACAAACTTGTTCTTCAACATCCAAATGCTCCCACAAGGTCAGCAACATATGCATAGCAATTTTAGGTCTTCCCTACCTAACAACATTTAACAGTCGACCTTCTCAACTATACAGTGGGAGAGATCTTTTTATATATGAGGCTTCTAGCAGCTCATGGGCAAGATTACCCCTGCTCCTGCCTAAAACCTTAATTTCTTTAAAGTTCGGTTCACATTTTGTCTTGAAATCACAATTTGCAATGAACAGATACTAGATTTAAATTGTGATTGTTATTTAGAGAGCGCTTATGTTCTGCAGCCCTATCGTTGACACATTGCCCATTGCAAATTGTGCGATTTCAAGATAAAATGTGAACCGAACTTCAAAGAAATTAAGATTTTAGGCAGGAGCAGGGATAATCTTGACCGTGAGCTGCTAGACGTCTCTTGTATAAAAAGACTTGGTTCAAAATGTATCAGTGAATTGTCTCTTGCTGTATAGTTGTGAAGGTCGACTGTTAAATGTTGCTAGGTAGGGAAGACCTAAAATTGCTATGCATATGTTGCTGACTTTGTGGGAGCATTCGGATGTTGAAAAAGTTTATATGTATGTGGTGTTCCGAGAAAGAAGTTGAAGTCAGCGCCTGTCCCGTGTGTCTATTTCTGCCTTTTTGTGAGTGTCTTTTTGTTGCGCTATTAACCTTTCCTTTATGTGACTATGTTCAATTGTTGTGTGCAGATGCCCAACTGACTGGGCCGGCCGCAACACATTTATTAATGCAAGTGACAAAACGCCCCCTGCCGGATCGGCAGGTTGTCATAAGCATAGCATTCTGCGTCGTTCAAAACAAGGAAGGGGCAGCTGTCCCCATCAGAGAGTGTGGTTGTGTACCGTAGATTGTGTGGTTGTAGGAACTGCTTGAATGAGACAAAACCATTTTGCTAGCCTTCTTGTAGGCGTTCTTCTGGCATATGTGGCTTTGTTTTGCATGGATCACTGCCTTGTCGTGGCGGAGGGGCTTGCAAAGCTCGATGAAGTCGTGAGCTCTGCTGTGTAGGGCCACCCAAGATAGACAGGTCACGGCAGAGAGTTCTGACAAAATGTGATTCACTGGAGAAGGTAATGGCAACCCACTCCAGTATTTCCTGCCAAGAAAACCCTATGGCCAGTCACAATACCATTAATGATATGGCGCTGGAAGATGAGCCCCCCAGGTTGGAAGGCGTCCCACATGTTACTGGGGATGAACAAAGGGCGATTCCTAGTAGCTCCAGGACGAATGAAGCGGCTGGGCTAAAGCCAAAAGGACGCTCAGTTGTGGATGTGTCGGGAAGCGACCGGAAAGTCCGATGTTGCAAGGAGATATATCACATAGCAACATGGAATGTAACATCTGTGACGCAAGGTAAACTGGATGTTGTCAATCGAGAAATGGACAGATTGAACATTGATATCTTGGTATCAGCTAGCTCGAGTGGACCGGAATGGGAGAATTTAATTTTGGCGACCATTATGTCTAAAGATAAAGCGCACAGGAAACACACACAAAAGAAGCAGACACAGGACACTCGCTATGCATATGCATTTAGCGCGTGTCCTGTGTCTACTTCTCTTGTGTGTGTTCCCTGTGCGCTTTATCTTTAGTCAAGCAATGCACCATTTAGCCCAATTTCAAGCTTTGTTAAACGACCATTATGTCTTTTATTGTGGGCACGAATCCAGGAGAAGGAATGGGGTCGCTCTCATAGTAAACAGAAGAAGGGACAAAGCAGTGCTAGAGCACAACCCCAAAAACGACCAAGTGATTTTACTTCGGATTCAAGGTCACCCTTTCAACATAACAGTTATCCAAGTCTGTGCACCAACCACTGCTGCTGAAGAAGCTGATGTTGAGAGATTTTATGCTGACCTGTCATGCATTTTAGACCGCACTCCATCATCAGACGTCCTTTGTCTCATAGGAGACTGGAATGCTAAGGTGGGGAGTGAAGAAATATCCGGAATTACAGGCAAGTTCGGTCTTGGTGAGCCAAATGAAGCTGGGCAGAGGCTAGTAGAGTTTTGTCAAGAAAACAACCTGACCATAGTGAATACTCATTTTCAACAGCACAAGAGGGGCCTGTACACATGGACTTCACCGGATGGTCTGTACAGGAATCAGATTGATTATATTCTTTGCCGGCAGAGATGGAGAAGCGCTATACAAGCAGTAAAAACAAGGCCTGGGGCCTATCGTGGCATCGATCATCGGCTTCTTGTTGCCAAATTTAAGCTTCGATTGAGGAAAACACAGAAAACTAGAAGGCCCTTCAGGTATGATCTGGATCAAATTCCATCAGAATATGCGGTGGAAGTGAGGAATCGATTTCAATAATTGGATCTAGACGACAGAAAGCCTGAAGAGATGTGGACTGATGTTCGTGATATAATACAAGAAGTTGCTACTAAGGTAGTTCCACAGCAAAAGAAATGCAAGAAAGCAATCTGGTTATCTGAAGAGGCTTGGCAAATAGCTGAGGAAAGGAGGATGGTAAAAGTTATGGGGGAAAGAGAAAAATACAAGGTTCTCAATGCGATTTTCAGAAAATAGCAAGGAGAGATAAGAATGCCTTCCTGAACATACAGTGCCAAGCAGTTAAGGACAACAGCCAATTGAGGAACGCAAGAGCTCTGTATAAGACAATCAAAGATATCAAAGGAAGCTTCTGTGCTAAGGTGGGCGTGATAAAGGACAAACGAGACAGGGACCTCACTGAAGCCTCAGAGATAAAGAAGAGGTGGCAGGAATTACACAGAAGAACTGTACAAGAAGGACCCGGATGTGCAAACCTAACATAAGACGGTTGTGATTACTGATCTTGAGCCGGGCATCCTGAAGAGTGAAGTTGAATGGGCCTTAGCCAGCCTTGCTAAGAACAAAGCTAGCGGAATTGATGGCATTCCAGCAGAGTTGCTTCAAAACCTCAATCATGATGCTCTTAACGTTCGGTATACATTATGACAGCAAATTTGGACAACCCTGCAGTGACCACAGGATTGGCAGAGGTCAGTTTACATCCCCATTCTAAAGAAAGGCAGTGCCAAAGATTGTTCCAACTACTGCACGATCGTGCTTATTTCGCATGCTAGCAAGGTGATGTTGAAAATCCTCCAAGGTAGGCTGCAGCAGTATAGGGATCGGGAGCTTCCGGACGTGCAAGCTGGGTTTCGCATGGGCAGAGGAACTAAAGACCAGATTGCCAACCTTCGCTGGATCATGGAAAAAGCAAGAGAGTTCCAGAAACCCATCTTCTTCTGCTTTATTGATTATGCGAAAGCGTTTGACTGCGTAGATCACAGCAGATTGTGGTAAGCTCTCCAAGAGATGGGAGTTCCAATTCACCTCATCTGTCTCCTCAGGAACCTATATGAAGAGCAAGAGGCCACAGTCAGAACTGGGCATGGTCTTACTGATTGGTTTCTGATTGAGAAAGGAGTGAGACAAGGCTGCATACTGTCGCCCTGCATATTTAACCTATATGCTGAGTGCATCATGAGGTAGGCCGGTTTGGACGAGTCTTCAGCTGGAGTGAAGATTACTGGAAAACGTATCAACAACCTTAGATATGCGGATGATACCACTTTAATGGCAGAAAGTGAAGTGGAACTCAAGAGACTTTTGATGCGCGTACAAGAAGTAAGAAGTTTGGGCTTAAACTGAACATTAAAAAGACAAAGATCATGGCATCTTACCCTATCAAGTCCTGGAGCATCAAGGGACAAGGAGTGGAAGCTGTGACAGATTTTCTCTTCTTGGGCTCCAAGATTACCCCGGAAGGAGACTGCAGCCATGAAATTAGGAGACGCCTGCTTCTTTAAAAGAGAACCATGGCTAGCCTTGACCGCCTAGTAAAGAGCAGAGACATTAGACTGCCAACCAAGATCCGTATAACTCGTGCTATGGTCTTTCCAGTTGTGATGTATGGATGCGAGAGTTGGACTATGAAGAAAGCTGACCGCCTAAGAATTGACGTGTTTGAATTGTGGTGCTGGCGAAGACTCTTGAGAGTTTCTTGGACTGCCAGAAGATCAAATCAATCAATATTGTCGACCATAAACCCTGACTGCTCATTGGAGGATCAAATTCTCAAGTTAAAGCTCAGCTACTTTGGTCATCTGATGAGAAGAGAGGAGTCGCTGGAGAAAGATTTGATGTTGGGAAAGGTTGAGGATCACCGGAGAAGGGGTAGGCAGTGAATGCGATGGTTAGATGTCATCTTCGAGGCGCTGCAGATGAAGTTATGTGATGTTACGAAGATAGTGAGAGACCTGAAAGCGTGGCGTGGTATGGTCCATAGGGTCACGAAGAGTCAAACTCGACTGAACGACTGAACTGACTGACTTTGCAGACTGGGTACATTGGGTCAGTATCTTTTGGGCCTTGTTTACACATGGTGTGGAAATGGCTTAGCAGGAGATAATCGACCACAACTCCAGTGAAAAGCTCAATAACTGAGCCAGTTCAAGAAGGTGCGGGGAATGACCACATGTCATCCACAAGCCATCAAATGAGACTGTGATGTTTCTGGGGTGCCCGAGATCTAGCTTCGAGTTCACCTTCTGAAAGGATTGTCCGCAGTCACCTGTCGTCTCCTGGGCTCCACGGTCCATCGCGGGCATCAACCTTTCTTTAACATACTGCCGCGAGCCATTTGAAAATAAGCAGCCGCCGGCATGCAGCCTTACCACTGTGAATGTAGTGCACAGATCAATTAGGTACTCTTTTCTTGTTTATGCTTGTTATTGCAAGACAGACGTGGCTTTATCGTTTTCTTTGTTGCAGAAGATGCTTCGAAATGTATCTCGGAAGATCCGAGCCACGTGTGTGTGCATCTACAGTGTTCCAGGGCATGCTAGTCACCGTGCGTAGTTTTATCTAGTTCTTTCTTCGCCGCCTTTAAATTGAGCGCTAATGAGTGAAACTTTCGTAGATCGACGACTGCCGAGCACCCTTGTTGCTATCGCCGCCACCGATTACTTAATTCTTTTGCGAGTGCAAGCCAGCCTTATGATGAGTTTATTCCAGTGACTTTCGAGCCTCCTTATTTGTTGCCAACAGCATTGTCACTACTACGTGACAATACTTTTTGTGTGCAATGCAAACTTTGATAAGAGATATTCATTACTGAGAATGTATCGTTTAGTGCACCATGCTGACTGCAATGCGAGCTTGCAGAATTGCAGAATTGAACACGCCTTTAGGGTGGCGGCCACCACAACAAGCATCAGCAGCAGCAGCCTCGTCTGTGTCAAGTGTTGTCAAGTTCTTCGTACATGTGTTTTCTTGCCAGCTAGTTTGTGTGTGGAGAAGAGGGGGAGGGAAGATGCACTGTGCGTCTCTCATCTTCCAGTCTTCATTAGCTGGCAGACGTGCACTGACAGGGGAGTCAAGCAACTGTGCAGTATTAATAATTAGTAATATAACATCTGGGGTTGAGGCAGCCCTTTGTACTCTCTCCTCGCCCAGGGCCTGTATCCCTGACGGCCTGTGGAAGAACTTTCCAGCCAACAACCTTCAGCTGATGGTCCAGTCTGGGGCCAAGGGAGGCATGGTGAGTTTGCATGGAGTGGAAGCCTCATTTTTCTTCTGTGGCAATATACTGGCCATCAATTGTGTGCACAGGGCAGCTGTTCTGGTCCCTTGAGACTTCCTAACTGGGAGAAGAGCAGGCCTGACCTATTTGAGACACTGCAAGCCAGTGTTTCTTCCCCAGCAGGAAGTGTTGTGTAAGATATGCAGAAGATGAAAAAAACCTGAGGGAGCAGTGCTGAACAAAATTGCACATTGTGACAGTGCAATTAATTGGCAAAATTATTGGCCGATTATATGAATGGTGGATGGAGGCAGAGAGCGGCAAGGACCATGAAAGCTGGTTTGTGCGGGTAGAAAATTTGAAATTACTGAGTAGCCCACTAAAGGATGCCGAGTGTCATGCCTGTTATACAAATTTTATTTGCTGAAAATAAGGAGCAACCTGATAGCAGTGAAGCATGCAGCATTGTCCCATTGCCTAATGCATAACAAGGGTGCACTGGAGGAGCAGGAGACCTGGCTGTCCAAACTGGACTACAAATGAACACCGTTCCCTTCTTTCTTACTTGGCTTGCTTTGTCTCGGCTAGCTAACTTCTCTATGCTCCAAGCACGCAAGCAATAAGGGTAGGTTCCCACGCTAACCGCTGTTGGCATAAAAAGAAAGACCAGCAACAAGCTGATTAACATTGACTTATGCACGAGCTGTAGCCGGTGTTCTTGTGGGGTGGTGTGAAACCATAAAAACAAAATGAAATCTGCTTTTCATTATGAGTGCTCTCTATTTTCATGCATTGGAGAGTTTGACAGTGCACCATGCATTTAAGGCCCGGGTGGTGCTATCTGGGCAGTCACTTGAAGTGCCTCTGTGCAGTGTGTATCCAGCTGTGCCTAAATAAAATGAGCATTGAATGCTAATGCATCCAATAACTTTATTAATAAATACATCGTATACATCATGGGCAATTTTAATCTGCCAGGTTTAAACTAGTCTACTGGGCTATGTGCTTCTAAAAGCACAGGTTCGCCAAAAAGCAAACCACCTGCTCGAATTCATATGTTTTGCGGAACTCAAAAAGTTACCTTGTAAGCACCAAAGGAGTCCTGCTCGATGTGTTTCTAACAAACGCCACTGTCTCGTCACCTTTGATAACTGGCTTCCTCATTTCAAAGTGGTTGTAGAAACTGCTGTTATACGGAACAAAATGCATAGTAGAAGTCTGTTCTACTACATCAATGCTTAGGACTGTACAGATGTTTGGAAAATGCTAACTGGCGCAACACTTTTTTCTGAAACCTGTTTCTGTAAAGCAGCTGGGAAGGTCACCAACATTATTGCAACTGGAATGGGTACTTACATCCCTAAAAGAATATGAAGATGTGCTAGTTACCCTCATTGGTTCTCAGCAGAATTAAGAAAAGAGTTGCGCAATAAATTATGTTGCTATAGATGTTATCGCCTGACACCACCACTATCTTTGTGCGAAAAATATGGTGCTCATCGGTCGAAGGCAAAATGCCTTTATTGTCATGACAGTCTTTAGAAGGAAGAACAGCACACTGCACACTCCATGGCCAATCACTAGAAATATGCTCGGTCAGGACTAGGCCGAAAGGGGCCTCAACATGAAGTTATCCTGCATGAGAGACCTTAAAAAAACCATTCAAATCTAAAGAGTGTTTCCTTATGCACTGTATGTGTTTCCTGATGTTTCCTTATTCAGCCAAAATTTATTCTCAAGGGTTGTATGAAACTTTTTGTCATCTGTACAGTGCGCAATGATCGAGCGTGCCAAAGGCGGTTTATCCGTATCTTTTGCTATAGATATATGGGTAGGCGATACTACTTAACTATGAACAACTAGTGTCCAAACTGAACCTTGTTATACTTTCAAAAAGGCGAGAACTCCGGGATGGCACAGTCTTGCAAAAATGCTTGCAAGGGTCAATAAATTGCCTTAAGCTAACGTCAGCAACTGATAGTGCTCAGGCGTAGTGCAAAAAGCCATAGGGTATTTTATGTGGATAACTGCATATTAGGTAAAGCCAAAGTGCGAACGATGCTTTTTCCTGGCTTCCTGAAGTGCTTCACTCTGCTCGCACTGCCGGAAAGGCTCTCTTCACTAAAGGGAAGGAAGGTCCCCCTGCAAAAAATACTTCCCTACACAGTCCACGCACTCAAGCATTGCAGTGAGGCATACAGTGCAGTGGAATTGTGGTGATTTCGAAAATTTTTTGGTGTATTCGCTAATTTTCGAATCTTCGAAAATTGTCACTACAGTAATTTGAACTTCACGGAACCGGGGGCGCGGGGGGTGGGGGGAGGGTGGGAATTCAAATTATTAGAGACATTTAGTATAGCGTACACAGACACACGCAGAGGAATAGCGCACGCCAAAAATATCTTGACGCGCACTGGGCATGCGCTATACGGTACCCGAGACCGAGCTCTTGCGTACGATCGGCCAGCGTACGCCGAAACTTGAGTTTATCGTGCCCAGCCCTCACCTACGATGGGAGATTAGCATTGACAAGATCGCCCGCTTCAGAGTGAATTTGTCTTTGTTACCGCGTTTTTGGGCGCGCTGCGCTGCCGCCTATAACGGCACACGGGGTCTTCGCTTTGCCTCGTGTAGCATTCAGCTCAAATATTTAGTGAATAATTTGCTTTGTTTTTTATTTTGAACGGCGGCAGCGCAGTCCCTAAGCCTGAAGAGTAGCGTTGCTTTGTTGGCATGGCAATGCTTCTAGCCACTGTAGCAATGCCATGAAGCGGATCGCCTTGGCTTGACTGCTTACACGTGTGTATCCGTAAAAATATGCTTGGCAGTACAGGGCTGAAAGGAGGCCGGTACTCACCATGATGGCAATACAAGGTAAAAATATTCAACATGGTAATACCAATGTTGGGGAGTACAACGAAGCTGCCGCAGCAACGAAACTGGCCAAAATCCCGATGCGACTTGGCTAGTTTTGGCTTGGGAGTAAAAAAAAAAAGCTTGAATGTGTTTTTTATTTTAAACCTAGATGTCGCCACCGTAGTTTGTGTTCGCGCTTTCGTACGGCCAACTAAAAGCGCCGATGCAACACATGGAGTAGCATCCCATAATTTGCTGGCGTTTATCGTACGCTATACTAAAAATCTCTGTTATCCAATGTTGGAATTATCGAATTGTCTGGAAAACAATTTGCATTACGGTAAATTTATTGTGTTTACTCGCATAACGAATCCACTCGCGTAATGAACCCACCCACTCTCAATTCTTGCCTAAAGATTTGAATAAAAAGGAAGGCTTCA
The DNA here is from genome assembly GCF_055883805.1 of Amblyomma maculatum. Lineage (NCBI taxonomy): Eukaryota > Metazoa > Arthropoda > Arachnida > Ixodida > Ixodidae > Amblyomma > Amblyomma maculatum. The sequence goes on along the minus strand of NC_139351.1, from coordinate 36,786,186 downwards.
GTAGTTAGCGCGTCCCTCTGTTTCGCGCTGTCACGGTCCGAAACGCATTTCTTGGCAGTACGCCAAGGTGCTGCGCAGTGATTCACGGTGTGTTTGCCTTTTTAGCGCTAGTCTAGCAATGGAAGGAAGTGAATTTGGCAGAGTGTCAGCGCTTGTCCGGTTGGGTTGTGCAAGCCTCGTTTTCGGTACGCTCCCTTTATCAAGCCATGAGTGATTGGGGCGCGCCCTCTACTCATGCCACTCAATGACTGCAACGCGCCATAGCAGCAAACGCCTTTTGAAGCGAGCGATGCTAAAGGCTGGCATCATGATCACAGCTGACCATGTGCTTTCGTTGATGGCTAATGGGTGAAAGGATGGACGACTCTTGCAATAAAAAAAGTTTTTATTACAACTCGTAGCGCCCGTACTAAGTCATAGCCTTTCAATGGGGTTGGCTGGGACTGCACCAACAGTGCTTATCCGTATTTCGGAATTGACAGGGTCTGAATTAATGAATATTTAGTAGCAAGTTTTGGAGGCAATGCAGAAGAGAGAGCAGGCAGCCACCGCCACGGCCGCCAACCCCTCACTCGCCATCTAGGCTTTACAAACTTTTCTATAGTTACCCACTTTTCCATAGTTTTACCTGAAGCTTTACCTGGTTTCACCTTCTGTCCCCATTTTAGACATGCCCAGCTTCTAACTATGCCACTTTTTTGCGGAGGTGTCTTTTTCTTTCTTTTTTTGGCCACGTGCTGTGCGCCAAGCCACCGAGACGCGGTGGCACGTAGTTCAAATTATCCGTAGTGGAACCGACTCGCATTCGAATCAATAGGCTTTTTTATACACAAATCACTATGGAGCTTGGCCAGACCTAGTAGTGTAGTTCGAATTATCCGAAAATTAGAATTATCGATGTTCAAATTATTGAGCTTTCACTGTATTTTAAATACAAACCTAATAACAAACCTGTTCGATTCGATTTTTTTTTTTTTTTTGCACGATTTGCACACAGGACTTCTTTTCTTGTGTGCAGTAGAAGACTTGTGCTTCTCTTCATGTGTGTCTTCTCGTTGTTTCAACCACTATGCTATTTATTACAGTTAGCTTGTTAGCTTGGTACAGACAAAAATCTTTATATCAAGCCGGTTACTTAGTGGACCATGTGCAGAAACCATTAAAAGAATTGAAAGAATATTGCTGCAAAACCAATACCTTTGAGAACTCTTTTTTTCCCCCAAACACTTAATGAGTGGAATACATTTCCAGCCGAAACTGCGGAATGCCCTACTACCGAGTCCTTCGTTAGAAACTTGAAGAAAGATTCTTAGTCACTTGGCGTGAACTGTTACTGTTTGATCATCTATAGCCATTTGCCTACAGGTGTTTCACATATCTGTTTTTCCCCATCATTTTCTTTTTCTTCTAGCTTTTATTTTATGCCTGGTTGTTGTATTTGCCATTGGACGGTGTAAGCATGTTCAGGTCATTCAGCACAGTATACTCGTGTTGACTGTTGGTGCAAACGAGTGGACTATGTCCGATTGTCTGCTTCATTTGCGCCTTGTGACGTCTTTTTTCCTGCTGCATATCTTTTTCTTTCATACTGTATGTCCCATTCCTGCCTATGGCCTTCTTCAAGGCTGGCAGTAAGTATGAAATAAATAAATAAATACTGAATAAACCCGCAAAGGGCACCTAAAACTTGGCACTGAGCCAACTTTGTTGAGAGCATCATCCCTACAGGAGTACCATCAAAAATAAAAGCAGAGAAATGTTATTTGCATCTGTGTGGGCAACAGCCTCTTGGCAGGCTGCCAAGGTCAGTGCTGCAGGCTGTGACTCTGGAACGGGGAGGATAGTACTAAGGAGGCACCTGCTCGAAAAATTTGAAGAAAAAAAAAAGCAGCAAGTTCTCAAGACAAAAATGGGAGTTGAAATTCATTATTTGAGCAGATAGTACTGAAACACCAGCCAGGAGGTTTGGCTACTCATTCCCTCTTCCCCCTTCTTTCCAGCTAGCACTTTTTCACTGCCTCTTGGAACGAGTTTCAAAACCAGGCGATTTTCTCACGTTTTTGTTATCCTGGGATCTGAACTCATGTGAAAATAAGATCTTATTAGCTGTATGAAAGGCATTGGCCAGGAATGGAAAAAAAAAAATCGTATTATCCAAAAAACATATTAAGCAGAACCGTATCAACGAGATCTCACTGTATACACTCTAGGTTTTGTAAGAAAATTTTTAATAATGCTACCAATTCTGTTATGATTACAGATTGCAGAAGACATATCTAGCGTGCAAAGTTTTGTGCAGTTCTAGCCCATACCCTCCCCTCTCAATGACAAGGTGTCGGTGGCCACGTGCAGGTGAACTGCATGCAGATCTCGTGCCTACTGGGACAGATTGAGCTGGAGGGTCGGCGGGTGCCGCTCATGCTGAGTGGGCGCACGCTGCCCTCCTTCCGGCACTACGACACATCGCCTCGAGCGGGGGGGTTTGTGGACGGCCGCTTCCTGACGGGCATCCGTCCCCAGGAGTACTTCTTCCACTGCATGGCTGGACGCGAGGTAAGTGTGGTGGCCCCAGGTAGGGACCATCTGTCCCTACAAGGCCTACTGCTGCAGGGTCTGGTGGACACAGCCGTCAAGACAAGCCGCAGTGGTTACCTGCAGCGCTGCCTCATCAAGCACCTGGAGGGGCTCATGGTCTGCTACGACCAGACAGTCAGGGACAGCGACGGCAGCGTCATCCAGGTATGCCGGCTGCCTTTCCTCTCGCTCTCCACAGTGGTGCTCATCTCCTGCTGTCAGCTGTACAATAACCTTACAGCGGCATCATTTATCCAGCTACGTGGCACGTGGCTGTGTTACACTCTGTAGGACAGCGCATAGAGAATAAGCAAGGTTAGTGCCCAAGGCTGGACAACCAGCCTGACTCCACGCTTGAAAAGTGGTTGTGGGGCACCATTGGCAGAAGTACCCATGGCTGGGCACAACACAGAGTTAGAGATATCAAATGTTCTGCTGAACAGGAGTTTGATAAATCTGAACAGCACGGCTATACTTTTGCATGGGATTTTAAAGAGGATATTCTGAGTGGTCGGTATAAGCAATAATTCTACATTTCTAAGGTTTGTTTTATTCACTTTGAAATTATTGAGCAGCTTTTACTATTCGCTTCGAGCCGAGAAACCACTATTCACGTACCCTTAGTAATGAACCAAACAGTCCACCTGGAAGTTTTAGTTAACTGCATTCTTTATTTGTGCAGAAATAAAGAAAATCCTTATGAGGTTGCTATGTTTGAAGGGGCAGTATGGACTCTTTCACTTTCCTTAAAAGCTCTGCATGGCATTATATGAGAAATTTCATTTTTCACAAATTCTTTTGTTAGGCTTTCCTGTAAACTGTAGACTTAAAATGGGGGCCACAATTCAAGATTTTTTTTGCCGAAAACTATCTAGAGTAGAACAGTGACACAATAGGCCATGATTTTTGTTAAAGCAATCTGAGACTGTCCAGCATAAAGTCTGGGCTGTTTGACATAAAATGGCAGGAGAGGAAAGTAGTGAAATCATGTGCAAATGATAATCAGATTTTTATTCATCGTTACTAATGCCTGTTGCAGTAAGAGGTCAGTTAAGGAGCTAATTACTGACAAGGAAAGTTGACGAGAAGGCTATTAAAGTGTGTGAGCTTGCATTGAACCTATTCTGAATTGGCCATCGGCCTACTAATGGTGCAGTTCCAGTATGGGGAGGATGGCCTGGACGTGCTCAAGATGCAGATGCTCAAGCCCAGCCAGTTCCCTGTGCTCATCAAGAATGCGCAGGCTCTCATCAACCGCGAGGACATTGAGCGTTGCCAGAGCGCCACCGATAGCCACCAGCTTCACAGGGCCCAGAGAGCGGTGAGTGTCTTGGCTGTAAGCTATGCTGCGCTGTTCACAGCAGACTGCTCTAGAGGACATGGGTAGAATCCACTCGCTGTTACAACAGGCTTCGATTCACAACCACTGCTGAATGAGTTCGTTACAGGTCATGCAGGCAAGGACTGGTTTACTCTGTGAAAGAAGCAGGAGTGGAAGTGCTGCTCCATTTGCTCCATTCTGCTCCAAACTGCTTTTCCTGCTCCATCCTGCTCCAGAATGCAATATTGGTCCAAAACTGCTCCAAACTGGCGGCCTCAATGTTCTGTGATCTAATTTAGCAGAATAAGGAAACAATGTCGCAGCACCAGGGGCAAAAATATAATGCATCTTGCACTGAGCTTAATAGAAATAAAATTTTAGTAAGGGAGGGAAGCATGGAGCATAATAAATATTTGTTCGCAGTAAATTTAGCATGAGCCACAAGCAATTGGACTGAATTAAATGCGAAAAAGAAATTCACTGTTCATCTGATATAGCACCTCCTCTTAGCCTTTTGAATCTCTGTGCAAGAGAGAAGTGAGAGCAGCAAGCGAAGCAGATAGCGCAAACTACTGTGAGCCATTAGGAAATTTGTATGACAGCAAAAACTACAGGAGTGTAATTCTAATCGTTCTGCTGTGAAAACAAGAATTCACCATCGAGTCTGTTTTTTTTTTTTTTCAATTATAAGCTTTATGGGATGGCACGCCAAAGGTGGCAATGACTAGGAAGCTTCTCAAGAGTGTTGAGAAACCATACAGGCCCTATGCCAAGAGGTTAAAAATGAAGCCCAGCATTGCTAAAGCAAAGAATAACTCTTGGTAGGCATCAGTGAAGTAAAAAGAGCTGATGGATCAAAAGGCCTCACTGTCACCTATCTTTCCTGAAGACACTACTGACCAGCACTAAGGAATTTATCAGCACAGACATAGGATTGAAAAGGATACAGTATAGAGTGCAAATGTTGTGACCATTTATCTGAACTCTAAATTTGTGGCACTGCTTGAGCGCATTGAAGTGGTAGACTCGACATTTTAATCTATCAAGTCAAAATAGGCCAACGCTTTAGGTCAGACGAGGCGCCTGCAAATGTTCCGTTTGCTGCTAGTCTGTTCCAAGTTGTTGCTAAGGTCAGCCTGTGTTATATATCTCTACATGCTTTGGCCGTTTGTCTTGTCAAAGAGAAGTGCAAAGTTGTAAGGGCATTGAACTTGCATAAAAAGGAATCAGATTGGAGATTTTATATTTTAGAAAGAGAAAACTGCAATTGTCAAAGGCATTTGGCCTTAGAAATTTGTTCCAAAGCATAAATCAAATACTCAAAATTCTAATTTCATTGCTCCAAAGCTGCTCCAAAATGCTCGAGCCTGCTTCTGCTCCTAAAGAAGCTGTGTGGCTTGTTATTAAGAGCTATCTGCTGAAGCAGACGAAGTATGCAGAGTCGGTCAAAGCAGATGTGGGTGAAGAAGTGCACCACCCCAGCGCCCATGATTACTAGTCATGGATAAAGCGATCCTGCGGCTAAGCTGCTGCCAAGTGTTCCTGAGGCCCCACAGCGGAGGCAGCACATTGGTTCATGCTTTCCTTACACAGCACCTTGTTTACTGTCCACCCCTGCATCTTCCATTTTTTTTTCTCCCTCTTCCCTTTCTTCTTGGTGGCAGTAGAGGCCCTGAGTTGTCCCATTACAGGTGGGCTGTACAGCTGCCAGAGGTAGGACTTGCACACTCTGCAAACAGTTTGCAGCACAGTTCGTATTGGCGCTAGGTGAATGAAAATTTCATCAATAAAACCCCTTTGTAAGGGACATGCACCGGGGAGTAGTTTTTGTCTAATATGTTAACATGGTTACGGTACCACGTCTACATTTTCTAACTAGACCTTATTTCGCCACAGGCATCCTACGGCTAAAATATGCAAAAAAAGAAGTATACATCATTTTGCAAAAGTGTTATTATAGCTATCATGTATTGCATTTGCGTGGTGGACTACCACACTGACCACACTTTGCAACTTTCTTACATTTATTTACTGCTGAAATAGTTGTAAATCTTGGTCTGCTTCATGGCTGCATTGATGCTGTTCAACAGGGCCTCTCCCGGCTTGAAAATGAGGCCAAGAGCCTCATGGCCGATGTGCCAACGCTGTGTATACGTTGGCAAACTATGTTTGCAGCAATTTCAAAGTGCGATTGCGATGTGATGTGGCACCACAACTAGTGATTCACAACTAAGCTATGCGTCTGGTAACACTACAAGAATTCCAGTCAAAAAAGCTCCACGAAATCGTAAAAGTAACCAGCCTACCACTGAGGTGCTAGAAGCAGCCAAAACTATAACACATCAATAGCAGAAATATCCCTTGGAAATGTATGCTTGTTTGTATGCTTGTAGGTTAACAGCGGCTGTGAGTAACAAGTCTGTGAATGTCGCTACTGAGACGAAAAAGGAATAAAAACAAACTAGGCGTTTCTGAGTGGAGTTGCAACTGGTTGAATAGCAACCAGGGCAGTGTATTTGTCCTCTGTTCTCGTCAGAGCAGAACCACTTTTGTTTTTATGCCGTTTATTTTGGTCTTGGCTTGGCTGTGTCTTGCTTTCTATAGACACAATTACTTGTTTACATCAGCGGCACCAGCAGAGCACTTTCATTGCATTTATCAGATAGATTTGTTGCTCATACTGAAATGCAATGCAATAGACAATTTTTTAGCTATATTCTTCAGACTAGTGGGCACAAAACCTATAGGAAGTTTCATTAATTGGAGAACCCACTGCGTGCTCTCAAATATGCTCGCATATGCAGTCGCACGTGTGCTCTTCGTCGCAAGCCTGGAGAGCTTCTTTCCATTGCATTCCCACTGCAAGCGCTTCTTTTAGTCATTTCATAGCTGATTGACCTGCTCTTTGTTTGCTGAAGTTATAATTAATAATGACGGCACAGGTGTGTCTCTCTTCTTTTGTTTTCACTGTCGCTGTTACTGAACCCGGCGACGGATGGTGCCGTATGTAGTGCTAAAGGGACACTAAAGACACTAAATATGCTGTCAAAATCTTATAAACGGCATTTGGCGACACTGTCACCGCATATCCGGCTGCAAAAAATAAAATTATTGCCGAGATATTGCGATAAGAAGTTGTTTTTTTTTTTTTGTTCCCGCATATTGAATTCAAACTATTTTCTCCTACTACGTAGTAGGGTAGGATGACGCACACTATGACGCGAGAGAAGACTCTGTGATTGCTGGCGCGCAGGGAGCGGAGAATACTTCGCAGGTGCGTGCCGAGTCATGATCTTCATTCGATACACACTTAGGGTAGGCGCATCTGCTGCTCCGAGCTCGTATTTCAGGTGCCGCAGGCCCAAACCAAACTATCCGAGCACACATGAAATGCCTGAGCCGGAACATAACCGAAACTGAAGTGGACGCCTGTAGCGCCCTGTTAGCTGAGAGACTAGCGGCATCTACCGATAAGCGGACAAAATGACTATATTTTTATATTTGCCTTGCAAAATTTACATTGTCTTTTCATCTTTTCGTCATCGTTTACATGGGATAAAAGCATGTTTTCATATTCGAGACAAAACCGACTACCGCATTCAAACGGTCAACGTAATTCGCATTTGGGATCTCTTGCACGTCATGTGATTTGTAGTTGTGAGCCTCGGCCGTTTCGGCTGTGGCGGCGATACCTGTATTCCTGTTCTTCCTCTTTACTACCTTATAACAGCTCTGTTTTCAGTAAGAGTGGATTTTTTGTAACCAGGAACTGGCACTCTATCGATGCAAGCCCACTTCATTTTTGTCTTTAGTGTCCCTTTAAAATGTCTGTTACAAGCAAGACTGAGTATACTAAACTTTAAGGCTAATTTGTCCTTTATGGCCAACTGTCTTCTGCATCCAATGTTTGTTGAAAAAGAGGTCCATTTAATGAAAGTCCTAGAGCAGCCAACCATAGGGCGGCCAACACGATTGTCTGTTACATCCTCTTATAACGGCGTGGCGTTCAGCTGTATACAGTCGAACCCGGATATATCGAACTCGAAGGGGATCGCGAAATAGTTCTATATATCGATAATTTGATATACAGAAATCGGCTTGGGACGGCACTTACGATGCGAAAAAACGATACCGTATTTGTCGCGTAATCAACTCGCTCGCATAATGAACCCACCCTCCACTTTTGCACTCGAGAATTTCGAAAAAAAAAAAAAAAAGTGTTAAGGCCAGCTCACTCACATGCAAGTGATTGAGCGATCTCAGCGACGAGCAGCAGCGACAGAGCAAAAGATTGCCAACTTGTCGGAACTGCGTCCCTCTGCCGTTCGAGCCACCGCGGCAGCTCAAAACAAGGTTTCTGTGTCGCCGCAGCAGAAATCGGCAGCGTTTTCGCTTGCATGTCGCACTCCGTTTCGGTCGTCTCATCCACAGCTCATTTCTTGGCAGCGTGCCAAGATGCTGCGCAGCGATAACGTCGCGGCGTGTTTATCTTTTGATAGCTCCTGCTGCGGCGGGGAGCGAACTTGGCAGACTGCCTGTGATGGCCTAATTGCACAAGCCTGGTTTGATTTATCACGCCGCACTTAGGGGAGGGCGTAGTCCACTGCCACAAAATCATTGCAAAGCGTAATACAGTAGCTGCAAATGCTGTTTGAAACGATAAATGCTAAAAGCCGGTGTCATCATTGCAGCTGACCGCGTGCTTTCGTTGATTCATACATGTAAAGATAAACGACTCCCGCAAGAAAAAAAAAAAAATAATGCCGCTTCGTAACGTTTTATCTTATGCTACGCCGTGCGTAAAGCACAACGATATAAATAGATGACTCTCGAAAAAAAAAAAAAAAAAAATTTGCCGCTTTTTAACTTCCGCAGGCGCTATAGCCACGTCAGCCGCCACTCGCAGAGGGTTCGCAACACACATACGCTGGAGAAAGCGTCCGACGTTCTGTCTGAAAACGGGCTGAGCTGGCTTGGCGCATGTGTAGCGCGTGCTACTGCGAACGAAGGCCGGGAAAGAGGAAGGAGGGAGATAGCTCGGCAAAAGAATGGGCACACCCTTGCGCTTCGCTCTGTCGCGTTTTTCCCCTCTCGTTCCCACCGGTTCTCTCTGGTTCATTCACGCACATGGCTTGTAAACGTCACGTGCTGGCGCTCGGGAAACAATAACCGCAAATGCGCGCGCCTTGAGGGAATGGGCGCGGCGCTGCCCTAGCCGAACTGTACCCTCTCATTACTTCCGCGCGTGGCTTGAAAACGTCACGTGGCGAACGGCCGATCATCTTTGGGAAGGGCACACTTTCCAGTGCGTGGTGCGGAGTTCGATATATCGAACGACCGGTGAAATTGAGTTCGATATATGACGCGGAAAATCCCATGTTAAAACATGGGATTTTCAAGGGGATATTCTGTGAGTTCGATATAACCAAAATTCGATATATCCGGGTTCGACTGTACAATAGACTTCCTTTGAGATGAGTGTGAAGGGAGCAGAAACTTTACTCCTCTTATCAAAAGTTTGTCTCGACAGGATTGCCCCTTAAAAGAAATATATGAGCATGGTAGATGCGTCCTTATATATGCTACACAGGAGGCAGGACATGTAGTGCGAGGACAGGGTAACCGATGGTTGCTGAAGGTAAGAAATAAGGTTTCAAGGGAAGGAAAATGTGGCAAGGGGTAACAGAAAGTTAGGGGGTCTGATGAGGTTGAGAAGTTTGCGGGGTCATGTGGATGCAGCTAGCACAGAACTGGGTCAATTGGAGGAATAGGGAGGGACATCCGCTTTGCAGTTGTATAGTTTGGCTGATGGTGATGATGATGATTAGCTACATAAAAACAATCAGTAAAGGTAGCCCGAGAGGATAATTGCTAACAGAGCACGAACTAGCTTTTTTTAATAATTTCCTGAATATTTCTGGCCCTAGACATTCCTTTATGTGACCAACGACACATTACTAAAACTGTCAAAAAGGAGAAAGCTGAGTTCTATAAAAATGGCAGTTTTTTAGACCTGCCTCTCTTATTGACTGAGGTACATGCGAAACAGTGTGTCTTGAGTGAATTTTTCTATATATAGGAGATCGACCGAATGTTCTCATGTTTTCTGAGAATTGGTCTTTTGACACACACAGTTTCTGCATGTGGATTGGCCTTGAGGTCTGGCTACTTTGCCATTCTGGTCAGGGTCTGCTTGAACGGAGTGTGGGGAAGCATAGGTTGATATTTTTTTTATGAGGTGTCTCTTAATTACAGGTGCGCAAGTGGAGGAAGAAGGCAGGCTCTGCCGCCCGTCGGCAGAGTGCATTCACCGTTTTCTCTCAGGAGGCGGAGGGCCGGGAACAGTGCAGCCGCGTCCCCGAGGCTCGGCAGGCCCTCATGGAAGCCTACTTCGGCATGGATGAGAGGGCGCGCCACAAGTGAGTGTCAAGCAAGCTAGTGCATCAAGTAGCTTGTATCATATTTACTCTCGTATAACCTGCACCAAAATTTCAAACAATGCTCTTAAAAAGTGGGGGTGCGGGTTATGTGCGAATATTTTCCGGGGGTGCGGGGGAAGGGCGGTACTCGGCTACACGGCAATGCGTGGGCTCCACTGTGTAGTCCGCCATCCCCATTGTTATCGACGCTTGGCAAGCCGATAAGGAGCAAACAAAAAGCATAGCCAAATCCAGATTCACAGCATTGTCTGCTTATTCTCCACACCATTGGTCACTCTTTGTTCAGCCAGCTGTTGTTGGGCCTTTTGTCAGGTGCTGTTTTAACACCTAGTCATCCCAGTTTGCACTGTTGGCCTGCTTTGTTTTGGCACCATGAATGCGGCTTGGCGGCAGTCCTTCACAGTGAAAGAGAAGCTAAAAACTATAGCCACTACCAAAGAAACTGGCAACAGAGCTGCAGCAAAACAACATGACGTCGACGAGTTGTGTATTTGCGGCTGGAGGAAGAAAAAAGAGAGTTTTAAAATGAACAGGGACAGGCAAGCGTTTTGTGGTCCGAAGACTGGCTAGTACCCCCACCTCAAGACGTAGCTGGTCAAGTTCACTGAGGAGCAGAGGAGTCGTGGCCCCACTGTTTCGACAGGGAAGGTTCAAATGGAAGCCCTGAAGCTGGCCCGGGAAATGAACATGCCACGCGAGTTTCGTGCAAGCTGTGGATGGCTTTAGCGCTTTATGGCACGACATGGATTTTCGATGCGACGACGAACAATACTGTGCCAGCGGCTTCCTGATGCTTGTGAGCAAACCGTGGATGGCATCAGCGCTTTATGGCACAACACGGATTTTCGATGCGACGACGAACAATAATGTGCCAGTGGCTTCCTGATGCTTATGAGGAAAAATTGTTGATCTTTTAACGATATGTCATCGTACTTCGGAAGGAGCACAGCTATTTGCTGTCTCAGGTGGAAAGCGATACCAGCCAACTTTGTGCGTAAGAGCTTCAAAAAATGTGCCATCAGTAACAGCTTGGATGATTCCAAGGTCGACTACGTCTGTGAGAGTGGCGAAGAAGCCTCGGATGGCAGTAGTGAGAGCGGTGACGATTGAGAATTCGATAACCAGTCACATTGTGACGATCATTTCAATAAATGTTCTGAAAATGAAATGACCACAGAGTGTAGCTGCATCTTTCTAGTGCTCTTTTTTTTTTTTTTTTTTTTCCACATAGACGTGCGAGTTATACGCGAGGGCTTTTTTTTTTTCATTGAATTCAAAGGTAGGGGTGCGGGTTGTATGCATTATACGCGAGTAAATATGGTACTTCTTTAAGATCAACACAAATAGCTTGAGCTAGCTCCAGTCAGGTCACACTACATTGAACATTTTGCTGTAGCTAATAATATTCCTGATTCCCCGTCAGCAGGCCAATTAACAACTTTCACAGCGAGGTCCTGCTTCAATGAGAGCTGCCAATATATCACTTCACAGTGCAGCTGACAATGGAACCTAATGATGTGATTTTTCTGCTGCACAGCCACCTCGCATGCAAACCTGTGCCCACTGATGGGGAGGAAATACAGTACAACCTCGATAATTCGAACTCGGTTAATTCGAAATCCCGGATAATTCGAAGGTTTTCTGCGGTCCCGTATTTTCCAATGTAAATTTGGCCGGATAATTCGAACAGGCGGCCTGCGCCAGCCCGGTTAATTCGAAAATTTGGACTGCTATGCGGCAATGCCTGATCTATGTTTCGCCGCAAACGCGGCAAAACGACGGCCCTACGGAGCCGCGAGGCAAAGCCACATAGTAATGGTGCTGATTTATAGGCGAAGCGCCCCAGCCGGAGCACTCTCTGCACAAAAATCGGTCCACAGTGCGCCTCGCGCACCGCCGAAACACGCGCCTGCAGAGGAGAAGACGTGCTTCACTGCAACACGGCGGGCATACCGGTTTTTATCACGTGACCTCGCCCCCACTCCATCCCTTGGTGTGCTTCGCCCACTCTTCCCCTGTGCCTCCGACGCTGCAAGTACGCCACCACCACCGCCGCGCCGGTCTCGCCTGCGCCATTTCTTTGTGTTGTGCGCTGTGTTTAGGTGTCGGCTACTGTGCCGTTTTTTTGGGCGGGACTGTGCAGAAGTGCTAGCTTTGTGACCGTAGCAGTGCAGAAATGCCAAAGTACAAGACTTTAACGCTGCAGCAGAAGTTCTGCTTGATCCAGGAAGCAGGCAAGATCGAAGACCGAGTTGGCCAAAAGGCATGGCGTGCCGCTCTCGACGTTGTCCACAATATTGAGCAACAAGTCAAAAATACTAGAGGCTTACGGCAAGACCTATTCTTCGAAGCGGTCACGAGTGCGGGCTCCCACGTATCAGGATGTGGAAGCTGCTCTGCTTCGCTGGCTGCAGAAAGCAAACGCTGCCCACCTTCCCATCAATGGAACGCTACTGCGGGAGAAGGCCAACGACCTAGCTCTACAACTTGGGCACGAGGAATTTAAGTGCAGCAATGGATGGTTTTGCCGTTTTAAAGAACGCAATAATTTAACCTTTCTCACCGTCTGTGGTGAGAGCGGCAGCACTAACGAGAGCGTTGTCGAGGATTGGAGAAACCACACATTGGCGCCGCTGCTTAGCGAGTACGGTGCAGACGACGTTTACAACCTTGACGAGGCTGCACTTTTTTATAAGATGCTGCCGACAAAAACATTCGAACACCGCCATCAAGGGTAGGATTCTCTGATTACTTTCAGTAGTAATTCAAAATATGCCGAATAAAGGTAACACGTTCCTGCAATGAATTTTTTTGCCTAAGTCTTATAACAGTGCCAGACATTTAATGAAAACTGGTCAGCTTTTTAATGAGCACTGACCAGGATATGGCATTTTAAACAAACTAGCTCAAAGCATCGACCAGCGATTGGAGATAATCTGTGCAAACAACTACAGCTATGCATGCGCTAGAAAGGAGCAAAAATACAAATCAAAGCTCTCGCAAGCTCTGCCTTCAAAAGCCAGTTTTTCTGCTATCTACTCTGGCCCCCGATCCTGGATGGTGATGTCAACATCATGGTGGAAGAATAGACTAGGTGTCTGTGAACGGTGCTGCCTTCCCAGCAGGCGATGGTGACAATTGCCAGATTGTTTTCTGGCAGTTATGGCGTACCGGTATAACATCCACCTCGCATGCAAGAGGACCGGAGCTCGAATCCCGGTGCCTCACAATTCTCCACCGGATAAGAAAAAAAAATTGAAAAATAAAATAAAATCCGCATGTCGATGGAATTGCATAAACAGGTTTTGGGTGCGACCGGATGCCGGTGAACACCTCCGGCAACGCACTTCCTCACCAGAACAGGAGTTGGCCACCCTGGTGCAGTAATTGGCCGCAACCTCCCATGATTAGTCCTGTAAAACGCCAGCCCTCAATCAGCAGTGGCTACGGAACAACTGACCATGGCGGTGGTCAGACCTGTGACACAGCAGGGGGTGCTAAGAATTCCTGTCTCCGCTGGACAGGCCGCCATTAGAAACTTACTCTGGCAACGTTTAACGCTAGAACCCTAGCTAGTGAAGCTAGTATAGCAGTGCTGTTAGAGGAATAAGTGGGCATGAAATGGAATGTATGACATCCCATTTCAGGGCTTAGTGAGGTTAGGAGGCCGAATGAGGCATATACTGAACTGAAAGATGGGCATGTACTGTGTTATCAAGGTTTACCGGAGAGGCGAGAACTAGGAGTAGGTTTCTTTGTCAATACGTATATAGCGGGTAATATAAATGAATTCTATATTATTAATGAGAGGTTGGCAGGCATCGTAATTAGGCCTAATAGGCGGTATAAACTGAAGGTTGTACAGGCCTATGCACCTACATATAGTTATGATGACCAGGCAGTTAAAAGCTTCTACGAAGATATAGAATTGGCAAAAAGACGCAGTATACTGTACTAATGGGCGACTTCAATGCTAAGGTAGGAAAAAAGCAGGCAGGAGACCAGGCAGTAGGTGCCTATGGCATTGGTTCTAGGAATAGCAGAGCGGAGTTACTAGTTGAGTTTGCAGAATGCAATAACTTAAGAATCATGAATATGTTCTTCAGCAAACGGAAGAACCAGAAATGGACATGGAAAAGTCGTAACGGGGAGACTAAAAATGAAATTGACTTCATACTGTGTTCAACCCCCGCCATCATGCAAGATTTAGAGGTAATCGGGAAAGTGCGATGCAGTGACAACAGGATCGTAAGGTCCCGAATTAGTCTAAATCTGAAGAAGGAACACAGCAGATTAGTAAGAAAGAAACCCATCAACGAATTAGCGGTGAGGGGGAGGGCAGAAGAGTTCAGGATCTCGGTACAGAATAGATATTCAGCTCTAACTGAGGATGATGATATTACCCTAGAAGCAATAAACAATAATTTCAGAGATATCATTACTGAGTGCGCTGTAGAAGTAGGCGGTAGGATAGCTAGAGAGGATACCAGTATGCTGTCTAAGAAGACTTTATTAAGACACGCCAGAGTATGAAAGCTTCCAATCCAACAGACCAGATAGAATTGGCAGAGATATCAAAGCTAATCAATAAGCGCATGGTGCCCGATATAAGGAAGTATAACATCTCCCCAGTACTATTCACAGCTTGCTTAGAGGGAAGTATTCTGACTTGGAATGGGAGCAGTTAGGGATAAGGGTAGATGGAGAATACCTTAGTAACCTGCGATTTGCTGATGACATTGCCTTGCTAAGTAACTCAGGAGATGAACTGCAAAGAATGATTGATGACCTAGACAGGAAAAGTAGAAAAGGTAGGATAGAAAATCAATATGCAGAATACTAAGCTAATGTTCAACAGCCTCGGGAAGGAACAGCAGTTTACGTTGGGTAGCGAAGCACTGGAAGTGGTAAGCGAATATGTCTACTTAGGACAGGTAGTAACCGCAGATCCGGACCATGAAAAGGAAATAACGAGAATAACAAGATTGGGATGGAGGGCATTTGGCAAGCACTCGCAGATTGTGACTAGCAGCTTACCAGTGTCACTCAGGAGGTTGCATCTTACCTGTACTCACTTATGGGGCTGAAACGTGGAGGCTATCCAAGAGGATTGTACTTAAGTTAAGGACAACGCACAGAGCTATGGAACGAAAAATGGTATTGGTAACATTAAGAGATAGGAAGCGTGCAGAGTGGGTCAGAGAATTAACTCGTTACTGACATTGTAGTGGAAATTAAGAAGAAGAAATGGGCATGGGCAGGACATGTAGTGCGAAGAGAGGATAACCGATGGTCGCTTAGGGTAACAAACTGGATTCCAAGAGAAGGGAAGCGTAGCAGGGGGCTGCAGAAAGTTAGATGGGCGGATGAGGTTAAGAAGTTTGCAGGGGTGAAGTGGATGCAGTTAGCACAGAACCGGGTTAATTGCAGAAATATAGGGGAGGCCTTCGCCCTGCAGTGGGTATAGTCAGGCTGATGATGATGATGATGTTGTTTTCTTGGAGCACCGGTAAATGGCGCTGGCAGTTTAGATGGTCAGTGGGTGCATGAGAAGCCAAGTGGGAAACTAAGAGAGTGAACTGCCTTCTCTCCACCGCCCTACCTAATTCGTTAGTTGCTCATACGGTGTCGCTGCCACGCGGCTACCTCTAGAACCGCTGGCACCAGGCTTAACATGGCACCTGCTGCCCTACTTCTACGCTGCTTGTCTCATTACGTACTGCTTTTAGCTTGCCATTCTCTTTCAAGTGCTGTTTCTGACGCAGCCACAAATTATTATCACGTCCACGTATGCGTGTAGTTAAACAAAAAATGCAGTTTCCGAGTCTAAAATCTTCGTTCCTTTGCGCAGCACTCGAACTTTGCAGCCAAAGACAACATGAACCTGCATACACATTTTTCTTAAGATTGTATGTTCCTTAATATCTTCGTGTTGCAAGTCGATTATAGACATCATGAACATTTAAATCAGCGTGAAAGAACTGGCACAAAGACTGAATACGGAAATTACATGACTAGAGCTGCTTGTGGTTTTCGTCTTCCTTTAATCGTCACTGTTTGCCTTTGCTACTTATGATCTCCTTCATAACAAAGGTTAGCATTGAAAAACTTTGTACCTAGGCTGTGACAGATTTTTGTTGCAATTTAGCTTCAATTATTTCATATAGTGCATCACTAGTGAGCAGTGACATTGACTGATGTAAATTATAAACTACTAGACATGTGCGAATAGTGAATTTCCAAGCAAATACGACGCTGATAGTCATTCTGTTCCAATATTTTCTAAGCGAAGCAAACACAATTGTAAAAAAAAATATATTTAATTCATACTGGAACTCGTAGTTTTCGGAATTCACAAGATAGTTAAAATGAAAGGAAAGCACCACTAGTAGAATAGTCTGGAATATTGATTGAGACTCCTGCATGCTCTTCGGCCAAGATGCTCACTGCATGGTGCAATGTAAAAACATGTCAGGAAGCAGGAGCTCCCTCCTCGTGGTGACAACATTTCGAGATGCTGAAAACAGCCTTTCACTGGACACCTGTGTTGCTGGTAGTATTCCAATGTACAGTTGAGCAACTTTTGCCAACAGTGGATAAGTTTCCTTGCCGGTGGTTCTCCACCAGAGGTATGGGTTTTCTGTTTAGGCCTTAGAGCTGAGTGCAGGTAGCCTTCTAACTTTTGCAGTGTCCGTCTTGATGCAGTGTTCACAGTGCTGGTCGAGGCCAAAGCTCTAAAAACACTCCACACATCACTGTCTGTAGCTGGTGCCGATGCAGTAATGCTGTACTCCACATCTTCCTCCAATGGAAGACTTTTCTCTCCTGCTGAACACACCTGATCCTTCAGCCGCTGTGCCTCACTAGAAAGACTGTAGCACACTCACTTGAACCGGGGATCCCAAGACCATGCTCAAAGCATATGGGATTTGCATTTTTATATCCACAAATCGGGTCTTCATGTTCTGGACCATGTTTCTCACAAATATGGCATCTTCGTCACCATCGTGCTGCTTCTGTGTCAGAAGTTGCATGCAATGCAACTTCTCCCTAGTGGCTTCTTCTACACATTTCAACACTAATGTCACTGCATCCATTAGGCACCACTCGGTTGATGACAAATTATCAATCGTGTGCGGTGGTACAGTTGTAAGACGCCGGACTACTGTGGCGGAGTTCTAGCAGCTGCATTTCGATGGAGGTGAAACGAAGAGGCATCCGTGTGCTGTGCAGTGTTAGTGCACGTTAAAGATCCTCAGTTGGTTTTAATTATACCCTGTAGCCTCTGCCACAGCTCCTATTTCTCTCTTTCCACTTTCACTCCTACATTCCTCCCTCCCTCTATGGTGCGGTTGTCCACAGAACAAGTGTGACAGATACTGCACCTTTGCTTTCTTGTGAACCAATTATTATTATCGTTTGGACAAGTCCGAGGAAATTTCTGGGTGCAGCCTCAGGAGCCGTGTCATCATTTCATTCGCTGTTCCACCGTGTCATAACGTCTTGGATGACCTCCAGTAGTTCTGTTCCCATACTGGCTTGTACATCCTTGAGGCATGTTCTAGCTACAGCACTCCTCTTGTAATGTCCAACAACTGCTCGCGCCTTGGGGCAAAGCGCCTCCAAGTGGGATCTTTGCTTCTTGGCATCAGTGATTCACAACTGCAGTGTATTCGCTAAGCACTGAAGTCCCCTCTACGGTGTCCCCGTCACCACTGAAACGAAATTCCATCTATTGTCGGGCCCTGCTGGGGTGGTGCAGTGGTAAGACGCCCAACTACTGTGCCGGAGTACTCAGGTTTGAACCCGGCCGCAGCGGCTGCGTTTCCATGCGAAACGAAGAGGCATCTGTGTGCTGTGCGATGTCAGCACGCGTTAAAATCCCCAGGTGGTCGAAATCACTCCATAGCCCTCCACTACGGCTCCTGTCTCTTTCTTTCCACTTTATCTCCCACCTTCCTTCCTTCCCTTACGGCGTGGCTCAGGTGTCCACAAAAACAAGTGTGACAGATACTGCGCCTTTCCTTTCCTGTGAACCAATTATTATTATTATTATTTATCTATTGTCGGTGACAATATAAACAGGAATATCCTGTGGCAGATCCCGTTCGGCAGCAAGTTCTAGCAGAGCATTTTTCAAGTTGTCCGCCGTGTGGCCTTGAGGCATGTGCTTGCAGCAAAGGTTGAAATTGTGCAGTTCGAAGTTTTCATCCTGCATGTGGCACGTCAGCGAAATATAGCTGTCCGTTGTCAGCGAACTCTAAACTCCATTCTGAAAATGATGTCGCAGCTCGCCTTTGATTCGGTACACTTCCTTGGAGTATAGTTCCGGCACAACACTCTGGGAAAACATGGTCCTGGACGGTAGCTGGTACTTTGGAGCAGCAGCCTGCATCAATGCAACAAACCCTGGTTTTTCCACAACCGAGTATGGAGGAAGGCCTGTCACAAGGAACAAAGCCGTTTTCTTTGTCAGCAACTTGACTAGTGCGCTGTCGCTTTTGAGCACTGCCCTGAAAGCTCCAGGTACCAAAACACTTGCTTCACGCTTCTTCACATCACTTGCCTTTTTTGTCACTCTGGGCACTCTGCATCTTTTCAAACCCACTTGAGTTGTTCTGGATGGCACTTTAAGTGATTTACCAGAGTCGTGGTAGTGCCAGTCAGAGTCTTCAGGTTCATTTTGCACTTGTCACATTCCGCGTCTTTCAGTCCACGGTCGTAAAAATCTCAGATCGCACTATAGCACAACTTCGAATGTGGTTCATTCATGGTTTAGTCGTGCTCGCACTGGTTAAGAAAAGCAGGAGAATAAACACGACACAACGGAACCAATACTCGACTTAACAGTGACAACAAAGAAATGTACGCGGTCTAGCTGCCTAACTACGTTGGGGACTGATGATAGTGATGATGCGCAAACGCTCAAGCAGCTTTACTGATTGTGCAGAGGATATCCCATTCGCCAAAATAAGTCTTCAAACACATTTTAATACGTAACGAGCATGAAAAAGCAATAATCGATCGATATGCAATTATGATTTCTTCATGTATATTATACAGAAAGCCTTCGGCCGACTGGGCCTCGAGCGCATCACTTAATATGGCCACAACCAGGAAGTTGTTTCTTGGTTTTCTGCTGTGGTTTTCGCTCCACGTTACTGCATCCTCCTCGGTATGCTTGCGAAAATATTTGAGCAGATTAACGAGCTTCTGTGATTCAGGAATGGCCGGACACCGTGTGAAGTGACAATTTGGAGTCGGTTTTCTAATTTCGGGCAAGCGTGCTTTAGGAGTCTAGTCTATCTGAGCGCAGTCCAATGGTACCACGACAAATTCCACAAGTTGTTTACATAGAAGATGCATTGTAGACTAGTTTTGATTACATTTTCCGAACTTGCAGTCTATATCTTACAACATTAGTTCAGCGCTACCACGAGGGACTAATACTCCTTAAAGCACCCGGACCCTGCTGTTTGATTGCTATCAAAGGGTAAAAGTATAGTTTCAAAACTCATAGCACGATTCTACATGTCGCCACTTGCCACTTTCAGTATATTTAATGATTACAACTCTTTCATAGCCCTAGTTAAAGGTACAGTCTTTGTCAAAAGTTTAGAGCCCAGGGGTCTGCTTCTGAGCCATTCCATGTGGCTTGTAAGGCATTCTCAGGTTTCCAAACTTGCTGAAGGCAAGAAAACTTTTTGTCCTACCCTCTCCAATGGCTAGGACTTCCACGATTGTTAGAGAAGCCTTAACATACAGCTTCAAAGCAAACGCTCTGGGCTCTAAAATTTTGACAAAGGCTGTACATGTTCCTACAGGCTCAACCTTTGAAACTTTGAAAATATTTGAATTTCCGAATACTGATATTCAATTCAACACCTGAATCGATACGACATTATTCGCTTTGATATTCGAAAGATTCGAATATTCGCATAAACCTATAAATTATCCTTGAAGTGTAACATTTTTATCACCTGCTGGTGCTGCAAGGACTGTATAGGTACTCCGTACGAAATCAATTGGAGATTTCCTGCGTGATTCCTTGCGTGCAATGCTTGCAACCAGTAGCTGTACTGCATGTGCACAAAATTCAGAATATGTGCTGAATTTTATGGTGACTTGGGGCGACATTCCTAGCTAGTAGTAGCCTTTGTAGTACCCAGGAAGTTGTCGCTTTTCTCGTTATAAAGACAGAATTACTCTGATTATCAAGTGATCACAGCTGTAAAAAACTTTCGTCAGGGCTTGTCATGTCACTCAAAATCGATGCCTACCAGTGGTGCTCCAAAAGAAATAAGCATAAGCTGAAATGAGTCTTGTAGAGCATCGTTGCCACCTTCCAGACACAATTCTGTGCATTTCGCTTGTCTAGGCAACAGGGTGCGATGACATATATTCTGAAATCAAGGGAAAAGCAGGGCCACTGAATATGAGGTGAACGTACGCCTACAGTTGTATGAACATGTACTGATGTTGAGATGCGGGCGTCCACCAGTATCATGAATAGGATAAAAACCGTAAATGTTCTCGGTATTCCTGTTGCTCACGGCGCATGTGTGTCTGCTGCCTTTCTTGCCACGATTAGAGCAACCTCAGTACAACATGCACTTGCCGATCTATGTCTTCAGTAGTTGCATTCTTTGCATACCAGATCAGTCACTCCTTCGTCGGCTGGTTTCTACTGCACTTGAAATGCATACACGCACAATGCTTGTTCTTTGACAGCAGAACGGAGCCTACATTGAGAGCTTTCCTGACAAAATAGTACACCTGTACATTAATTTTAATGCAGCCTCTGCCAGTGCTGTGCTGCTGCCAATTAGCCATATCATATTGGATTTCAAGTGGCGCCCTCTTTAGGTTGTGGAATTCGCAAATAAGCACACATTGTCTCATGACCTTGGCGCCCTCGCCACTAAGTAGGGAAGAGAGCATGGCATGCTAGTGTGCATGTAATGCACAGCGATCTGAGCGCACACGTGCCTTGTCCATACCCAAGTGCCCCAAGAGGGGTGGTGTTTTTGGGTGGTGTTAATAATATATTTTTTTTCTAAGACTTGCTTGGTACAGGAGTGTCTAGTATCAAATTGTAGAGGAGGAATTCCTCTTGACAATGGTATTAGTGACAATCAGCATATTTATTGAATAAGTGATGAAAAAAAAAAATCTGCAAGAATTGCAGTTAAATAAAAACGTGCCAACACATCAGAAACATCAGTTTCTTGACACAAATAAAAAAAATTTTAAAAGATTTGTTTTTCTACAACAGGGACAAAAGCAGCATTGCAGCAAATTCTAGCTTTCTGTTTAAAATATTCGCTGGGCTAAGAAAGAAAACGGTAGTCGAGGTCGACTACACTGAGGTCGACCCCTGGCTGTCCTCTAGTAGAAAACACGACTCTCTGCGCTGCCGACGGCAAGTAATACTGCCCAAAAGACGTCACCCTGCTGATAGCAGTTGTGACCTTCAGAACAATGATCTCTTCCGATCAGCGCGCAGCAAGAGCGGAACATATCAGGAACGAAAGCAAAACTTATCAGGGCATGGCTGTCGACGTTCTGGGTCAGTTTGATGTAGTTTCGCTGTCAATACTGAAGTCTGAAGAGCTGAATTCGTCTTCCGAGTAACCACTGCTTCTGTTCACATCCAAAAATGAGCTCTCTGATATGTCAACTTCTGCAGAAACACCCCGTTTCCGCGCAACATGAACACGTGACGTTGATGCCGTGATGTAAGCAAGGAGCGCCGATCACCTGACTCCGGAGACCACCTGGACGGGCGCGGCACAATGGAAAAAATAAAGTCAAAATCAAAGCTGAAAAAAGGGTTCCTCTATTTCCCACTCTATGATGCCACTTGTCAAGAAGCACTTCGAGAGCAGGAAAATTCGAATCGTGAAACCATTGATAGCAGGCTGTCAATGGGAATAAGCGCGGAGAGGAAAGTGCTAAGCATGGTGGCTAGCACGTGGCTGCTGGAAAGAGCGCAGCGCAGCCATTATGGGTACACTATAGTATTCACGCTTCTGGGCTCGTCTGCTGGCGTGTTCTGTATGTCGAATTATTAATATACAGAACTATTTCGCAATCCCCTTCGTGTTTAATATATCCAAGATTGACTACAATAGCAACAATGATTGGCAACATCATTGGCTGGTGATGTGCAGAAAAAAATAGGCCTCGGAATGCATTGGTTATGGAATATTTTTTTCTTTTGCCCGATTCTCCGATTATGATCATTCCTTTTAGATGGAAAAGTCCTTTTATTATTTTTTTTGTGAAGTTGACAACTTTGTGGCATTTCCTCCGCAGGCTGAACAGGTCTGTTGTGAAGCCTGCTGACCCTGTCTGCTCCAAGATGAGGAGCGATGTCCATCTGGGTGCTGTGTCCGAGCGGCTGGACGCCCTCATCGAGGACTACGTGATGCGGAATCCCCATGGCCTCCTGGACTCGGCGGAAGGGGGCATCCCAGCAGATGACTTCCGCAACATGGTCTACATGCGTAACATGCAGGCCATCTGTGATCCCGGGGAGCCTGTGGGCCTCCTGGCTGCTCAGGTGCGTACTCCCGGACAACTTTTCCACTCCAAATGAGCATTCCGGAAGTACTATGTTCTTGCGATGTATAAATTTATGTACTACTCATTCAGATCAGACCATTCTGCAGAGGGCTCACATGTTTCTAATATCTGCACAAGCCTAAAATTAATTCTTTAGCTGAAGAATAAATCTGCATAGAAAGGGATTTCATAGTAAAGCCTGTGCTTTTGGCTGGACTTTAAGTCAACTACTTACGAAACTTCATCTTCCTGGCATTTCTGCACAGTGTTGTGGATGCCATTTTCTTCTCATGGCAGTTTTGGCAGCAGATGTGTGCCACCTCAGGGCAAGCAGTTCCTGAAGCGCACTCCTTCCCCTTTGCATCCCCAGAGCATCGGGGAGCCTTCGACACAAATGACACTCAACACATTCCACTTTGCTGGACGTGGCGAGATGAATGTGACCTTGGGGATCCCACGGATGCGGGAGATCCTCATGGTGGCCAGTGCCAATATTGCGACGCCCACCATGGATCTACACCTGCTGCCACGGCCGGATGCTGAGCAGCGAGCGGAGGAGCTTCGTGTCCGCATCAGCTCGGTCAACCTCTCACAGGTAGGTGGGAATACTTTATTAACATACAGTAAAAGCTCGTTAATTCGAACTTCACGGGACCGGGAAAAAAGTTCAAATTATCCGATGTTCGAATTATCGAATGGCCTCGAAAAAACTGACCAAAACCGTTTGTACTACGGTAAATGTACCATATTTAGTCGTGTAACGAACTCGCTCGCATAATGGACCCACCCAGCCCCGATTTGTGTCTACGAATCTGAAAAAAAAAAATAATAATAATAATAAAGGCGGCAGTCAACGCGTCCCTCTGTTCCGCGTCTTCACGGTCCGCAACACATTTCTTGGCAGTGCGCCAAGATGCTGCGCGGCGATAACGGCGTGTTTATCTTTTGACTTTAGCTCGGGCAGGGGGGAGGAAAGCAAACTTGGCAAAGTGCCAGCACTTATCCGGTTGTGCAAGCCTCCTTTTCAGTATGTTCGCTTTATCATGCTATGAGCGACTTGGGCGGGCGGCGCCGTCTACTGCCACTCCAATCATCGGAGCGAACGGTGCTGAAAGCCGGCGTCATGATCGCGGCTGACTTGCGTGCTTCCATTGACGACTGATGGGTGGAAGGATGGATCGCTATCGCAAAAAAAAAAAAAAAAAAAAGTTTAACCCATAGTGCCCGTCCGAGATCATAGCCTTTTATGGGCATTGGCTGGGACCGCGCCGACAGTACTTATCTCTATTTCCAAATTAACAGGGTTGGAATTAACGAGTATTTAGTTGCGAGCTACGGAGGTTGCGCAGAAGAGAGAGCAGGCAGCCGCCGCCGCGCGGCCATGCACTGACCTTGCCGCGGCCACGTCCCCTCCCTTCAAAAGCCGCCGGCCGCCACGCCGGTCATGGCGCCATTTAAGTTTTACCCACTCTTCCGTGGTTTTACCTGGTTCCTTATTCTGTCCCCGTTTTGGATGTGCGCAGCCTCATGCCTACCGATCGCGGAGATTTTTTTTTTTTTTTTTTTTTTTGCCGCGTGATGTGCGCCAAGCCGCCCAGACGCGGCGGCGCGTAGTTCGAATTATCCGTAGCGGAACCGACTCGCGTTCGAATTAACGGGCTTTTTTATACACAGATCTCTCTGGAGCTTGGCCGGACCAAGTAGTGTAGTTCGAATTATCCGAAAATTCGAATTATCGAGGTTCGAATTAACGAGCTTTCACTGTATGAATATTGGGTTACTGACCCCTGCTTGGTTATGTTAATAATGCTTCACCCTGACCAGGTGGTGTTCCATTGAATGTTAGACTAGGTGGGAAGACTACCTACATGCCACTTTTTTTACAAAGTGGCCAAAACATCCAAGAAGCATGCCATTTTGTGCAGGAAAAAAACATCCATTCCTTTGGAGACCTCATTAGTGCTGGCTAGTTCCAAAGCACTTTCGGTGCGGTTTCAGTACGGAGCACGTTAGACCTGGACAGTGGTGTGCAGCAATATCTGCCGGCATGGGTGCACACTAGTTTCACTTGTGTGCTACGGATGAGCATCGTGCTAACATTTATTTTCCTTATTTTGGTGCATCTTCATCATCATCATCAGCCTCACTATACCCACTTCAGGGCAAAGGTACACCCTTACTCCTACAAATAACCCGGTCCTGTGCTAGCTGCATCAATTTTACCCCTGCGAACTTCTTAACCTCATCCGCCCACCGAATTTTCTGCTGCGCCCTGCTACGCTTTCCTTCCCTTGGAATCCAGTTTGTTGCCCTATGCGACCACCAGTTGTCCTCTCTGCGCACTACCTGCCCTGTGCATGCCCATTTTGGTGCACTGCTGTGTAACCGGCAAAGTGACGATGGTTCTCCCAACAGAACTACACGTTGTTGGTATGTTTGCACTGCAGCTGGAGCAGTCGCATATGTGGCACATCGTCCAAGGCACCAATTTGGGCAAACACGGGGTCCCTATCTTAGGCACGGTGTCATAACCACCAAAATGGCCCAAAGGCACCGTGGCTTCAGCATAGACTCCTCCCGCATAATGAAAGCGAGTGCATTTATAGCACAAATGGGGACAAATAATATTCTGCATTTTATAATCAGTGTAGCAGTAGTGTTTACTGCCTGATGGCATTCTTAGAGATTTCTGCCACCCTCCAAAAATTTCACCATGGCGCTGCTTTCGTAATGACACAACACCAGTACTGAGAGATTTTCGGAAATACAGTTATAAACATGGTTATAACGAAATTGTAAAATGTCCGAGATTTTTCGTTACTTTCAAGTTTTCGTTAGATGCAGTTTGCACGTGAAGACCCAAAAGGACAATGTAGAATGAAAATCAGATTAAGAATTGTTGTAAGGGAAAACGCCTTGAAGGTGTTTACAGTAAATCAGAATTATTTGAAGTCATAGAAGCGGATGTTTTGCGAGACTGCGGCGGCAGCCTCCACCTCCTCTGCGGCTCGTGTGACGCGTCTGCGAGAGAGCGGGGAAAGGGGATGGAGGAGGAATCGGTCTTCGGGAGAGCTCGCACGTTGGCGCCGCCACCGCCAGCCCCCTACGCCCCGCTCACCATGCTGCGTGCTCGCCCACCACTGTTGCCCATGGAAACCGCCTCTGTCTCGCGTCGCCAGTGTGCGCCGCTGTTCCCGCTACCGACGCGTGGAAGCCCGCGAGCAACCACGTGACAGCGATGGACGCGGGCTGCTTGCCCCATGTCTTTTTTGTTTTTTGTTTTTTTGCAGCTTTTAAGCATGAACTATTGTAGTGCCATGTTCCGACAGCGAAAGCAGCAGAGACTGCTGCATCTGAAACACGGTGTGTTGTATCAACTGCAGTCACTCGTTGCTATAGTAAGCGTTCCTCTCACTTCAGTTCGTGTTTTATTATCTTAAAACTTGCGGGGTTCTGCCAAATTTCCATTAACTCAGCACTAGTTAAGAGACAATTGGCGCCGCGAGTTCGTTACATTAAGGTGAACCACTGCGACATGTTCGTCACATGGAGTTTTCAAATACATTCACTTCAATGGGGGCAGCGTTGGAGAATTGAAAAACTTCGTAATATTGAGGCATTTGCTACATGGAGGCTCATTACATAGAGGTTTAACTGTAAACATTGCTCAGTAATTGTTCAATAGGGGTGTGTGAATGCTGAAGAAACTATCGAACCAAATAAAAAAGAATGATTAAATATTAAATCGAATATTGAACTTTGTTCAACATGACAAATACAGTTAAACCTGATTATAATGAAATTGTAAAATGACCGCGATTTTTTGTTACATGC
Organism: Amblyomma maculatum; assembly: GCF_055883805.1. NCBI lineage: Eukaryota > Metazoa > Arthropoda > Arachnida > Ixodida > Ixodidae > Amblyomma > Amblyomma maculatum. The sequence goes on along the minus strand of NC_139351.1, from coordinate 36,759,450 downwards.
AGATTTCGCGGGAGGACCCATAAGAACAATGTAGAATGAAAACGAGGTTAAGAATTGATGTAAAGAAAACCACCTTGAAAGTGTTTACAGTAAATCGGAACTATTCTAAGTCACAGAAGCGATGAAATGTTTTGGAATCGTGCTGATAGCGCGGCATGACTGCAGTAACAGCCCTCACCTCCTCTGCGGCTCACGCGGTGGGCCTACAATGCATTGGGGAAGTGGGGGTGGAGGAGGAATCAGTCTAAGGGAGGGGGCGCGCGTTGGCGCCGCCACTGCGCGCGCTCGCTCACCACCGTTGGCCAAGGGAACTGACTGCCTCGCGTCAGCAGTGTGCTCCGCTGTTGGTGCTAGCTAATAGACAGTCGATGCCCCGAGTTCATTATATCAAGGTCAACCGCCGCAACATGTTCATTACGTGCAGTTTTGAAATACATGCACTTCAATGTGGGCGGCGTTGGGGAATTGAAAAACTTCGTAATATCGAGGAATTCGCTACATAGAGGTTCTTTACATAGAGGTTTAACTTTATGCGCAGTGCCTTCAAGGCGCCTTCATTCAGCCTTCAAGAGACCGGGAACAATGTTCAAATTATCTGAAAGTTTGCATTATCAAACGTCCTTAAAAAACATACCAGATTCATTTGCATCACTGTAATCTTTATCTAATGAATTCCTGGAATATGGACGTCTATACATTTGAGATGAAAACTAAGCAACAACAAAATTAGCATGGTTTTCTTTTTTGCACACACAATTGAGAATGCGGACCAGAATCATCACAGCTTCCGCAGCCCTCTTCACAGTGTGATGCAGTAGTAGTGGTGCCTCTTTGCAAATAACCCGATCGCATTCTGAGGATGTTTCACCACAGAGGCTGTGCAGTAATGTATGCGTGGTGAAGTATCCTCAAAACGTGGCGGTTCATTGTGCTTGAAGCACAGAGGAAGCACGTGGGTCTAAGAGAAGAAAATATGTGCAAGTGTTGGAATAGCATAGCATGATCCCAAAATAGTAGAACTAAAATACCAGTCACGCACGAAGCAGTGTCCAAACACTGCAGCTGGTCAATGCAAATGGCAGCTGCGGGATGGCTTTATGAGAAGTGAAGCTTAAACTGTTGTCGCGTAGTGCTGACAAGGCCGATAACAACAGATGAAGAGTCTGAGAGTGCAGTAAAGAAACGTTTTATTGTGCTGACTTGAGCCCGCAAACGAACTGAGCGATTTGGCAGCGGTGATAACAGCAATCGTGCTCGCAGGTCATCGAACAAAGAATGCCAGTTTCGCTCGCCAGCGCTCAATTTAAAAGCGATGATGAAAGATCTAAATAAAACTGTGAACAGTGCCTAGCATACCCTGGAACATTGTAGAAGCACACGTGCATGCCTGGAATTTTTTTAGATACACTCGAAGCATCTTCTGCAACAAAGGAAATGATAAAGCCGCGTCTTGCGATAACTAGCATGAACAAACAACGAGTACATAATCGATACGTGCATTAGAATCACAGTGATAAGGCTGCATGCCGGCAGATGTTGAAAAAGCAACAAATAGATTTGGATGGTTCGCAGCACTATGCTCCTGGGCTGTATTTCGGCCATGGGGGGCTTCTGATAGCCATTGCACCTGCTACAGAGTGCATGCCTAAGGTGTGTGGGTAGCACTCTTCCAAGCAATTCATGTCGGGAAGGTCTATTTGCACAATTACTGTCTTTATGGGTCACGCCTCGATGTGACCCCACATTTGGATTAACGAGCGTCCGACTTTCGATATTTGCATAGCCGTCTGCCGGATTCGCTTTTCTTGTTCGAATTATGGAATTTTAAATTAACAAGGGTTGAATTAACGAGATTTTACAGTACCTCTTCTGCCCTGCACTGGCACTGAGCCTGTTACAAAACTTATCGACTGCTTGGTAATCTGAATACTGAGTAATAATTCGAGAGCATTTTATTTGATTTGTAACCTGTTATTTGAGTATTCACACACCCCTACTGTCCAGTCTGTTGCGGCATCATTGTGGTTCTATTTCAATGTTTGGGTTGTTATCTTGCAGTGCATTTATTTTAAATTCTTTGTGTTTTGTGTGATTTATGCCCTCCTGCATGGCTGGAAGTGCCTGTAATACAAAGTAAATTTTTTATGGGTCCAATGTGTTTCTGCGTGTTAGGATTGGACTTATGCCAGCACGAGCCCTTCCTGCCAACCCCTGTCAGGCTGTTCTGTGAAGGGGGCTGCTTTCATGTCTGCTCCCCATACGGGAACACTTACTTGTCCTCCATCCCAGCTGTGAAGACACCAGGGTGGCCAATTTGGTGTTCATGGTCCCCTTTTCCTCCTCCTCCTCTCAGGTACTGGAGAAAGTGACGGTCACAGAGATGCTGCACGTCAGGGGAAAATCGTGAGTGGTGCTTTCGTCTGCTTTGACTCTCTTGAGGTAACATAATATCAGTGACACTGCCCTTGTGCCAAACCAGATTAGCTTCATTGTCCCAATGAAAGTTGCACCAAGCTACCTTAAGCTCATAGCTTTTGAATCGATAATGCTCTGGCTACCCAGGCAATCCTAACTTTAGCCACCACTGCTATTTCAAAAGGTATAGGTTACTTTGAATATTAGTTATAACGGTCATCAGTCACAAAAATGAATGTTGCAATGCAGACTTCTGTGGCTTACTTTTTATTAGTGTGATTGACACACTGCATTTTACATCTGCCCTTTTACACGCAATTTTTCCGGCAGTCTGAAATTTGCGAGCGAAACAAAATTCGTCATGTGCATACAGAACCCGCGATTCAGAAGTTTTAGGATGCGTTATGCCATGGCATAACTGGCCGGTCAGAACGAAAAAGCGCTAGCCGGAAATATCGTGTTTACTCGCATAATGAACCCACTTTTTTTTTTTTTCAAGGAAAATCTGCGTGAGTTTAAGGCGAGGGTTCAATACGCGGGAAAAGTTGAGATCCTTTTTTTTTTACAAGTCCTCCATCCCAGCCATCAGTCATCAAAGAAAGCACGTGGTCAGCCGCAATCATTAATACCGGCTCTTTGCATCGTTCCCTTCAAAAAGTGCTTGCTGCTGTCGCATGTTCCAATGATTATGTGGTAACAGACAGCGCCCACCCCATCGCTGCGTGATAAAGCAGATAAAGCAAGCATACTTTACTGAAAACCAGGCTTACGCTACAGAACGAGCCAAGCAGGACCGCAGGCACACCTCTCAAAGCCACTTGCACTCTGCCAAGTTCACACCCCTCACCTCCTTGCCATCTCTAAAGCTAACGCTAAGAGTCACACCGTGCTGTTCTCACTGCGCAGCATCTTGGCGCGCTGCCAATAAATATACTGAACAGCGGCGGCGCGAAACGGAGAGACGCACTAACTTTTTTTTTTTTTTTTTAAGTTCTCAGCGGCAAAACAGTGAGGTGGGTCCTTATGCAAGTAAATATGGCACACGTACTTGAAGCCTGAACAATGAATGCCGCACCCAAGGTAGCCGCGTCGGTGTGGGCGATACAGATATACGACGAAGCAAGTTCACTATAATACGACAGCGTCCCCGTTAAAGTCTCTAGATCAGCTGATCTAGGGACTCCTATTACCTCTTGTCTCCGTTTTAAAATGTTGGATGATGATGATACCAATAGCGACATCTGGCGGCGACTTTGAGTACTAGGCACTGCGCTCGCTCTTTGTGCACGCAGAGAAAAATTATGCATTCACGTCCATTTGTTATCACTCATTATGGGCTCCTGTTATACAAACTAATTTCTGGTGCCCTTGTTAGCGTTATTATTGCTAGAATTTCTTGCTTATTTCATGAATTCGTAATTTACATGTTCCCAGCAGTGTTCCACGAACCTGTTACTTCATTTGGGCAGCTAAAACATAGCAACCTCGATGTAACGAAATTCGCGATTTAATGAAATTTTTAGCTGCAAGTAGGACTTCGTTATATCGAGGTTCGACTGTATATTATTTTTTCAGTTCCACTTGAGCTTAATCTTTTCTGGTGCCTTTGTTAAGTTTTTCCCTGTCTCAAGCCTAGAATATGATCATTATACATTTTGTCATGGAGGGGAGTGATGGACCAACACAGTGACGAAATTAAACAAAGGAAGACAGAACAATGCCAACAACATGTTAAAATTTTGCCATGGCAAAAATGACTCTTGGATCTGGCGAAAAGTTTTAGCTATTCCTGGCTCACAAGCACACCTTGCACGCATGTTCTTATTAACCTCAAAGCAGCAATTTGTACCTATAGAGTTTCTAAATCAAACTCGATCTGATCGGCACCCACTCAGTTACGTAGGTGATACGTTATTACACTGCTGAAGTGCATTTTTTTTTAATTCAAGAAAATGTTTTGTCACAAATAACTGCACTCAAGCAAAGCATGAATTTTTATTCTATATTTCATTCATTTAACCTGGGGATCGAAACAAGACAATTTGTGTTCTACAGTATCAACATATGAAAAAAAATCTTCACCTGCTCCGAAAAAAAAAAACCGCTGAGAGTACTTTGAGTCGCTTTTCTTCTTGAAAACAAAGGTCTGAAGGTTATTATTTAAGCAAAGGGTGGGTTTATATTAAGAGTAGATGATTTCACTTATTGCCCAGCCTGGATTGTTTCATTATTTCGATTGATCAACAGTTCAAGGAATGACTTTGCAAAAGTTGGAAGTTTTTCATTTCTCTTCCATTTTCAACCCCCATATGCTGTACTCTTCTTAGTCATCTGTATAAGCAGCCCAGAATTTTAACCAAGTGACATTTACAAGCAAGGATGTAGTGAAACACCTTTTTAGGTTTCTGGTTTCATTTTCCACGTCACTGACTCCGCTGCTGCCACTGGAAAATGACCATGCAATGCGGGCGATAAAATATTTGGTGCCACACCACTGGCTAGATATGACCACCAAGCGGCTGCCAGTCGAAATTGGTACGGCGCACACCCCTAGGTGGAATATCAGGGAGATGTGATATTTGCCTAGTCTTGCATCCAGCTGGAAATGTGGGTTCTGTCTTGTAGACGTCGTTGTGCTGCAATGAGGTAGCTAGATCTAATTAGAGGCTGCCACTGTGCTCTGTGAAAATTAACGTCTTCCCGTGGAGGATTCTTTTGCTTCTTCTTTGCTGAATTTAGCATAAATGCATGGTTGTATGTTAATTGGCAAATCATTTTTGGGCAGTCAACTTTGAGAAAAAATGTGTTGTTGCCATTGAATCTGTGTTTATGACCCAACACAAGCCAAGCCAAGTATGAAAATATGTTTCCCCGGTGTTCCTGTGGAGGATGAAGTGGTCCCTACAAATGGTGTGTCATGTGCCACCCAGGGAGCGCTTTCGACGGTACCGGGTCCATTTCCAGTTCCTGCCACGACGGGCCTACCGCAAGGCACTGCATGCCACGCCAGCTCGCATCCTGCGTTACATGGAGACGACGTTCCTGAGGCGGCTCATTGACGCCATCAAGCGCCGCATGGAGGAGATCTCCTCCGAGAGGTGAGCTGAGCTGCTGCTGCTTCTGCTGCTACTGCTGCTGTAACTGTGACCCCATGTGGCTTTTTCTGGTCTATGTAGCATCTGTTTTATTTACAGGTGTGCAAATATTCAAATATTAATCGAATATGTTTGTTATTTGATTTGTATTTGAAAAACTATTCTTTGGAATTTTTCTAATATATTTGGAAATTGTCGTATACACCGATACCTTTCTAATTCCCCGCAGTTTTTCCCTACTGCGTGCTTCACCACAATGCTTGGCCACGTGGACTGTGCAGATTACCATCCCCAAAAAGCGACAGGGCAGTTATGAAGAGGGATATTTGCTTTTGAAAAAAAGACTTTCCCCCCGACAATATGCACAAAGCAAAGGACTTGATGAAGCGAGGAAGAAACGTCATTCTCGCTTTGGTTTTATGTTGGCTGCTACAACCATTACGCAGGTTTTCATCAGGTAAATTAAAGTGATGCAAATTATCTTTGGCAATTTTTTCAGGCCCATTCGATAGGTCAAGGTTACTGTTTATTCGGACATATTTTTAAAGCAGTCACGCCACAGTCATTCAATATATTGCAGTTTTATAGTCAGGCAGATAATGCTGAACCTTAATATTTTATTTCCGAAATTTGAGAGCCCTAGACTCATTCTTTGTTTGAAATGAAGTGACAAGCTGAGACAACGAAGCTCCTCCCACTGACTGCGACCGTCATGTTGAGATGATTCGGGACGTCACAGACTGACTCCGTATCATCTGCTGTTGTGCCGGCACCGATAAGCTGGGTTCGTGCTTGCTCAAAGACCAGCATGACACCCAATGTGTACTCATCATGTTTCTGTAAGCGGAACACAGACTGTAGTGAAGCGCAATTTGCTTCTTGCCCACACATCCACCTCCAGTGCGGCTGCCGCCATCGCCCGTGGCAACACTGCCCCACCGTCGTAAACACTGCCGCGCCGCCCGTGCCCTTCGAGCCTTCTGCATGCCGTCCGCGCCAGCGATATGGCAGATCCCTAGCGCTTGTGTTAGAAAAGCATGCTAAAATTAATTTTTCTCATTATTATTTTAGGCCCCAGAAAAGGGAATATAAAAAATAAATGCTTTTTGAGAAATGTTGAACCATACGATGGTAGTTTTTGCTTACAGCATTCCGCCAGTGTGGTGGTGTTCTTGTACACTAGCTCCGCTGCTAAGGCATTGCCAAAAATAATTATTTCCCTCAATTTGTATTGAGGGAAATGGGGTTGAGAGTGTGTTTCAAATGTCTAGTGGCCCTTTTACTAAAATACCTCGCTGATCACTTACAGAGTGCCGTCTGCTGTGGCTTCGATGCTAAGCAATGTAGGCATAGCGACGTTTGGAGAGAAGCAGAATGCCTGAGCGCCGTCATCCGCCACGCTCGTGGGTGGCACCATTGCTGTAAGCTTGTAGTATCCTGTGCTGTAAGCCTCGTGAGCTTGTCGTCTACTTTCATAATGCGACTGGGGCCAGACTTGGGCCTTACAACGAGCAGCATACGATGTTGCTAAGATGGGATGGGGTATTGGGCTAGAGCGCCATAATTGGATGCCTTGTAACATGGCGCACCCACGCTGCTGCGCTGTCGGGTGGTACTCAAAGATTGTACAAAAGCACTGTCGGACGGCACTCTATGCGCATTTTGTGTGTTGCTTTGAGATAAGTTTCAATGTGCAGTGTTTACGTTGTTTAAGCAGGCCAGCCCAGGCGGCTTTCGTACTCGGACGCCGACTTGCTCCTGATCTAATCCTGCCCACAGGTGCCGCGCTATTACCTAGGTTAAAAGTGCTAACAGAGATCGAAAAACAGCTTGCGGTAACAGTGGTTAGTGGCGTGAGTACTGTTTGGTCCGCCACATCAGCTTCGCATAACTGCGGTTGACGCTGCTCGTGCTCAAAACATGCAGCAGATGGCGCGGCATCAGTTTATGTCCAAGCTGTTCACGAAGAAATGAAAGTACTAGTTTTAAAGATATCTGCAGCTTCGATGGAGCTGAAACATTGAGGTTTAGTTGCTTGGCACATTGGGAATAAGATTCAATGAACAGTTTATACAGTCAAACCTCGTTATAACGAAGTCTCATTTTGCGCGGAAATTTGTTCGTTATATCCGATATTCGTTGTAAAAGTACACACAAATTCCTACAAAAAAAAAATTCTGTTCATAAACCCAAGTAAAGGTTACCCTAAAATGGAAAGCACAGAGCTGAAAAAAAAGCATTTTTTTTTTTTAAAGCGTGGTATAAGCACACGAAACCTTACCTTTCATTTTGCACTGCCAAGCAAAAATGAGCACACAAATCGGGATTTTGGCCACGCAGAACTGATTTATTTAAAAAACGACGTAATCTTCATTTGGCGGCACTTCACACTATTCGATAGAATAAATTTCTCAACGAAATCGACACTGTGCAGCGCTTTCCCAATGTCAGCTGATTTGGCCACAGGTAGGTTCTCAATTTCCTCGCCATATCGGCGGCCTCGGTGCTGCTGAGAGCTCGCTCTGTGCCTTCTTCTTCTCTCATCGCTGCTCGTAGCATCATCTGTAGGAAGCAGCTGATCGACAATTTCTTGGTCGGTCAATTCGGGCGCCACAGCCAAGTTGTCATCGGCAGCAATAAAGTCCTCGAACGTAACATTCAGAACCGCCAGTTGACACCATGTCGTCTCGTCGAAATTGTCCACTTCACCTTCAGAATCGTGGGCGTTGTTGGGCTCAGTCTCGCTGGTGGATGGGGCTAGGCCAGCATCAACAAAGCAATTTCTTATTGTCGACTGCGCCGCCATGCTGCAAGACGACAGCATGACCTCGAGGAAAGTGAGCACACGCGCGGGTCGGCAAAAAGTAGGGGCAAGGGCACGCGGGCAGTGGTTCGATCACGTGCAGGTCACATGCCTGGCAGCCGTTGATGCTAGATTCACTCGCGGTCCCTAGATGGCGTGGTGTGCGAAAGCGCGGGTGATTCAAACACATTTTAGGTGGAGGCGATTGATAAAACCGAAATTTAGCGTTTAGAAAATTTTTTTTTTTTTTGCTTCTTTGCGAATTTTGAGTCGTGTGAATACGAAATATGCTTCGTTATAACCGATTTAGTGTCAAATTTTCAGTTTTTCATTTCGTTATACAGATAGAAAGAACTCCCATAGAAATACAGCACAGCCAGCCAAACTTTGCTTTTACTTCGTTATATCCGATAATTCGCTGTATCCGTGTTCGTTATAACGAGGTTCGACTGGATTCCAAAATTGTTGTCATTACCCTATAAGACCGAATTAATGAGAGTTTACTGTATTCATCACCAGTATAACAGCTCGAACTGATTTCATGCAGCTCCTTTCTGTATAGAAACCGGCTATAGAATCCTGTATAAAATTTATACTAGATTTTTCAGTTATACACTTCTTTGAAATTCTATTTTAATTTTGTTTAACAATACAGTGTGAATTCTAAAATAAGCAAGACAAACAGTGTGTGCTATTTTTCAATTTTTCGTAGTTTTTTTTTTTTTTTTTGATCAGATCATCGATTTAGTATTTAGAGGCATTTTCCCCCCATATTCATATTCAACTCATATTTAAAAATTTCAATATTCATTTACTCATATTTTTTTTTTTTCTATTTAGTAAATGCACAGGTACCATCAAAACCTGAATGTAGTTCGAACTTTTTTAAAGAAGCCACGATGATCCCCATCTTACATAGGTACTGGTCAATTTTTGAAAAATTACGGGAGTCTTATAATAGTGGACAGCTGAAATCAACAGCGCAAACAGGCGGACGTTGTGCCCATGTAATGATCGAGCTGTGCAAGCTTTGCTGTGGATAGATGGTGGGAAACAACCGTTGCCAACTGGCTGTGACTGCTGCAGCCTGTCTGTAGTATATGTGGTTCCAATGCAGTACCACATGTGAGAGTGTGAGTCATCCGACTTGAGTTCAGACTACTTGGACGACCCGTAGCCTTGTAACACCTGTACTGTACAATTGTACTTCATTTTAAATTAAAATAAATAGTGTCAGCAGTGTGCAGTCACTTGAGACCCATTTATTTATATTTTATTTATTTATTTATACAATTCAGCAGGCCTCGTTGCGGCCCACGCAGGAGGGGCATACAAAATACAGAGTGATTACATCAGCAGACGTAAGAAAAAAAAGGACCAAATTAATAGTGTACATAATACCAATGCAGCCTACCAGCTGCGAGAACAAAATAGGTAAAAAGAACACTCGATCTTGTAACAAAACCATTCCCAGAACAAAAAGCGAAGAATAAATGTACAAATGAGCCATCAGTACAGTTTAAGCAATGAGAAGGAATATAACACAAAGATCAATTGGAGGAATTACTAATTCTCAAGAAAATGAAATCAGTAATTCAAATGGCCAATGGAATCAGTACTGTTTAGTAGCGACTGAAGTAAATTATTCCAATCAGTTATAGTGTGTGGGAAAAAAGAATATTTAAAAATGTTAGTTCTGGCATTATAGGGTGTCGGAGAGTCAGCATGATGATGACGTGTTCGGCGTGCTGCCATTGGTGTTACATAAGGCTCAGGAGTGAGGGCGAGGAGGTTATTTTTAAGAAAAAGAAATTTCAGCCGTTGTATTTTTCTTTTAATTTGCAGTGTCTGAATGCCATGTTGTCTCATTATTGCTGTCGGATAATCAGTCGTACGGTACTTCGAAAAAATAATTTCATTTCATGATAACGATGCCTTTTCCTGCTTTTGGCATTCAGTCATGTCTTCTTTTTTTTTTTTGCATGTTTAGAATTGCTAAGTTGAGAGGTCAGCCTAAATTCTAGTCTGACCTATATCTTGGTTTTTGTGGTAATATTTTGTGAGACCGTAAGCATCGTCCTCCATCATTTTTTTTTTTTCCCACAATTCCTAGCGCCTTGTGAAATGCAATCATTACACCATTACTTGGGTAAATCCGAGTATGTTGCCATTACTGGTGTTACTATTTCTGACGACTGTGTACGTGACAGGAAACAAACTGCCTCTAGTCTTGTTAAGAAGCTTACTCCCCCGGGGCCTAAATACACTTGTGGCCTTGGCTGGCTCCGGTTGGTTTGTTTTCCCAAAAGGATATCATGACCAGCTGCCTTGTCATAGGATGACCCGTGTGGCCAAGAGCCGTGAGCGGCGAGGCGAGGCCGCAGAAAGTGGGGAGCCGTCGTCTCGGCCAGCAGACGATTTGGCCGAGAGTTCGGACGAGGGGGAAGAAGGTGATGGGGACACTGTGGCCTGCCAGGCTGCCACCCGCCACACCCAGGAGCGGGAGTACGAGGAGGCCGAAGAGGAAGAGCGTCTGGCCTTCCAGTCGGGTGGGTGCAGTTGCTTGTTCCCCTTCCAAAAGATGAGTAATTTTTATGGTGTGCATTTGCTGAAGCACTCAAGCCAAACCAAAGCAAGCCTATACAGTATAACTGTGGCACTCTCCAACTGTTTCACAGACCGTAGGTCTTAGCATGCTTTTATGTACAATGGTTTCGCATCCAGGCTAGGCATGCTCCATTGACAGTGTGAGTTTTGTCGTTAATGAATCAGTGCACAGTCAATTTCCTATGAATGCTCCAACAAACCCCTGGCCCTCAGTCCCCAGTGGCTGCGAAGCAACTGACCACGGCAGCGGTCAGGCCTGCAACGCAGCAAAGGGTGCTAAGAATCTCTGTCTCTGGACAGGCTGCCATTGGAAACTGATCCTGACAACTTTTAACTCTAGAACCTTGGCTAATGAGGCTAGTTTAGCAGCACTCTTTGAGGAACTAGCGGGCATGAAATGGGATATCATATATAGCTTAGTGAGGTTAGGAGGCCGAATGAGGCATATACTGTACTGGAGGGCGAATGTGCGGTGTTATCGAGGTTTACCAGTGCGATGGGAACTAGGAGTAACATACCTTGTCAGTAAGCATTAGCTGGCAACAAAGATGAGTTCTATAACATTAATGAGAGGGTGGTAGGTATAGAAGAAGCAGGGCGGACACCAGGACGCCTCTGAACCGCGTTTCATCCCCGGCTGTCCCCTGCTATCAATACCACAACATGGCGCTCAGTCTCTACCGCACGCCCCCAGTCCCCAAACCTCCTATTCCTCTTCGTTTCGCTTGCAGATGCGTGTGAATCTGCAATAGCAGGCATCGTAATTAAGTTGAGGACAGTGCAGAGAACTATTGAATGGAAAATGGTAGGTGTAACAATAAGAAATAGGAAGCATGCAGAATGGGTCAGTGAATTACAGTTAAGGACATTCATATGGAAATCAACAAGAAGAAATGGGCAGGACATGTAGTGTAAAGAGAGAATAGCCAGTGGTCGCTAAGGGTAACAAATTGGATTCTAAGGTAAAGAAACCATTGCAGGGGGTGGCAGAAAGGTAGGCGAGCAGATGCGGTTGAGACGTCTACGGTGGTCAAGTGGGTGCAGCTAGGGCAGGACCGGGTTAGTTGAAGGATTATATGAATTTTCAGAAATTTGGCCGAGCCATGTGAAAGTTGCATCACAATAAAACGTGAACTGATGTAAGAGCATCTAACAGTGTGCATTGCTCCTGTGCCATTGGCCCATCTATCTGTATGGTGGGCACAGCATCCTCTGTTGCTTTTGCTTTTGAAACATCGTACCACATGGTACTCCATGCTGAAGAGCAGCAAGAAATAGTAGGACATCCAAGAGAGAAGACACGAGAGGAACAGTGCGTGCTCATCACCATTGTGCGTTTGTTTACGAGATTTCAGCGCCAACAGCTCTCGCACCCGCAAAGAATTTTGTGGCAGTAGTGGTAGCCGGACCGACAGTGGGAACGAGAGTGAAAAAGTGGTCTTTCTAGATTTTGTTGTCACAGCATAACTATGCATGCTGCACCTCACCCATTTTCCCCACCTTACTCGCAGTTGCAGAGGCGGTTACGGCAGTCGCACAAGCAGCGCAATTGCGCAAAGCTTCTGCTGATTTCTTTGAATAATGAGGGTTATTTTGGCTTCCATTATGCATGTGTTGTTTTGAATCTTCACACAAAAACTGCATATAACGAAAACGTGGGTGTAATGAAATAGCATACTCATTTTTCTTTTTCATTATAATCAGATTTAACTGTGTTGCATGCGAAAAAATAGTTTTCACAATTGTTTTTGTTAGAGCTGAATTTCATACCACCGTGTATGTAACTCGAAAATTGCAGTCACTTCATTATCCTTAGTAGCCGGCCAAGGTGTCCGACTCCAATTATTATGACCTGCACAGTGTATAAGAGACTTATCGAGGAACTGTCACGCACCTGAAAGGAATGTGTACACATGCACAATATATTTCAGGCTCCATGCAGTCTGAAAGTGGGATTTCTTTATAAAATGGACTGTAATCACACTGCCCGGGAAGAGGGCACCACTGTCACCACTAACTGCCTATTGGCCGCCATCACTTGATGGCTACCATGAAAGGCACCACCGTGGATGTAAATACAGTAGACTCCCTTTAAGACGAACTCCAAGGGACCATGAAAATTGTTCGTCTTATCAAAAGGTCGTCTAATCAGGAGTGCTTCCAAAAATGATGTTTGAGCATGCAGAGTGTGTCCAAATACCTCGTACTGTATGAGAACAAATGAATAAAATGGCCTTTCAGGAAAATAAACTGCAATACAAGCATTTATTGGACTAATGATTACACTGCGCGCTCTCTTCACCCAGGCAAGCAGAACGTCTTCAAGGTCTTTGTGCATAGCTGTGCGCATCCTCTTCCGCTTCGGCGCAAACTCACTATCTTCCAAAACACTGGTAATCTGCACTTCGTCCTTCACGATACCGCTCACGGTACTTTTCGCGATGCTGAACTTGCGCGCTATTTCAGTCTTTAAAAGCCGGCCGGCGCGAACTTCGGTCAAAACTTCGGCCTTCTCACGAAGCTCAAGCGGCTTTTTTCGAGTTGTTGGCCGACTAGCCATAGTAGCAACACGGCGAACACGGCGCGCATGAAAACAAACAGCGCACACCACGAGGTGACAGCGTACAGCCTGGTAGAAAATTGCGGGACACGACGCGCACACCCGTCACGAACAATTGATCTGTGCACTGCGTAGTAGGCGTCGTTGGCGATCAGCAAAGGCGCGGAGCTCGGTAGCACTGGCATGACGACACTATCATGTGATCACCATTGGGAAACGTCATTGGCTGCTTTTTCTTCTCACCGTTTTTTTTCCCGCGTTTCGCTAGTTTTGCTGGCCGGGCTGCGCATGCTCTTTTTTTTTCTCTCTCTCTCTTCCTCTCTGCGCTCTGTTTCGTCCTTTCCCGAGGTCGTACCAAGACAGCCGGCGCGATGCGAAACGACCTCCACTGTTCATCTTAACCGAGAGTTCATCTTAAGCGAGTTCGTCTTAACGGGAGTCTACTGTAGTTTTCATGCTAACCTAACCTGGTAGGGAATCACTGCATTGAAATACAGTTGATCCTGGATATATGAAACTCAGAGAAGATTGAGAATAGTTTGCTATAGCAGTAATTGATCGTTGCTTCACTAAGTTTGCAATGAAATTTGGATCTGACATTTCCACATAACCACCAAAATTTTCAGATTAACTAGGCTGGTGTAAGCCGCCGCTTCGGATTATTGGGTGTTTTGAATAAACTGAGTGCGAATTGTCGAGGTTTTACTGTAGCCAGACTCAAATGTTCAGGACTAGAAGTAGTAAGGCGATCATAGCCAATAATAGTAAGTCGTATAATTAAAACAGTGCAAAACAGACAATGTAGAGAGAAGCTAGGCGCAGTAGCTCAGAACCACAACTGCTCTCCATGGCATTAATGCTCGGCTGTGCTTGCTAGGTAGCCGGTGAAGCAGTGTCGCTCACCAGTTATGATGTGTTCGTTCTTTTTTTATTTTTATCGCGCACTCGGGCAGACACACGCCCTCATGCATTATGCGAGTGTGTAGTCTTCTATGTTTTATTGCGAAAGCAATACTACGCTCATGAACAGCCTTTCGCGTAACGGCGGCCGGTAGCCACGTTTGACCTTTGGAATGACCTCTGACGTCATACCACGGTAAGAGTCGGGCTACCAAGTCGAGTCGCCGCGTAGCGGGGGCCGGTACCATGGTGCGCCGTGCTCCTCCCGCTAGAGGCGCTGCGTGCTAGACCTCTGACATCATACCAGAAGCGAGAGACGGGCTAGCAAGTTGAGTCGTCTCGTAGCGGCGGCCGGTAGCCACGCATGAAAACGCGGCGCATTGCTTTCCTTCTGTTGTAGGCGCTGCGCTCACTTTGACGTCACAATAGAGAGGTACGGGGCGGAGCCGGGGGTATATACTCGCGTTCACCGTCTGCCAAGTCAGTCGCTATGCCTCCACAAGAGAAGACACGTCGCCTCGCTGCTGCTAGAAAGGAACGGCGAGCTACGGAGAGAGATAAACTGCAGAGCATCTCGCTCGACAGCGTGTTCAAGATGCAGCTAGGAGAGCGCGTCGACCTTCTCGTGAATCCTACTCATCTGACGATAATCCAGACTGGAGCATGATGGATACTCTGAACAGCGAAGCTGACTCTGTCAGTTCGTTCACCAGTGAAGAACCACAAGCCGTGCTAGGGCGTAGCCGAGATTTATTGCTTTCGCAACCTACCAGGCTTAACTATAGCTAAGCCCCAGCCAATGTTTTGTGCTGTGAAAAGACTAATATGCTTCGAGATATGCTGAAAAATATAAATGTATCACATGCATGCAGCAGCATCACACCCCTTATTTGGCTCATTAAAAAAATTCCTAGCACAGGATATCACGCATGCACTCCAAGAGGCATACAAGGCAACAGGATTTTCTGTGAGAAAATTGTTCAACCAGCTGATTCGCATTCGTCAAAATTATGTGTACATTGTTTGACAACAGGTAAAATCAGTGATTGGCAGACTACAGTTGGGCAGAACGTACCCCAATTCCTTTCCACTTACAAATTCACCATTGTAAAGATCAAAGTCACAACGATGGAATCACTTGCAAAGGTTGCCTGTGACCATACTTACTGAACATACATGCGATAACCGAGAGCACAGTGTGATGAGCAATGCACATCCAATTTTCTGTGTGATACTATTAGAGCACTCGTTGGCCGTAAGTTCCGGGAGCCTGATGATGATCTCCAATTGGTGGACACGTGGTGACTCGACAGATCATGATGTCACATAACCGCCTTTGCAGTGTGTCTTGAAAGAAAGAAAATCACTGAGTAGAACCCCACAATAGTAAACTCGGATATAATCATCATCATCATCATCATCAGTCTGATTATACCCACTGCAGGGCGAAGGCCTCTCCCATATTTCTCCACTTAACCCGGTTCTGTGCTAGCTGCATCCACTTGACCCCTGCAAACTTCTTAATCTCATCCGCCCACCTAACTTTCTGCCGCCCCCTGCTACGCTTTCCTTCCCTTGGAATCCAGTTTGTTACCCTCAGTGACCATCGGTTATCCTCTCTTCTCATTACATGTCCTGCCCATGTCCATTTCTTCTTCTTAATTTCCACTAGAATGTCGGTAACTTGAGTTATTTCTCTGACCCACTCTGCACGCTTTCTATCTCTTAATGTTACCCCTACCATTTTTCGTTCCATAGCCCTCTGGGTTGTCCTCAACTTAAGTAGAACTCTCTTGGTTAGCCTCCACGTTTCAGCCCCATAGGTGAGTACAGGCAAGATGCAACTGTTGTATACTTTCCTCTTGAGTGATACCGGTAAGCTGCTAGACATAATCTGCGAGTGCTTGCCAAATGCGCTCCATCCCAATCTTATTCTTCTTATTTCCTTTTCATGGTCCGGATCTGCGGTTACTACCTGTCCTAAGTAGACATATTCGCCTACTACTTCCAGTATTTCGCTACCTAATGTAAACTGCTGTTCCTTCCCGAGGCTGTTGAACATTACCTTAGTCTTCTGCATATTGATTTTCAAGCCTACCTTTCTACTTTTTCTGTCTAGGTCATCAATCATTATTTGCTGTTCATCCACCTAGTTGCTTAGCAAGGCAGTGTCATCAGCAAATCACAGATTACTGAGGTATTCTCCATCTACCCTTATCCCTAACTGCTCCCATTCCAAGTTTCTGAATACTTCCTCTAAACAAGCTGTGAATAGTACTGAGGAGATTGTGTCTCCTTGCCTAACACCTTTCTTTATGGGAATTTTGTTACTTTCTTTATGCAAAACTATGGTTGCTGTGCAGCCACTATATATATCTTCCAGCACTTTCACGTACGGCTCGTCTACCCCCTGATTTCGCAATGCCTGCATCACCGCCGAGGTTTCAACTGAGTCAAATGCTTTTTCGTAATCAATGAATGCTATGTATAAGGGCTGGTTATATTCCGAGCATTTTTTATCACCTGATTGATGGTATGGATATGATCGATAGTAGAGTACCGTTTCCGAAACCCTGCTTGATCCTTTGCTTGATTGCAGTCTAAGGTTGTCCTGATTCTATTAGTGATTGCCTTAGTAAATACCTTATACGTAACAGACAGTAAGCTGATTGGTCTGTAATTTTTAAGGTCCTTAGAGTCCCCTTTCTTGTGAATGAGGATAATGTTTGCGTTCTTCCATGGTTCCGGTACCGTCGATGACACCAGGCACTGCGTATACAGGGTGGCCAGTTTTTCTAGCACGATATCCCCCCCGTCCTTCAGCAAATCTGTAGTTATCTGATCCTCTCCAGCTGATTTTCCCCTTTTCATAGTTTCTAGTGCTTTCTTGACCTCGTCCTTCGTCACTGGTGGAACGTCTGACTGTTTTTCCCTACCGCCAATCTCATTACGATCCTGACTACTTTGGCTACTGTAGAGATCTGTATAGAACTCCTCGGCTACTTTGACTATCTTGTCCATATTAGTGATGACGTTGCCCGCCTTGTCCCTTATCGCATACATCTGGTTTTTGCCTATGCCCTATTTCTTCTTTGCCGCTTTAAGGCTTCCCTTGTTTTTTACAGCATGCTCAATTTTGTCCATGTTATACTTCCTTATGTCGGCCACCTTGCGCTTATTGATTAGCTTTGATATCTCGGCCAATTCGATCTGGTCTGTTGGATTGGAAGCTTTCATACTCTGGCGTTTCTTAATCAAATCTTTCGTCTCCTTAGACAGCTTACCGGTATCCTCTCTAACTATTCTACCGCCTACTTCTACCGCGCACTCAGTAATGATATTTCTGAAATTATTGTTCCTTGCCTCTAGGGTAGTGTCGCCATCCTCAGTTAGAGCTGAATACCTATTCTGTAGCGAGATCCTGAACTCCTCTGCCCTCCCCCTCACCGCTAATTCGTTGATGGGTTTCTTTCTTACTAATCTATTGCGTTCCTTCTTCAGATTTAGGCTAATTCGGGACCTCACCATCCTGTGGTCACTGCATCGCACTTTCCCGATTACCTCTACATCCTGCACAATGGCGGGGGTTGAACACATTATGAAGTCGATTTCATTTTTAGTCTCTCCGTTAGGACTTTTCCATGTCCATTTCCGGTTCTTCCGTTTGCTGAAGAAGGTATTCATGATTCGTAAGTTATTGCGCTCTGCAAACTCAACTAGTAACTCCCCCCTGCTATTCCTAGAACCAATGCCATAGTCACCTACTGCCTTGTCTCCTGCCTGTTTTTTCCCTACCTTGGCATTGAAGTCGCCCATTAGTACAGTATACTGCATTTTTACTTTTCGCATTGCCGATTCTACATCTTCATAGAAGCTTTCAACTGCCTGGTCATCATAACTACATGTAGGTGCATAGGCCTGTACAACCTTCAGTTTATACCGCTTATTAAGCCTAATTACGATGCCTGCAACCCTCTCATTAATACTATAAAATTCATCTATATTACCCGCTATATACTTATTGACAAGGAAACCTACTCCTAGTTGTCGCCTCTCCGGTAAACCTCGATAACACAGTACATGCCCATCCTTCAGTACAGTATATGCCTCATTCGGCCTCCTAACCTCACTAAGCCCTATGACATCCCATTTCATGCCCTCTAGTTCCTCTAACAGCACTGCTAAACTAGCTTCACTAGCTAGGGTTCTAGCATTAAACGTTGCCAGGGTCAGTTTCCAATGGCGGCCTGTCCAGCGGAGCCAGGCTTTTTTAGCACCCCCTGCTGCGTCACAGGTCTGACTGCCGCCGTGGTCAGTTGTTCCGCAGCCGCTGGTGACTGAGGGCCGGGGTTTTATGGAGCTTATCATAGGAGGTTGTGGCCAATTACTGCACCAGGGTGGCCAACTCCTGTTCTGGTGAGGGAGTGCGTTGCCGGAGGTGTTCACCGGCATCAGGTCGCACCCCAAACCTGTGTATGCAATTCCATCGACACGCGGATTTTTTTTTTTTTTTTTTTTTATCCGGTGGAGAATTGCGCAGCACCGGGATTTGAACCCCGGTCCTCTTGCATGCGAGGCGGATGTTCTACCGCTACGCCACCGCTGCACAAACTCGGATATGATAAAGTGAAATTGAAGTCCCAGTTCAACTTCCATAGAGGACTGTACATTTCTCCTTTATAGTAAAGACAATTTTAGTAAAAATTGGAAGTGTATCTGGCCGAGGCGATGACCTCCCATGAAATGACATCGCCGCACGTGCGCTACCTAGAATTGCGAGGCAAATAAAAAAAAAAAAGAAAACACCAAGCATTTTTTTTTTTATTAATGGCTTTACCACTGCGCTTAGCAGCACTCAGGAGAAGCCAACTTTCATAGGCCTTGGAGCCTTGAGGGAAAGCATGCAGCGAGTAGGGGACAAAAACAAAATTAAAGTTGTCTACAAGCATGGAAGGCAGCGCGGTCCATTCAGAAATTAAACGAGAGTAAAAGTGCAGCGAGAAATAAGGAAGGGACGAAACGGCTGAACATTTTAAGCACGAAGAAGCGGTGGCAAGGGGCAAGGCGTGTGCGGATTTGCAGCACTTGCCTGCCGCACGCATTTCTCATCTACTGCCGTTTAAGTGACAGAAACAGTGGAAGGAAGATGACACTGTGTACATGCAAGGCTTTGGTTTTCACATGAAATCATGCATGGGGATTGTGCATCCATCGCTCCTTCACTGTTGCTTGTAAAGGAGCCAAGAACCCCTAAAGCTGCATTTTTTTCCCTTGGCCTCCTTCATATATTTTATGGAAATAAACAATTGAATTGAATTGAAATCCAACTCGGTTGTATTCGTAGCCAAGTTGCACTCATGCTTAAGAGGTACTTCCACATGATGTAAACAAAAAGTCTCATAACTATGGCATGAAGAGACAATATGAAAAAGTTAAAAGGTGTTTTAGAGGGCTTTTTAAGCAACAAGAGATATTTAGTAAGTAGCCGTTTAATTACCAGGCAGCATCTTCAGGACTATGCCATCACCAACAACTGTTATAGTAAAGACCCTTATATTAGTGAAGATGTTTACTGGTCCCAGTGACTTTACTATAAAGGGGCTCTACTATAAAAGGAAAACTGAGGTGAGTAGGGAATTGAACCTGGGACCTTTGTGTTGTGAGCCAGGCCCCGAAGGGGCATCGTGGCAGGCTCACGATGTCGTGGTGCTTGCTTAGCCCTTGCATATTGGTTTTAGTGGAGTTGAAGTACTGCATTGGTGGCAGCGCTGTCACCCTCCAGAGGCTGGAAAATGAATCAGTGCCACTACATTCTCAGCAGCCACACTGCGCACAATGTGGCCATGCGGGCTGGCTTTACGTTTTATTGACGAATTGATTGTGTACTAATTAATGACACATTCCATTCGGGGATCTGAAGTGTCTCACAATTGAATTCACGAGAACTGGGCTCATCGCCTTCCAGGCTGAATCGAAATCACCCATTGAAACAAACTCTTTAGAGTCATGGAGCTAGAAACCAGTCGGAATGTGCTAAAAGATGCTCTGTTTTACGATCCCGAGAAGACAAATTGAGCATAGCCAAAGTTACGGTCTCCTGGCACATTGTTTCAGTGTGGTGGACCTCCAGTTCCAGTGGGGGCACAGTTGGAATCTCCCACCCAGGGGAATTTCATTTTTTATTTCTCAGTTAGCATATGGCCACCAGTTACGGGTGGGGGGGGGAGGGGTTGTTGCTGTGGGGGGGAAACGGACAGTTCCCATTGTGTGAGCAGCAGCACCATAGGAGTGCCTCTGGTGCACCATCATAGTGAGAGACACCCCAAGACACTTTAAATAGAAGGACCCACCAGGCTGGTCGGCCCATTTTGCAGGCTGCAAGAATAGCAGGCTGTGATACTATTAACGCTGTTGGCTTGTATCTGATCCAGGTTTTCGTAGGAGCTTCATTCACTACAATCAACCATGTAGTCATGATGCACCACTGTGGGGCCTCACAGCTCTTCCTCTTGTTGTTGTCCTAGAGATGCACCATTTGGGGCCACTTTGGAACCAAGCCTTGAAAGGTCACCAGTACTAGAATGTGCTACACAGGGTGTGCCATGGACATAGCACCAATGGAAAGGCATCCTGAGGCTCAGCCTCTCCTAAGGTCATTTTATTGACCTGCTTCGAAGCATATGGCAATTTGTTGAAACTGCCACCGAACGAATGCTCGCTGCATCCTTGCATCTTTATGTGCAGAGGAATACCGCACCCTAGTACTATGTGCTGTTGCTGTGCAAATTCCGACTAACACGCGAGGCAAGGGCATTATTTGTGCAAGACAAGCACAAGGGATAAATGAGTTTGGAAATGTAGGTCGCGCAGAGCGAGACTATCAGGAGAGGAGACAAGACGGGGCAAGCACAATGTCAACATACCTTTATGTTGCCAGGAATCAACTTGCCCAGCAATGTGTCATGATGAATGAACGACCTAATAGGCACTTATTCCCTTGTCCAAGTAACATTTGGTCCATTCACTTGGTTTTGGCACCAATGCTTAGCACTGTGACTACATGTGTCATTTGTTAGGTTGAAAACTTCACTCTAGTCTAGGTCCTAAATACACCATCCTAAATATATACTGCTGAGTGTGCACATTCTAAGCAAGTTTTTAATGGCTCCCCAGCTATATCTCAATTATCAGACTCTGAAAAAGTCTTAGAATGGCTAAGAGCATGTAAGGCGAATGTCTGAGCGTTATCAGCATTGTGGAATTGGCCTGATTTCTTTAGAATCACGTTTAGTACTGCAGGAAAGAATAGCACCCACAAAGACGAATGCAGGAAAAGTGACACAGGATAAGGCCAAGTTCATGTAACTTTGCTCTCTGGGAAGCCAGCAGTAGGACACATGCAGAAAGTCCAAACCGTTCAAGGTATCACAGAAGTATCACCTGCAACATCCTTTCGTCTCTTATGCTTACAAAACGCATTTTTTGCAATGCAGGCCATTAACGGAGTGAATGTATGCATGTTGCGCAATGCAGCCCTAGATGTGTGCGTCTCACTTCTTTTAGTGACCAGTATTTGCCCAATTTGCTCACGGAGGCCATTATCAGTGGTACCTGACCACCACCACCAGCTCTTCTTTCCTTCGTTTGCTTCCATGAGCAATCATGTCGACACGGGGAATTGCTTTGTTTGCTCCTCTGAAATGTGACGCACAGGAAGGCCTCAGCAATAACTCTGATGGCAGAATATGGGAGCCTTGCCGTTCAAATGGATTATCAAAACTGGCCTGCATGGGAGGGCAACACGGCTTCATCAGCGAAGACTAGAGGAAAGGCTAGCTGCGGCGCGCCTTACCCCTTTATACTGAGCTGAAAGGTAAGGCAGTAGCTCCTTGTGTGCCCATGGTGCGTACCACCAACACACCTGCTCATCGCATAGGATCTAAACATTGCGCCCTCATAGGAATCTATATGTGGAAAACAGACTTCGCCCATTCTCAGTAAAGCTGTCTTAACACCGTGCTTACAGCATCCATGTAGATCAAGTCACTTGATATTTTTAAAAACTATCGCTTTTACTTTCAGAACTTCCTTTCCATTTAAAAACTTAGTAATAAGGCACAGTCAGCAAAGCATAAGAAAGAAAGGAAAAAACTGTGCAAACAAGTGACACTTCTGTGATGTCTTCTTGTGTTGAACCATTTGGTCTCTCTTTGTGTGCGTGCCTCTGTTACATAAATATATTCGCTGGCTTCCAAGCAGATAAAGTTAGAAGTTGGTGCTTGTCCCGAGTTGTATTTTTTTCGTCTTTACCTGCCATTTTTTATTTATTTATTTATTTATTTATTTATTTATTAGTACCCCAAGGGCCCACAAAGGGCAGTACATGAGGGTTGTGCTTACAAGAGGGGAACGTTATTTCTCCAATGATTGAGTTGAAACTCGTACATTCGCGATGAATCAAAGCTTCGGCAGGCAAACCGTTCCAGTGTTTCAACAAAAGACTTCATCTGTGCAGATGTAGATGCTCAAGGGGAATGGACAGCTTCTAGATTGTTTACATGGACTGAGTGACGATGCATAGGGGTGATATTGGAATGATTGAGAGGTGAATGATAGAATCTATGAAAAGGGCAGTCTGATGTTTCTGACGTGTCTAGCCCAAATGAGTGTTCCTTTGGTGTTGCAGGTATTATTCTAAGGAAGTCCTTTGTACTGCAGCATCTTGGTGTGCTGCCAAGCTTGCAGGCCGAGGCCTTTCCTTGTAGGAATGTGTCTACTCTCCTTGCAGATGACGAAGAGCTACTGGGTGGGGAAGAGAACACAGCAGCAGGTGCCACACAGGCGGGCACCGCTGACATGACTTCCGAGGATATCCTCGCCTCTGTCCAGGAGGTGTTTCGCTCAGAGGAGGCCGAGAAGCTCAGGCAGACGAGGATATTCGTAAGTGGCTTCCACTGTGTGCACACTGGGCGGACTTTGGGTGTTCCCAACTCACTCCTACTGCTTCCTCGAGCGCCACATGTTATTGCTAGTCATGCAGTGCGCAGTAAAGAAATCCCATCAAACAGATTTTATGTATATCGAATACCATTTTTCGAATATGAATCGAATAACAAGCACCTTTGATTTCTTTTTAAAATTTCAAATATTTGCACGCCCCTAGACTGCAAAAAATATTCAAATCAACCATCGCAGTAAAGAAAGTTGGGCCCAGGCAAGGATCCTGTCACGCATGCATAAAGTGGCAAATGGGTAATGGTGCAGTCACAAGATCAGCAGTTAGAAGCCAGTGAGATGAAAAATGAAAGAACAAAAGAAGGGCATTCCAGCTGATTTTTATAATCAGCTGACTTGCAGAAAACCAGACTGCCAGTTGACACTTATAGGAAGAAAGAGCACTGCTGGCTCCTAACCTTAACCGGTGCCATGTTTTTCGGTGTACAAGGTGCACCTTTGTATAAGACGTAGCCTTGTATAAGGTGCACCTCAATGGTAATGTAAATGAAGAAGTTGCTTCAATAATGTCGAAATTTGGGCTTGTTGGTTCATACTTCCAAGCTGTAGCGCACACAAGACGAGGGACTGAGAACGAGAGGACACACACAGCTCTAACTTCCAACAACTTTATTTGGAAAAACAAAAACAAAACAAAAAAAAAAAAAAACGGCACCTCTATATATACACAGTACATCGTCGTGATCTCACAAGTCATGCACGGAATCAGCAGGAACGAAGGTGATCTATTTCTTTTTTTGAAAGATTAGCAGAGGGGGTACTCAAGCATGCACTTCCTAATCTGGCTATCTTTTCCGCTTCGATTATTTCTTGGGTGCGCCTATCCTTACTTTTCCTGACAACAAAACACTTGTCAAGGAGCGGCGCACAAACTTTGCAGGTGTTACAATGTGCTACTAATGTCCATCTCTATCATCTTTACGTGAGCATAATCGCAATGTTAAAAATAGAGATGGACAACTAGTAACACACTGACCTGCAAAGATTGTATGCCGCTCCTTGACAAGTGTTTTGTTGTCGGGAAAAGTAAGGATAGGCGCACCCGAGAAATAATTGAAGCGGAAAAGATAGCCAGATTAGGAAGTGCATGCGTGAGTACCCCCTCTGTTAATCTTTCAAAGAAAGAAATAGATTACCTTCGTTCCTGCTGATTCCGTGCATGACTTGTGAGATCACGACGATGTACTGTGTATATATAGAGGTGCCGGTTTTTCTTTTTCCAAATAAAGTTGTTGGAAGTTAGCGCTGTGTGTGTACTCTCGTTCTCAGTCCCTCGTCTTGTGTGCGCTACAGCTTGGAAGAAGTTGCTACCGCTACTGTTTCACGATAAAGTCCACCTATCAACATTTCACGAAACAAAAAATATAAAATATGCCTAAGACACACCGTTGTATAGGACACACTACCGAAATTCTTGTCATAAAACGCTTCTTTTACACAGGAAAATATGGTACTTGCCCCCTCACAAAGAAACATATCCTGGGAGGTGGCGACAGCAACAAAGTTCTTGACAGTTATCGAAGTACAGAGCGACTGCCACTCTTGACGGTGCTCAATAAACGTTTGCTGGGCATCTTCGAGACAAGACAGCAAAACCAACGGGGACATTGAGGAAGCAGTGAGATGTGGCTGCGATTATTCCAGATAAATCTGGTTGCACCTTGTAGGTACTTAAAATGTGATGAAGCCAGTAGATTTTGTGCATGCACGAACAGTACAAGACCTCATCGCAATATTAGTGTGATTTTCAGATACAGTTGAACCCGGATAATTCTAATTTTGGTTATATCGAACTCGCGAAATATCTCCTTGAAAATCCCATGTAAAAGTATAGGAAAGCTGCGTCGTATATTGAATTCAATTTCACCGAGTCGTTCGATATTGTCACGTGGTGGTGACAAGGTCGATGGCACAAATGAAGAGTCGGTGATTTGAAGAAACTCTTTATTGGGCTGACTTGCGCCCGCAAAAGAACTAAGCAACTTGGCGGTGGTGGTGATAGCAACAAACGTGCTCATCAATCGTCGAACTAAGAATGCCCGTCGCACTCGTCAATGCTCAATTTAAAGGCTGCTCAGAACAATCTAGATAACGTCGCAAACTGCCACTAGCACAACCTGGAACATTGTAGAAACATACGCGAGTGATCGGAATCTTCGAGACAGATCTCGGCGCAACAAAGAAAATGATAACACGTCGTATTGCGACAACGAGCATGAACAAACACGGGATACAGAATTGATAAGCGCGCCAGAATCACAATGATAAGGATGCATGCCAGTGGCTGTCGAACAGGAACAAATAAATATTTAAACAGTTTGCGGCATTACTCCCCCCTTATGTTTGTTTCAAAATAAACAGACATGAAGTAACATAAACATTGCAAAGCAAACATGAATAGCCTTTAGCGCGCATGATATGGCTTAAGGCGTACAACATGCACAATTTCTGGATGCACTCGGCACCGCTGCGATGCTGCCGCACCATTGGGGACGACCTCGTAGTTCAATTGTCCTAGTCGGCGAAGCACCTTGTACGGGCCGAAGTATTGGCGTAAAAGCTTTTCACTCAGTCCACGGCAGCAAATCAGCATGCAAACCCAGACTTGATCTCCCAGCTTGTACTCAGCATCGCGTCATTGTTGTAACGTCAGGCGTTGGTTCGTTGCTGATCTTTTATGGGCATTTGGGCGAGTCTTAGGGCTTCCTCTGCAAGTTGAAGGTAGGGGGCGACGTTCAGGTTCTCCTCATCGGTTACGTATGGCAGCATTGCGTCAAGCGTCGTCGTGGGCTCCCTGCCATACACAAGGCTGAACGGGGTCGACCTGGTTGTCTCCCGGACGGCGGTATTATAAGCGAAGATGACGTAGGGTAGAATGGTGTCTTGTGTTCGGCGTCGATGTACATTGCAATCATGTCCGCAATAGTTTTGTTGAGACGCTCTATAAGTCCATTTGTCGTGGGATGGTACGCAGTAGTTCGTCGATGGCTTGTATAACTGTATTCCAGAATGGCTTGCGTCAGCTCTGCTGTAAATGCCGTTCCCCTGTCCGTGATGAGCACTGCGTGGGTGCCGTGTCGCAAAGGTATTTGTTCAACAAAAAACTTAGCGACTTCTGCCGCAGTACCATTGGGCAGTGCTTTTGCTTCGACGTAGCGGGTTACCTGCAGATCGGTCTTGTTGGGAGTGAAGTTCTTTACAAGGACGTCATTGCTTAAGGCGAATGACGATAACTGACACCTAAACACACCAGGAGGGAAAGCGGTCTTGCCTTCCAAGTAATCGGCTAGGTCTTTCAGCTGAGGATCTGATCGCTGTTGTGCAAAACTGCTGGCGCGTACTGGCCCCAGAAAGGCGTCGTCGTCATCGTCTTTCGGGGGAGTGTCAATGGGAGCGCGGGATAAGCAGTCTACGTCGGAATGCTTGCGGCCCGACTTATAGACTACTGTCACGTCAAATTCTTGAAGTCGTAGGCTCCATTGGGCAAGGCGGCTGGAGGGGTCTTCCAAATTAGCCAGCCAGCAGAGCGCGTGGTGGTCGCTTACCACCTTGAATGGTCGACCGTATAGGTATAGACGAAACTTAGAAGTGACCCAGATGATCACGAGGCACTCCTTCTCGGTCGTTGAGTAATTGACTTCGGCTTTTTTGAGTGACCTGCTAGCGTAGGCAATTGCTTTCTCCTGTCTGGCACTCTTCTGGACGAGAATGGCTCCTAGACCCACAATGCTCGCGTCAGCATGAATTTCGGTCTCGCCGTTTTCATCAAAGTGGCCAAGTACCGGAGGGCAGTGCAGGCAGCGCTTAAGTTCGTCGAAGGCTTCTTCTTGCGGCGCTTCCCATCTAAAAGCAAAATATGTAAGTTCAGCAAAATATGTAAGAAGATTCTTCGCATACCAGAACATTAATCTTGACAGAGCAAAGCTTACGTTTCCCGAAGTAAACTGCACACTGCTCTGTACTGGCATCACAAACAACTTAGACAATCCCTGTGATACAGTACAATCCCTGTGATGCAAGCTCATAAAATTCCTCATTCAGAGTGCTCAGACGTTGTCCCCATCATATTCGCCTGTCACGCTGTATGCGCAAGCAGCAGGTTAGGCTCGTGGCAAAGGACATCACCAACGTTGCGATCTCCTGTTGCTCTGCATGTGCTGCAGGAAGTGCTTTAGCACACTGCTCTGAAATAAAATAATAACTTGATCGCCAGTCTCATGACACGCACTGCAAGCAGTTAGCAGCGACACACCACCAACACATCCTTGACTCTATGATTGCTAGTCGCTCTGTGCGTGCAACGCGCAATGCGGAACGGTGCATGGCCCATGCATTGCTGATTTGTGATCTACCGTTACGCTGTACGTGCAGGGAGCAGTTTGTGGCAGCATGCTCAGCCTGCACATCGTTGATGGGGTGCGGAGCTAAATGGTGAAAAATAGTTTCAGTAAAGCTTGCCTTGGACATTGAGAAAAAAAGAGTCCTGCACAGAATGACAGGTTATTCAATTTGCAGTAATAAAAGTAATTTCTGTGCCAAGTACATTTAATTTGCAACCCTCTGGAGCCTGTTTTGGGTAATATTCGATTTTCGTATACAGTAAAACCATGTTACAAGAGACACTCAAGGGACCCGAAAAACATGTCTCTTGTAAGCAAGGTCTCTTGCAACCAAAAATTCTAAAATCACTGTGTTGATCAGTTTACTGCACATTAGTATGTAAATGCATTCACATGCATTAACAGGAAATTGTTCAGGAAAGCTTAAAGAAGTTATTCATACTAGTATGTATTTTTGTGAGTGCAGAGTGTATTCCTTCCCAAATTCTGGAGGTAAAGCACTTCACTTTGCAAGCCTTCCTGTTGTTCTAATACCTTTGAGGCACTCTTACATGCTTGTCAACCTCAGATGCTTACAGGCTCATCACCCTCAGATGATTCACAAAGAGAAAGACATCAGGATTCTAAGCTTTCACCTTGTGATCAAATTTTAACAGTGAGGAGTTAAAAATGCTGGATGTCATTCATGCATTTTGATTTGCTTCTTAGGTAACAGTAATGCAATGCCGTTTTGACTTTACAATCATGGGGAAACACTCCTCAGTTCCTGTCATATACAACAAAAAGGACACTGATATGGAACAGAATTTAGCTAAGGGAATCTGAAGAGCATCATGTACGAGTTGGTACGCTTCAGGTGCATTGCATGAGCACACCTGGGTTGTGTCTCTTCTAAATAGCGAAGAATTTGCTCCATGGACCTGAAAAAGTTGTCCTTAGTAACCGAGTGTCTCTTGTAACCATGTCTGTTGTATGCAGTGTTGTTAACATGGCAGACATAGGAAAACGTTGTCTCTTATAACCGAGTGTCTCTTATAACAGTGTCTCTTGAAACGAGATTTAACTTAGTAAATTTCAATTTTCCATGCCCGTTCATTTCCCACTCACCTCCTTGAGCTTGCATTGCACATTATTTATTTTTATTTCTTTGCATTTATTCCAAGCCAGGAAATTGCATTACACCGAAAATGCAGCAGTATTTTATTTGCTATGATTAAACCAAACTTGTGTGGTGGTCTGTGAATACGCAATTACACTTGAAAGCAACTCAAGGATGGTCTGTGTGTCTGTTGGCCTTTGCAACAGGCGGTGGTGAAGTACAACAGCTGGGTGCTGGAGTATGACTATGACGACGCCAAGGAGGAGTGGTGCACCTTCACATTCCAGGTCAGCTTTTCTGGCTCTTCTCCACAGATTTGGCAGTTGACCTGCTTTGGGAAATAATTTTTTTCTGATGCATCGCATGCATATTCGTTTCGTTTTGTTCGTCTGCTTTCTTTTCACCCCTGATATGCACAGTAACACATCGTTAATTTAAATTAGTGGGATTGGAAAAAAAAAAAGAAGTATGATAACTTTTTCTGATGTATTGCATGCATATTCGTTTTGTTTTGTTCGTCTCTGCTTTCTTTTCACCCCTTATATGCACAGTAAAACATCGTTAATTCCAAGTCAGTGGGATTGCAAAAAAAAAAATTTATGATAACTGGGTGTTTGAAATAACACAACACAGCAAAAAATTTCGTAACAATGTGCTGTGCATACCCCCGCTTTGTCCCGCAGTTGCACCTTGTTTTGTAGTTTTCGGCGGGATGGCAGCGCAACACGCGTCCAACTTTGAAACATTGAAAATGAAACATCAGTTGTCTGATTACATTGGAGATAACACAGCATGTCCGTAAGACTCCAAAATTGGTGTGGAAATCATTGTTAGCACAATTATAGATGTTCCGTATCTTCGAGGCATGTTCAAAAAAAGTCGCCGCAAGAAAACAATCCGAGAACTACACCTAAACATAAGTTGTTTAGTTATAGTATGTGAAATGGCACAGCATATCCATAAACAACCCAGAAGGCTGCAATACTGTCGTACGAGTATATCGGTAGCCGGCTGACGATGCGCAGGGGTCATGGTAAGGTGAAAGTTAAGCATTAGGCATAACAAGAAAAAAATTTGATAGTGCGAAGTTTTGAAAAACAAAAAAAAATTAAAATGTTTAGAAAACCATGACTATAAAAAGAAAAGGTAATCAAAAATTTTCAGAATATATAAGAGGCTGTACTGTTTTACTCTTGAAAATGTGGCTTGCATACAGTCGAACCTTGCAATAATGAAGCCACCAGGGAAAGAAATTTTTTTCGTTGTCTCGTAAATTTCGCTGGTGCAAAAACGGGTGAGAAGAATAAGCATGCTTGTTACATTCTGGAATCAAAATTTGATGGATGAAAAACAGTGCTTATTTTGCCCTTTTCTGCTGTGCTATGCAAAGGCTTTATGCAATTCTGGAATGCAGTCAAGCCCGCTTATAACGAACATGAGCGTTATGCAGAACTTGTTCATTCTATGTAGAAGTTTGTGATATGTGGACCACATACAAAAATTGGCATCAATTAAAAGAAAAATTTATTGGAAAAAAAAAAAAAAAACGTCGGTCATCGTTGTGTGCCTTTTCAGCGCGCATTCTATGACTGCAGTTTCAAGCTTGTTCAAAGCAGTGGTGTATTTGTCTCCCAAGGCCTTAAAATATACAAAATTTTTAAGTGCTTCAACATGGACTCTTGGCTGTGGTCATGCTTCATCATCATCATCATCATCATTATTATGCAACCAATCATATATACAGCAACGATGGTGCTGATGTTTGTTGGCAGAAACTTGTGTGCGCAAGTTGTCGGATGAAAAAAAAGAAGCGAGCGCCTCCATGGCACCTGAGGATTCCATCACTTTAGAGGAGAACAACAATAAATCCTGGCATCAGGTGATCTTCACAATTGGCAGTAGCAGAGCTAACATTCTAAAAGCAGGCAACCATTCCCCAGTTTTGCAGCAAATAAATTTACTGGCACTTTTGGGTGCTTGTCCATTTCATTGGGGGGGGGGGGGGTCATTCGATAATTTGAACTTTGCATAATTCAGACTTCTTTCTGGTCTCTTGAAGTTGTCACTAACATGCTTTTACTGTAGTGATAAAGCGTGAGTAGTGTCTTTAAAGTTTGTACAGTACTAATATGTTCTTGTTCATTTTTGTGCAAAAAGCTAGACCATCCAATTACAGCCAGGAGGCCACCTTCCATGGCAGAAAAGGGCCGATTGTTTGTGATGGTTATGCCCACTCATGTCTAACAGCATTGTTGACAAATCTGAATAATTAAACTAAATCAGTACATTCGGTAGTGCATGTGATATTGAAGAGGTAAACAGTCCATGTACTGTGTGATGTCCATGCACTTCACAGAACCCCGGGTGGTGTGCCTCGTAGCCCATGCAGACAAGTAGTAGTTTGACTCGATTGTCTTTGCTCTGCAGCTAGCCCTAGAAGGGAGCCGATTTGACCTGGCCTCCCTGGTGGAAGAAGAGTCGGCCCGGGCTGTGTTCCATGCAGTGCCCCACATTGCACGGGCCTTCCTTGTCAAGGACACCCAGGATAAATCGGGCTGCGGCAAGATGCTTCGCACCGAAGGTGTCAACTTTGTGGTGAGCCCTTTTTCTTTGTACCTGGGAGGGTAACAACACAGAGCAACCAAGTATTACGCAGGGGTGCAAAGGGATTAATGGTTGGTTTAGGTAAATTTTAATTCAGTTAGTGAAAAGTTTGGCATTTATAGGAGGCAACTTCAGAATGAGCACATTTAGCAACGTCCCTAGAAGTTCTGAACAATTATTTGTATAACAATTAAGCGTAGTTGTAAACAAAAAATCACACAGTGCAGTCTATGAACCAGGCCTCGTGTGATGTCCTGCTTGCTTTCCACAAGGTTTACTTCTAGCTTGCGATTTTTGCTGAAATAGCATGCAAAAAGACCATGCGCTGTTTATGTGACACCTGTGAGCCACTGTTGTCTTGGCCAAGTTCTGATGCCGATTGGCACGGTTGGCATATCTCAGTCAGTGGGCTGATTGGCATGCGCGATGAAAGGCTGCTTTTAAGTGTGGTGCATAGTACAGCCAGAAACGAATTTTGTGCCCACAAACATCTATGACACTTAGGTGTCGCAAGTCTTTGCTGAGCACTGTCTTTCGCAGAAATTTGGGCCCTATGCTGGGGTTATTTATCGGCTTTAAAGCACACCAATTTTTCCCTCTGTCGAATACAGTGGCCGACAAATTTTTCATACCTTCAGATAAGCAGTTCGGAAAAACAAATTCATACTAAAAACATCGCTTACTGACCAGCTTGACAAACCATCAGTCTTTCTGTGAGAAAACTGCGCAGTGGTAGTTAATAGCAGACGATGTCCAAAGAGGCGCTGACGGGCAAACCAGTTGGGCGGAGCCTCGCTGCTTTCACGTGACTCTACGTAAGGGCCTTTTGTTTTTTCCTCCCGCATGAAAAAAAGGGAAGAGAGGAGGGGAGACAGTAGCGGCTTTCATCACAGGAGCAGTGGAAGTCATCGTTGACTGTGTTGGCTTCCAAGGAAAGAAAAAAAAAGCGTGGTGATTTCTCACAAGCTCTAGCAACCATCTGGATTTGAATGCAAAGCTCTCTCAGATGTCATGCTTAGTTGGGACACCTGTATATTGCAAAATGAAGTAAAACCAGCATCTGTTGTCAGTCGATGGCGGGCGAGGTGCTTCTCAGTACACTATACAGGCGCGCATTTTTTTTTCCCTCTGTCCTTGCGCATCACCATCTGCAGTCAGACTTGTGCCTCCGTGATTGCCGTCACCTCCATCGTGCCGGCATCTGGCAGAGGTGGGGTGACGACAGAGCTCCGCCTCACGGAGTACGGGCCAGCCAACGCGAGCATGCTTCTGTCACATGACTATACGTCACGGCTTGCATGTAGCTGCGAGCATAGCTGGCACGGCTGGACTCAAGCGGCACGTGCTGCCGCCGCTCGAATCCAGCAAGCGGCGTGCGCTGTTGCAGCGGCTGCAAAGAGAATCGCGGCAATTTGTGCCTGCTACTGAAAGGATATCCATATGCATTTGTGTTCAACGTGGGTTCAAGGTTGCGGAAAAACAAAATGGCAGCCATGTTATGGCAGTTTTTCATAACTTTTGACCTGCAACCCAAAGAACAAGTCCGGATAATTAAACAAGAAAAGTTTCAAACGTCCTAAATTTAGGCCGGTGTTATACATGGAGTCTATGGAGCGCCTGACAGTGCTATGGCAGTGTCCAAGTAATTAGGCAGGTCCAGAAAATCGAGCATCTGAAAAATCATTTGGCGACTGTAAATTGCACAGGTGTGTGCGTGGCTCCCCTGGCTGATAGCCATACCACTCATGGTGGTAAATGGGGTGACACTGAATTTCCTGTCATCTGACCGAACATAGCTTCCTTTGTTACATTGCAAACGAGGACAAGGAAACCATGTGGTGTACAGTCAAATCTCAATATAACGAATCTCTCGGAACCGCAAAAAAATTATTCGTTATTTTGAAATATTGTAATGAGAAATCTGCGATTATAAGTCAGTGGTCAAACCTAGGTATGAAAATAACGTTCCTTGCCAGTAGACACGTGTGTAGACAAGCAAAGCCTCAAATAAAACTGTTGCAGGAATCCAAACCTGATTTATTTAAAGAAATCAATTATTTTTCTTCTGCCGCGTGCAGCAAACTACCACGCACTACATCACACCACTACAGTAAATACATCTTCCACTTTGCGCACCTCCTCATCGGGTGCGTGATTGCACAGAGCGATTAAAGTAGGGACTTTGTTCATGTGCAAAAAAAAACGTCAAAGTTCGATGTGATCTTATCATCAGTGCTCTCTGAAGTTTGAAAATACTGTCTCGGTCTTTTAAAATGATCGCGGCAGTCGATGGGGCAATGCTAGCTGTCTGCAGAGGCCAATACGCTTTTTTCCTGTATCGATTTCTTGCAGGGAAAGCTGCGTTCCTATCTTTTTGGCACTTCGCTGGCTGCAGTCATCGTCTCATCTCGCACAAACTTTCCAATAAGATAATCCGCGACAAAACAAAAAAAGTCCCGCGTGCACGAATGGCCTGAGCGATCGAGTGGCGAACGGCACACAACACAGGAAGAAAAAAGGCAGGCGGCCAGGCATGCTGGCTACTGTATAATAAACCACAGCTTTGTGGGGGGCTAGGAGTTGGCACTAGATGTGCCGATGATGATAGCTACAGCCCACGGACCATACACATAGAAACAGCGGTTTCTGTTTCACGCGTGAGTTGCGAGCTGCGGCGCTGTTAATTTAGCTGCGTTCGTAATACTGGTGTTCCTAGATTATAGAAGAAGAAATAAGATACGTCGCACAAACTTTCCAATAAGATAATCCGCGACAAAACAAAAAAAGTCCCGCGTGCACGAATGGCCTGAGCGATCGAGTGGCGAACGGCACACAACACAGGAAGAAAAAAGGCAGGCGGCCAGGCATGCTGGCTACTGTATAATAAACCACAGCTTTGTGGGGGGCTAGGAGTTGGCACTAGATGTGCCGATGATGATAGCTACAGCCCACGGACCATACACATAGAAACAGCGGTTTCTGTTTCACGCGTGAGTTGCGAGCTGCGGCGCTGTTAATTTAGCTGCGTTCGTAATACTGGTGTTCCTAGATTATAGAAGAAGAAATAAGATACGTACGTTATTATGAAATTGATAATCCTGAAATAGTTTTACATTGAAAACATAGCAAATGTGCTGAGGATTATAAAAAAATTTGGTTATTTGAAAGATACATTGCAATCATTATGGACATGCGAATGATGTGGAACATCGTTTTTTGCAGCAAATATTGCATACAACTAGCAGGTTAGTCTCGCTCTAAACGAGGCTTTTTTTTATTTGCGTGCACCTAACATGTTTTAAAAGGTCATTCACATGTTAGGAGACTACTTTCAGTGCAGTAAGAGGCAGTTTTTGCAGACTTGGTTGTATTGTGATTTATAGTTGCATATTAGGAGCATGCAAATATTCAGAATTGCAAATACGAACCAGATAATTTTGCGACATGACTCTTATTCAATTCAAAAAATTGGTATTTGGAGTTTCACGAATACAGTCGAACCCGGTTATATCGAATCCGGATATATCGAATTTTGGTTATATCGAACTTGCGGAATATCCCCTTGAAAATCCCATGTAAAAGTATAGGAAAGCCGCATCATATATCGAACTCAATTTCACCAGTCGTTGATATATCGAACTCCGCACCACGCAGTAGAAAGTGGGCCTTCCCCAAACACGATCGCATCACCCTTGGCCGTTTGCCGCGTGACGTTTTCAAGCCACGCGTGGAAGGAATGAGGGGACAGTTCGGCGACGGCTGGTCTGGGCAGCGCCGCGCCCATTCCCCAAAGGCATGCGCAGTTATCGTTTCCCGCGCACCAGCACATGACGTTTGCAAGCCATGTGCATGGGTGTGCCCATTCTTTTGCCGAGTTATCTCTCTCCTTCAGCACGCGCTACGCATGCGCCAAGCCAGCTCAGCCCGTTTTTAGACAGAAGTTGGACGCTTTAGCGTGTGTTGCGCGCGGCAGCTGATGTGGCTCTCTCTCTTTTTTGCGAGTCATCCATTTTTATATGGCAGCTGCGGACGTTAAGAAGCGACAGGGCTTTTTCTTTTTTTTTTTTTTTTATTTGGCGGGAGTCGTTTATCCTTGCATGTATGAATCAGCGAAAGCGCACGGTCAGCTGCTGCGATCATGATGCTCGCTCCAAGTGCGGCGTGATAAATCGAACCAAGCTTGTGCAATCAAGCCATCACGGGCACTCTGCCAAGTTCGCTCCCCGTCACCGCAGGAGCTATCAAAAGATAAACGCGCCCTGACGTTATCGCTGCGCAGCATCTTGGCACGCTGCCAAGAAATGAGCTGTGGATGAGAGGACCGAAACGGAGGGACGCGCGCCATCGACATGCAAGCGAAAATGCTCGCGATTTCTGATTTCTGCCGCGGCGACACAGAAACCTTGTTTTGAGCTGCCGCGGTGGCTCGAGCGGCGAGAGGGACGCAGTTCCAAGTTTGCAAATTTTCACTATGTCGCTGCCGCATCGTCGCTAAGATCGCTCAATCGCTTGCATGTGAGGGAGCTGGCCTTAACGCTTTTTTTTTTTTTTCCAAATTCTCGGGTGCAAAAGTGGAGGGTGGGTATATTATGCGAGTGGGTTGATTACGTGACAAATACGGTATCATTTTTTCACATCGTAAGTGTCGTCACAAGCCGATTTCTGTATATCGAATTATCAATATATCGAACTATTTCGCGATCCCCTTCGAGTTCGATATATCCGGGTTCGACTGTTTTAAAAGTACTAGACATAGTGTACCAAAAATTTTCGAATCTTTGAACACTGCTGAATATTCTGAAGTTTTTATATATTTGGCAGCGATCTAATATGGCTGACTTTCATCCAGCTGATCCTGAAGTGAGCACCATACCTGAGCAAAATTCTTGAAGGTCTAGTAGAAATGTCAAAGGAGGAATGGGTGTGTCGGTGGAGAGAAGACTGCTAACAGAATCAGGCCAACAGAAACATCAACATGGACGATAGCCGTTGCGAACTATGGCTACCAAATACAAGTCCAAAGCACAAGTGGTTAAAGCTCTCTTTGTTTACTAGCTTGTGCTTCCATGCCACAGTTTGCGCAGTGGTATCGTTCTATCACAGCTCACATATTCGGGAAACGTTATCAGTATGACAGCAAGTGACTACTGAGTTCGTCGCCTAAAGCGAGGCCACCTAGTTTGCTCCTCATCAACTGCCAGAGTGGGCTGGGCTGTACATAGACGTTCGACACACTGTGCAATGAGGTACGTGTGTCTTTTCGGCAGCAGTGCTTTTGGACAGAAGACTGGAATTCCTTGGATTTATACTGCTGAACCAGTCAAGCATCTCATTAGGCATTTAAACTAATATGTACTCGTGGCAACTGCTTACAACATTAATTCTCTCATACCCATGCGAATGAATGGCATCTTTGCAGACCGATATAACGATCGTGCAGTCACGCATACATCAGTCATTTGGTCGCAGTCAACGTCACTGTCACAAAATTGGACGTGATGCATGAAATTGAAATGTATATACTGCGCGCACGCGTCTGCTAGGTTGCAGAGTCCTACACTCACGTACTCGTTTTGGCAGCTGCCGTAGTACGCCAGAGTCGGAACTGGCACTGCACACTCACATGAACGCCTGGCACCGCTGCAGCACTTTTCAGAACTGGTGCAGGCAGTGCAAGCAATATCGAAGAGACCTTATGAGCACGGTCCTGCAGCACAAAGAAAGACTGGCGGGGCTTCGTGTTGTGCTTTCACTGTTGGTTCAGATCAAAGAAGCCATCCCACTCTGTCTTGCCTTGCCTGGCACTGCCGTTGATTGTATACAGCAGAACCCGGCATAGTAAAGTGAAACTGAAGTCCTAGTTAATCTTTCATAGACGACTGCACATTTTCTACCTTTAAACTAAAGACAATTTTTTGGTAAAAATTGGTTATAGTAAAGTGCATCTGTCCGCGATGGCGACTTCCCACAAAATGACATTGCTGCACGCACACTACCTAGAATTGCGAGGTAAATTATTATTATTTTGCTCTTTTTTTTTTTTCGGGGAAAAAAAGAAAAACAGCGAGTGTCTTTTTTTTTTTTTTTTTTTATTAAACTGCTTTACCCCTTTGCTTAGCAGCACTCAGGAGGATCCAGCTTTACATAGATCTTGGAGCCGTGAGAAAAAGCATGTAGCGCGTAGGAAAAAAAAAAAAAAGCTGTCTATAAGCATGAGAAGAAAGCGGTGCAGTTATTTCAGAAAGTAAACAGAGTACAAGTGCAGTGAGAAATGGGGAAGGGAGGAAATGATCGAACATTTGCAGCACTGTGCAACACGAAGCAAAGAACTGGAGGTGCGGCGTGTGCAATTTTGCAGTGCTTGACTGCTACGCGCATTTCTCATCTATTGCCTTCTAGAAGGCAGACACAATGGAAGACAACACCGTGTTCATGTAAGGCTTCAGTTTTCACATGAAATCAAACTCTGTTGTACTCATAGCCACATTACACTCATGCTTAAGAGGTACAAGGTGTAAACAAAAATTCTTTTAACTGAAAAAATGGCATGCAGAGGTGATAAGAGAGAGATCAAAGGCATTTTAAAGTATTTTTTTCTTTTTCGTTAGGCAACAAGATGTGTTTAGTAAGTAAGCATTTAATTATCAGACATCTATAAAGTGGTTCTACCGGTGGCAACCATATTTTCGCTAAAAGCCTTGCAGAGTCTGATCGAGCAGCCTATGTTCTTGGACCCACGATTCAAGGCTTGTCATGCGCCTTCCAGGCAGTTCAAGAGTTGAGACACAGTCGAGGCACCTTCAATATTGTGCCCTTCCAGTGTGTGGAGTGCTTTCGATTTTGTGTTGATCAACAAGGATCAAATTCAGATCAAATCTTCCCCAACTACACATGCGGGCATTGCTTAGATGAAGCAAACAGTCCCCAACTGTGGCCCCTTCGAAAAGTCACAGCACATTGTGTTCGCAACTGAGCACAGCTCACTGAGGCTGCCACAGCTCTGTTTTAGGTCCCTTGGCAGCAGCACCATGCAAGGCAATGTCTGTTTCCCCATGTTGGAATCTTTTTGTAATAGTATATAGCCTCCTCACCCTGATGAAATGGTGACTAAATATGTTCCATTCATGTACTTTTTTTCTGCACCCAATGCAGGGAAGCATGACAGCACCTTCTGCATGACTGCTTCATTAGGGAGCCCTCCCCCTTCTCTGTCCGTGTGATGCCATGCTGACCTCATCTTTCTTATCCTTTCAGGAAATGTTCCAACATGGGGAGGTGATAGATCTCAAGCGCATCTACAGCAATGACATCCACACGGTGGCCCAAACGTTTGGCATTGAAGCTGCCAGAACAGCCATTGCCAGAGTGAGTGGCTTACTGTCTTCGTCACTAACTCCCCCTTGCATTAGGTGTCAAAGTAGCATGCGACACCCCATCATCGCACTTAGCTGTGCTTGGGATACTGGGGGCTGAATTGATGCCGTGTGCTTTTACTTTAATGTGGCGTTTAGAAAGACTTCCTTCGTTTACAGTCTAAATTTAATGAAACTGAATAGAGATGATAAGCTTCCTCTGCTTATTGCAAATATGCAGCCATTTACCTTGTAGGTCAATAAGTTCCCAAAACATTAGAAATTTCTTGCTGTTGTCTACACAAAACAGTAAAAAAAAAAAGGGGTCATCAGAATTTCATTTTTAATGTATGGGTAGATACTAGTATATGTAAAGAGTACATTGCTGAAAGCAGTTGGCAATTTTTTCTTTACAGATCTAGCAACCCACTGAACTTTGTGGTCGCAGTATGTCAATTGGACAATAAGAACGAGGCAGAACAAGAAAAATAATTTAGAATTGGAAAAAAAATATGGCTTCTGTGTCCTTATACCTTCAGCTCCACATTACTAAAGAATGATAGCTTTGGCTTGAGGCACTACGATATCCCTGGCAACTTTCAACTAAAGATAAAATTAAGTTTAATGAGGGTACACCCCTCTTAGGCACACTTCTCCTCTATATAGGCTAAATTTACACCAAATTTTTACTGTTGTACATTTTCACATAACAGATTCTAAAGAACCAGAGGTATCAGTTGTCCAAAATACTGAATGTGTCAAAGGGCAGTTTTTAGAAATCAGGGAAAAATGTTTTCAGCATATATTTAAAGCACCACGGCTAACGGCATCTCACTAAAACTCACTAAAACGAGTTCTGACTAGTTTGCAATGTGGCCCACCATTTCTCATAGATATAATTGCTTTTGCAACAAGGTATTTGCCGGGAACGCATTGCATGGTCTGGAGGCTGGCAACAAGACCTTTGCATCGCAGTAGTGTGGTGAGACCGTCAAGCTCACAGTCATGCTGTAATTGCAATGGGCTTGTAACTAGTGATATGCAGACTGACACATTCTCCTGGCTGCATAGTCAGCCCACAATTTCTCGAGTGTTTGCTCAACCGTTTGTTGATTTATCTTCAGGATGTCTTTTGTATACGCAGTAAAGAAATGGGACGCTTCTTCTCATTTTCCGGTTTTGTGGCTTTACCTCGTGTTATTTTTTTTAGTGCTTTTTCTGCTACTGACCGCTTTTCTTCAGTCTTTCTATTTGCACAGCCAAGTTGTCCTCAATCTTGTGGTGGCATTATTCCTGAACCCTTTGCATCGTGCTTCTTTCAACAGGCAAGTTTGAAATGGTCAGAGTCGTAGAGAGAGGAAACCTTTTCCACCTTTTGTTGTGTAAAACCAGCAGGTATTCCTTTCAGCATTGTCTATTGGAATGTGTGAAAAATTTTCACATTGAAAATCTTATCTTAGACTTTTTCAGGTTGCAGATAAACTATACTCCTTTAATACTTTTTTAAACAGTTTCAGTGTTTCAGGGGAGTTAATTGTTCCAATTTTGTTCTACCAGAAAGCACAGCAAGAAATCACTCACATAAGTGAAAACACGTACTAAAATGCTCAGTTGTTCCAACCCTGTCTTCAATATGCGGTTCCCTTTAGACATAAAACTGGTGCAGTACAAAAGCCGATACAAAACATTTTGCCACGTAGTTTTACATACAGAGTTTTTAGATATATCCTAACAGCAGACGTTCAGATTTTCCCCATGCTTTTTCTGCACTAATTTTGTAACTCTCAGCAACCAAATCATTTAGTACACTTTTCTAAAACTGTCTGATGGCTGTCTGTGCTATTAAAATACATGTTTACATCAGCAGACAAGCATGTAATTTTTCTTTTAAAAACACATTATTTGACCCTTCGACAACATATGAGCCTTCTGTCCTCAGTTTTGACAAATGTGACTTTATGTACCTTGAAGTTGGCCTTTGCCACATTTGCTTGTCCTCAAATATCATCCCAAATGGGTTACCTACTTTATGCGTTTCTGTCGAAAAAAATAGTTTCAAAACGAGCTCAATGCCTTCTCTAACTTCTTTTTCAAGGTACTTTAAGGTCTGTCGCATACATGTCACATAGACGCACCCTGTCCGCTTGATTTTCTCAAGCCATTTTCCTTGCATATTGTCACGTATTGGTGAAAATTTGTTGACGACCAATGAGGAGGCTTTAGGTTCACTGGAATAAATTCTTTGTTGCATTGACTTGTGCTCTAAAACTAACTGAACAACTCGGTGGCAGCATTAGCAGCAAACGTGCTTGCTGTTCGTCGTATTACTAACTCTGTCACACCGACAAACACTCAACTTATAGACGGCGAGGAAGTATCTAGATAAAGCTGCAAATGGTGACTAGCACAAACTGGGACATTGTAGAAACTCACGTGAATGGCCGGAACCTTCGGGATAAATCTCTCCTTATCTTGCGCAACAAAGAAAATGATAAAGCAGCATATCGCGACAACGAGCATGAACAAACAAGGACCACAGAATTGATCTATGCGCTAGAATCACAGTGGTAAGGTCACATGCCGGTGGCTGTTGAAAAAAAAATTGCAAGGGTTCAACGCTGCTGAACCAAATATTCAGTTCAGTTCAGGCGTTCAGTCGTGTCCGACTCTTCGTGACCCTATGGACCATGTCACGCCACGCTTTCCGGTCTTTCACTATCTTCTTAACATCACATAGCTTCATCTGCAATGCCTCGAGAATGCCATCTAACCATCGCGATCGCTGCCTACCCCTTCTCCGGCGACCCTCAACCTTTCCCAACATCAAATCTTTCTCCAGCGACTCCTCTCTTCTCATCAGATGACCAAAGTAGCTGAGCTTTAACTTTAGAATTTGACCCTCCAATGAGCAGTCAGGGTTTATGGTCGACAATATCGACTGATTTGATCTTCTGGCAGTCCAAGGAACTCTTAAGAGTCTTCGCCAGCACCACAATTCAAACGCGTCAATTCTTCGGCGGTCAGCCTTTTTCACAGTCCAACTCTCGCATCCATACATCACAACTGGAAAGACCATAGCACGGGTTATACAAATCTTGGTTGGCAGACTAATGTCTCTGCTCTTTACTAGGCGGTCAAGGCTAACCATTGCTCTCTTTCCCAGAAGCAGGCGTCTCCTAATTTCATGGCTGCAGTCTCCTTCCGAGGTAATCTTGGCGCCCAAGAACAGAAAATCTGTCACAGCT
Source organism: Amblyomma maculatum (assembly GCF_055883805.1). Classification (NCBI taxonomy): domain Eukaryota; kingdom Metazoa; phylum Arthropoda; class Arachnida; order Ixodida; family Ixodidae; genus Amblyomma; species Amblyomma maculatum. Next base: position 36,717,415 of record NC_139351.1, on the reverse strand, counting down.
TCCACTTCTTGTCCATTGATGCTCCAGGACTTGATAGGGCAAGACGCCATGATCTTCGTCTTTTTAATGTTCAGTTTAAGCCCAAACTTCTCACTCTCTTCTTGTACGCGCTTCAGAAGTCTCTTGAGATCCAATTCACTTTCTGCCATTAAAGTGGTATCATCCGCATATCTAAGGTTGTTGATGCGTTTTCCAGCGATCTTCACTCCAGCTGAAGACTCGTCCAGACCGGCCTTCCTCATGATGCACTCTGCATATAGGTTAAATAGGCAGGGCGACAGTATGCAGCCTTGCCTCACCCCTTTCTCAATCGGAAACCAATCAGTAAGACCATGCCCAGTTCTGACTGTGGCCTCTTGCCCTTCATAAAGGTTCCTGAGGAGACAGATGAGGTGAATTGGAACTCCCATCTCTTGGAGAGCTTGCCACAATCTGCTGTGATCTACGCAGTCAAACGCTTTCGCATAATCAATAAAGCAGAAGTAAATGGGTTTCTGGAACTCTCTTGCTTTTTCCATGATCCAGCGAAGGTTGGCAATTTGGTCTCTAGTTCCTCTGCCCTTGCGAAACCCAGCTTGCACGTCCGGAAGCTCCCGATCCACATACTGCTGCAGCCTACCTTGCAGGATTTTTAACATCACCTTGCTAGCATGCGAAATAAGCGCGATCGTGCGGTAGTTGGAACAATCTTTGGCACTGCCTTTCTTTGGAATGGGGATGTAAACTGACCTCCTCCAATCCTGTGGCCACTGCAGGGTTGTCCAAATCTTTTGACATAATGTATGCAGTGTGTTAACAGCGTCGTGGTTGAGGTTTTGAAGCAACTCAGCTGGAATACCATCAATTCCGCTAGCTTTGTTCTTAGCAAGGCTGGCTAAGGCCCATTCAACTTCACTCTTCAGGATGCCCGGCTCGAGATCAGTAATCACAACCGTCCTATGTTGGGTTTGCACATCCGGGTCCTTCTTGTACAGTTCTTCTGTGTATTCCTGCCACCTCTTCTTTATCTCTGAGGCTTCAGTGAGGTCCTTGCCTCGTTTGTCCTTTATCACGCCCAGCTTAGCACAGAAGCTTCCTTTGATATCTTTGATTGTCTTATACAGAGCTCTTGTGTTCCTTAATTGGCTGTTGTCCTCAACTGCTTGACACTGTATGTTCAAGAAGGCATTCTTATCTCTCCTTGCTATTTTCTGAAAATCCGCATTGAGAACCTTGTATCTTTCTCTTTCCCCCATACCTTTTGCCATCCTCCTTTCCTCAGCTATTTGCAAAGCCTCTTCAGATAACCAGTTTGCTTTTTTGCATTTCTTTTGCTTTGGAACTACCTTAGTAGCAACTTCTTGTATTATATCACGAACATCAGTCCACATCTCTTCGGGCTCTTTGTCTTCTAGATCTAATTCTTGAAATCGATTGCTCACTTCCACAGCATATTCTAATGGAATCTGATCCAGATCATACCTGAAAGGCCTTCTAGTTTTCTGCGTTTTCCTCAATCGAAGCTTAATTTTGGCAACAAGAAGCTGATGATCGGTGCCACAATCGGCCCCAGGCCTTGTTTTTACTGCTTGTATAGCGCTTCTCCATCTCTGCCGGCAAATAATATAATCGATCTGATTCCTGTACAGACCGTCCGGTGAAATCCATGTGTACAGGCGCCTCTTGTGCTGTTGAAAATGAGTATTCGCTATGGTCAGGTTGTTTTCTTGACAGAACTCTACTAGCCTCTGCCCAGCTTCATTTGGCTCACCAAGACCGAACTTGCCTGTAATTCCGGATATTTCTTCACTCCCGACCTTAGCATTCCAGTCTCCTATGAGAAAAACGACGTCTGATGATGGGGTGCGGTCTAAAAGGCATTGTAGGTCCGCATAAAATCTCTCAACGTCAGCTTCTTCAGCAGCAGTGGTCGGTGCATAGACTTGGATAACTGTTATGTTGAAAGGGTGACCTTGGATCCGAAGTGAAATCATTCGGTCGTTTTTGGGGTTGTACCCTAGCACTGCTTTGCCCATTCTTCTGTTTACTATGAAAGCGACCCCATTCCTTCTCTTGGATTCGTGCCCACAATAAAAGACATAATGGTCGCCGGAGTTAAATTCTCCCATTCCGGTCCACTTGAGCTCGCTGATACCCAAGATATCAATTTTCAATCTGTCCATTTCTCGCTTGACGATATCCAGTTTACCTTGCGTCATAGATCTTACATTCCATGTTGCTATGTGATATATCTCCTTGCAACATCGGACTTTCCGGTCGCTTCCCGACACATCCACAACTGAGCGTCCTTTTGGCTTTAGCCCAGCTGCTTCATTCGTCCTGGAGCTACTAGGAACCGCCCTTTGTTCATCTCCAGTAACATGTGGGACGCCTTCCAACCTGGGGGCTCATTTTCCGGCGCTATATCGATAATGGTATTGTGACTGGCCATAGGGTTTTCTTGGCAGGAAATACTGGAGTGGGTTGCCATTACCTTCTCCAGTGAATCACATTTTGTCAGAACTCTCTGCCGTGACCTGTCTATCTTGGGTGGCCCTACACAGCAGAGCTCACGACTTCATCGAGTTTCGCAAGCCCCTCCGCCACGACAAGGCAGTGATCCATGAAGGGGGAACCAAATATTAAGCGAAAGCATTAGCTGCAGGTGACCGAGCGTTCTTCTTCTTCTCTTTTCTCCTTCCTCAGCCCACATATAAAGCCCCGCTTTAACCAAGCCATATGAACGTTCCTTAGTGGCCTATAGGGGTAACGTGAATGCCAGGGTCCTAGCAGGCTGATTCTGACATAACCGTCCCATGTGAAACGAGAGACCCAGGTTGGCAGCTCCTGCCAGTCCACATATGAAGCCCCACTTTAACCAAGCCGTACGAACATGCCTGACGTCAGGTATCACGTGAGCACCAGCTGCGCCTCTAGCGTACCACGCCGACCGCTTTTGTGTCATGTGAGGTGTGACGTCACGTGCTGCACCGTGACTGTGACCGCACTACGTCAACCGCTTGAGTTGGTAGCCCAGCTCTCACCCTAGTGTCACATGGGGTGTGACGTCACAGCGTCATGTGGGTGCGCCCGTGCTATGCTGAAGGCTTGAAACCTAGAGTAGTATTGCTTTCGCAACAGTAAAACAGCAAATAAAGATTGAATCACTTGCGGCATTACTCCCCCCTTAAAAAGACATCGCCTCGATGCTTTCAAAATAAACACAAAAACTCAATATTGACACATGCCATTCATAGACGACGAAGATTGGAACGGGCGATTCGGAAAAAGACGACGAAGCAATACGGTGCTGCGCTTTTGTGCTGCCTTGACTGGCTATTGGTGTTCTTCGGTGCCAGAGTGCCAGAGAGCCTTCTCTGTAACGTTACGTTACAAATCTGGTGGAGGAATAGCCAGGTATCGATCCAGTCCTGCATAATCAACCGGTCAATACGGAGCTTACCCCTGTACATCAACGCCTCGGCCGCCGCCTACGTGGAGAGCCCCCTGAATTCGGACCCCTTCCGGCCGCTACCAGGACGACGCACCCTCAGACGGCCGTACAACCTGCTGCAATGACATCTGAGAGCGGGCTTCCCACCCACATTCTGTGTCATCAGCCGAGAACACCCCCCTCTTTTCATGGCGACATGTTCGAGGACGGCGAGGACTGGCTTGAGAACTACGAGCGAGTTGCTCGTTACAACGGGTGGACTGATGAGCGTAAGCTCCACAACGTGTACTTCGCTCTTGAAGAGTCTGCACGGACATGGTTTGAAAACCATGAGGCTTCCTTCCCATCCTGGGCAGCCTTCTGTCGTGATTTCAAAGCCACGTTTCCTAGCGCCGACCGCCGGGAGCGAGCAGAAGCTGCGCTACACTCGCGCATTCAGCGCCAGAACGAGAGCGTGCGTATGTTCTTTGAGGACATGACACGCCTTTTCAACCGTGCAGACCCACAAATGCCAGAAGATAAGAAACTGCGTCACCTGATGCGGGCGTTAAACAAGAACTTTTCGCGGGACTGGTACGCAGTCCACCACGCACTGTGGCGGAGTTTCTCAGCGAGGCAGCGACCATGGAGACAACGCTGCAACACCGAGCCCGTCAGTACAACCGTGACGTGAACATCATTAGGTCCGACGCACCCCCTGTACATGTCGGCAGTGACATGGACTCACTACGCAATCTGATCCGTTCTGTCGTGCGGGAGGAACTGCAAGCGCTCCGGATGCCTTGCAACACAGCATCTTTTCCTTCATTGGCTGAAGTCGTCCGGGACGAGGTGCGTATGGCAGCTCAGCAAGTTGCTGACGTTGTTCCCCAGCAGCGCGTTCCTCACCAGACGTTTGACGCGAGGCCCACCTACGCGTCCGTCCTGAGTAAGGCTCCACCGCCAGACCATAGTATCAACGCTGCAGCTCCAGCAATGGAGCCGCAGGGTCCCCGCATGGAGCACCTCGCATGGAGCCGCATGCAGCCTCGCTACTCCCCTCCGCCAATCTACCAGCCACCCCGTAAAAGTCAAGTATGGCAGCCCCGGGATCGTCGGCCCCTGTGCTATCATTGCGGTGAAGCCGGTCACCTTTACCGGGCGTGCCCGTACCGCCGCGTCAACATGCGGGGTTTCGCCTCGGAGGGCCCCTACCCTCGGAATGCAGAACGGCCTACTGAGATTGCAAGCGACCTTGCAGCGCGACAGTACCCCGTCACATCCGGTTACCAAGAGCGGCGGTCTACGTCCCCGACGAGCAACCGTTCGACAAGTCCCCACTCTTCCCGACGCCGCTCTCCCAGCCCTGGTCGGGAAAACTAATACCAGCGGCCTTCGGAGGCAGGGTCGCTGATGTCGGGAAATGTGAAGATCCTCCGTCATCGTCAGGCCGACCCGACGAGATTTCACTTGTGTCAGGTAGCGACAGCATCCGGCATACTACCTCCGATTTGTGTGTAACGATTGATGGAGTGGATGTCACCGCGTTACTCGACACTGGTGCCGATTATTCTGTAATGAGCCGTGGTCTCGCCCGAGAATTGAAGAAAGTTTTGACAAATTGGTCCGGCCCGAAAATTCGTACGGCGGGAAGTCATTTGATTGAACCTGCAGGCAAGTGCACAGCGCGGGTCGGCATCCGTGGTTTTGTATATGTCGGAGAATTTATCGTGCTTCCTGAGTGTTCGAAAGACTTGATCCTTGGTCTAGACTTCCTGCAGACCAACGGCGCTGTCATTGACCTGAAAGAAGCGCGTGTTTCCTTTTCGACGAAACGAGCCGTGGCGCGCATTGAAAACGAAGATCCGGGTCTGAACGTTTTGCGTATAGTTGACGATGACGTGAGGGTTCCGGCACGTTCTAGTGTGCTGGTTCTTGTAAAGCATGATTTGTTCCACGATTATGAGGGCATCGCGGATGGGCACCTTCCGCTACTACTCGAGAAGGAATTAGCTGTTGCTCGAGGACTCGTACAACTCCAGAACAGTTGTGCTACTGTCCTCCTGACAAATTTTGCTAAGGAGATGCGGCATCTCGCCAAGGACACGGCTGTTGCCGTCCTTCACGATGTTACTGCCTTACCTCATTTATGCACCGCCGGAACGAACCCTAAAGAAGAGGCCGCACACTGTCATGCTCTGCAAACCGTTAAAATTAGCCCCGACTTGAAGCCCGATCAAAGGAATCTTCTCTCGGCTCTTCTGAGCGATTTCGCAGACTGCTTCGCCACAGGCTCGAAGGTCGGTCGTACTCCTGTCGCCAAGCACCGCATCATCACCGATGAGACCACGTTACCGGTATGCCAGCGCCCGTACCGGGTTTCTCCTAAGGAACGTGACGCCATTAAAACGCAAGTGGATGAAATGCTTGCGGACGACGTGATCCAGCCTTCGACAAGCCCATGGGCGTCGCCAGTGGTCCTTGTCAAAAAGAAAGATGGCACCTTGAGATTCTGTGTCGATTACCGAAAGTTAAATAACGTGACCAAAAAGGACGTCTATCCGCTGCCCAGGATTGATGATGGCCTCGACCGACTACGCGATGCCAGGTACTTCTCCTCATTAGACCTCAAAAGCGGATACTGGCAAATTGAAGTGGATCAGAGAGACAGAGAGAAGACTGCATTTGTGACGCCCGACGGCCTATACGAGTTTAAGGTGCTTCCGTTCGGTCTTTGCTCTGCACCGGCCACGTTCCAACGTATGATGGACACGGTTTTATCAGGTCTCAAGTGGCAGTCGTGCTTGGTGTACTTAGATGATGTTGTTATTTTCTCGCCTACTTTCGAGCAACACTTGGACAGGTTGCGCATCGTGCTTCAAGCACTCAAAGGCGCGCAACTAACGATCAAGCCTGAGAAATGCCACTTTGCTTTCAAAGAACTACGCTTCCTCGGCCATGTTGTCAGTGCACAGGGCGTTCTCCCTGATCCCGAGAAGACTACCGCAGTGTCAAATTTTCCACGCCCTACCGACAAAAAGGCACTTCGACGATTTCTAGGTCTTTGTTCGTACTATCGACGCTTCGTCCAAGATTTTTCTAAGATAGCTGAACCACTGACAGCACTAACCAGAGATGACATACCCTTCCTGTGGGGAGACGATCAAGAGCAAGCCTTCCAGGAGCTTAGAAGCCGCCTACACAAACCCCCAATACTCGCCCATTTCGATGAAGACGCCGCCACAGACGTACATACTGATGCCAGCAACGTTGGCCTCGGCGCGGTACTCATTCAGTGGCAAGGCGGAGTAGAACGGGTTATCGCCTACGCGAGCCAAACACTCTCACGGTCAGAGGCGAACTATTCGACAACGGAGAAGGAGTGCCTTGCGGTAATCTGGGCCATCAGCAAGTTTCGACCATATTTGTACGGACGACCCTTCCGTGTTGTCAGCGACCATCATTCCTTGTGCTGGCTGGCAAGCCTTAAAGACCCGTCTGGACGCTTAGCTCGTTGGAGCCTCCGTCTTCAAGAGTATGACGTTACTGTTGTCTATAAGTCGGGACATAAACACCAAGATGCGGATTGCTTGTCACGCGCGCCATTGGACTCCACCGCAGTAGAAAACGCCGACGAGTTTCTCTTTATTGGGGCCATTACTCAATCCCATATGGCTGACCTTCAACGCAAGGACCCGGAGCTGGCGCCGCTCATCGATTATCTGGAAGGACGCGGTGGTAGAGTACCGCTTGTTTTTCGTCGTGGCTTGCAGTCATACGCTTTACGAAGTGGAGTTCTCTACAAGCGCAATTTTGAAAGATCAAGAGAGACATTTCTACTCGTAGTACCTACGCACCTACGGCCTGACATCTTGAGTGCTTGTCACGACGAACCGTCCGCCGGCCACTTGGGAGTTAGTCGTACGCTTGCAAGAATTCGGGATAAATACTATTGGCCGAAATTATTACCTTCAGTACGATCCTACGTTAAAACCTGCCGTGACTGTCAACGCCGAAAGACTCCACCCGTGAAACCAGCTGGATTTCTTCAGCCGATCGCTCCACCGCAAACTCCATTCCAACAAGTGGGAATGGATCTTCTTGGTCCTTTCCCGAAGTCAACTAATGGAAAGCGTTGGATTGTTGTCGCGACAGACTACTTGACCCGATATGCTGAAACCGCGTCGCTCACAAATGGAACTGCCACCGAAGTAGCCGAGTTTTTTGTCCACGACATCGTGTTGCGTCATGGCGCTCCGGCTGTTATCATTACCGACCGCGGGGCAGCTTTTACGGCCCGCCTGACTAAGGCTGTGTTGAACCTTACACATACTAACCATAGACGGGCCACGGCATACCACCCGCAAACTAATGGCTTGGTGGAACGGCTAAACAGAACTCTGGCCGACATGCTGTCTATGTACGTGGATATAGAGCATAAGACCTGGGATCAAATCCTCCCATATGCCACGTTCGCATATAATACGGCACTTCAGGAGACGACGCGGCTCACACCCTTCGAGCTTGTCTTCGGCCGTCGAGTGACCACTCCACTGGATACAATGCTGCCCGTATACACCGACGACGAACATGAGCTTGACCTGGACATTGCTAGTTTTACTCAGCGTGCGGAAGAAGCGCGGCAGCTGGCAAGACAGCGCATATACCTACAACAGCAACTAGACGCTGATCGTTACAACAAGGGACGGCGCTTCGCTGCCTACGAGCCTGGAGACTATGTCTGGATTTGGACGCCCGTTCGTCATCGTGGACTCTCTGAAAAATTGCTGCGTCGGTACTTCGGCCCATACCGTGTCCTTCGCCGCCTCAGCGACGTTACTTATGAAGTTGAATCCGCGACCCAAGATCCCTCAAGCCGCAGACGACGCCAGTTCACTGATGTTGTGCACGTTGTCCGGATGAAACCCTACCACGATCGCCCCGCTGACTAATCTTCAGACTGATGGCGCCCCGTTTTGTGCTGTGGTATCCCATACCAAACTAGCATACTATGTCAGCTCATCGCATCAAGCAGCATTTGCAGCATCGAGGCGATGCTGCCAAGAAGGGGGGCAATGACACATGCCATTCATAGACGACGAAGATTGGAACAGGCGATTCGGAAAAAGACGACGAAGCAATACGGTGCTGCGCTTTTGTGCTGCCTTGACTGGCTATTGGTGTTCTTCGGTGCCAGAGTGCCAGAGAGCCTTCTCTGTAACGTTACGTTACAATATTAGTTATGTTGAAGTTTTTTTTCCTTTGCTTTTGGTGCTTTTCATCAATGCTCTTGTCTTCTTATCACAACAAACCTTCCTGTTTTGTCAGAAGCTTGTAGAGTCAAATCATTCTCAGGAATTCAGTGATTCTTTCTACATTGACAACATTTCTTCTTGGCTTGGCGTACGACTTGGGGCACTCCACTCCTTCTGTTAGGCATGTAGCCTTGTTGCAGATTGGCGCAGGCATCTGCAAGTGGACTGAGGAGGAGGAAGACGAGGTTTGGGAATGGGCGTGCGCGAAGCGAACTGAGCACCATGACTGCTGGGCAGGACAGCTGAGGATGAAAATACAGTCAGAGGTGGTGTGGTGTTTGCCCTCCTTCTTCTATAGCCTTGTTCTTTTCAGCCACTCTTCTTGAGGCGCTATGAACCATACCCAGCAGCTGGTAGACGCGAGTCTCTACTGCAAACTTGGAACCTCTGTCAAGGTTGTGTTGCACCTTTGGCACGAGCTCTTTATGCTTTGGTTTTCTTTTTCTAGGGGGGTTACACGTGCTCCCCTATCACCTGTCATGGAGACAAAGGCAAGATTATTTATTTTCTTTGATGGCAGGTAACGACTGTGTCAAACGGCCCAGAAACAGCAAACTACATCTCTCGGAATTGACAAAGCGCAGCTATAAGAGTTATCAAACGACTTTCAAGCCTAGCATCTTCTAAAGTACAGCGCAAACACAGGCAGACACACTAGACAAGGAAAGTGACAAACACAGCGCTGACTAGATACTGACAGTTTGTTTCCTCAAACCAAAGAATAGTATAACAAACGCATGCTCAAAAGACTGCGAGGGTGATAATTGACGCTCTCAAAATATGGAAACCGGAAAATGCATGTGTCAGCACCTCTTGATTAGTATGCTGCTACAAAAACAGTTGTCACTTTTGGGGGACTGTTAATCCCTGCTGACTGTACTCTGTTTGCTTGTTGTCAGGATTTACTTTTTTCTTACTTTTTTTTCTTTCTATTTTACCCTCTCTTTCTTAACTTTTTTTTGTTTGCTTTTTGTGCCTATGTTTATTATTATTATTTTGATTGAGGAAGCAGAAAACTCATTTTCTTGTCAGCGCTGTGTTTGTTGCTCTTCTTGTTTAGTGTGTCTGTTTGAGCTGTTCCTTTGGAAGATGTTTCACCAAGCAGCCTGCCAACATGTTTTGACGCAAATCCTAGCAATAACTGTTTAAAGCGCGTTCCACAATGAATCATCATTTGGCCTGTCTTATGTTTTATTGTTTGGTTTCAAAAACCTCTGTTTGCAGACCAGTGGTTATTTTGCCTTTGCTGTATATATTGAAGGCCATGCCCTCTCACGAAAACTGCTGATTGCTGTCTCCAGAATTGAGACTGATGCTGTAATTTAATCCTCCAGAATGAAAAATAAATCCAAACCAACATTTGCAACCAGACGCTGCCATAGAAGTGAGTGGTGCAATGAGACAGAACATAACAGCCACAGCGAATGTGACAAAGACGCACACAAAGCTGCACGTAAGAGCCTGGCTGGCTGTTGCCACGACACTGGCCCCTCACCCCTTCGCTCCTAATCCTTTCATTGGCTTGTTGCCCAAGCTGGAGTAATCACAAGCACGTCTCGCAGGTTGCGGCAGCCGTAAAGTACATGCCTGCATTTTTTTTTTTGGTTTGAATTGGGGTAACTGGAGTTCATTCCCTGACTCCTCTCTCTCACTCCTGAACGTTGCGGCTGTCGCTATCCCTGTCACAAAACGCACAGCTAGTACTACCAACTTGGCCCCGTTTTGCTGGTGTGTGCAGGAGGTGGCCAATGTCTTCGCTGTGTATGGCATCGAGGTGGACCCGCGGCACCTGCTGCTTGTGGCCGACTACATGACCTTCGACGGCAGCTATCGGGCATGCAACCGCATCGCCATGGAGAACAATGCATCTCCCCTGCAGCAGATGACGTTTGAGACCACCATGAACTTCCTCAAGTCTGCTACGCTCGCCGGTACGTACTCTCCCCTTGTCCCTGGTCACGTCAAGGGTGCTTGGAACAATGCAAGGATCATGAAATGTGAGGGCCAAATTTAAAAAGAGAGTAGGTGGTGCCCCAGCAAGTTTTATGTGCTGAACTCTCAGCTGACGTGCAACTCACTCGGCCATGTTCACAAGCGCCCCTTCACTTGAACTTCTACTCCAAGCGGCCCTCGAGGTTGAGAGATAGCCAGGCCTCTGGCCCCGATTATCTGAAAACAGAACAAAAAGAATCATTGAGTATGTGCAAAGACAAAAACAATAGGATGCAAGCGTTTACAGAATTCGCTACGCACTGTGTCGCCTGTCCGCTGTCCCTCAGTCTACACCAAAGTTTGGCAGCTTTCATGCCCCTCACATGCGTGAAGCACACCCACAAGGACAACACTTATATGCCTACTGGATTGCGAATACATGCTTTCGTCAGAGGGGTCAGGGATCAGGCTTCATTGCCTTTCTCCCATTCACATTAAGAGGGGGGGCGCAGGTGTTAAAGTGGATTGCTTGGCTCATCCGATTGCACAAGCTTGGTTTTCAGTATGTTGTCTTTATCACGCAGCGATTGGGATGGGTGCCTCCACTGCTACAAAATTATTGGAAGTATGATAGCAGCAAATGCCTTTTGGAGTGAACGATTCTAAAAGCAGGTGTAGTAATGCGGCTGACCACATGCTTTCTTTAATAATTGATGGGTGGAAGGATGGACGACTCGCAAAAAAAAGAAAAATATATGTCGACCCTTCCTTATATATTGAACCATCCCTTCAACCTGACATCAATTTTTCTCTTAAAGGGACTGAACACTGAATTTAGGCAATAAATTTTTTTTGTCGCAATGGAAAGATTTTCATCTAAAATGCTCATTTCCATAGTGGCTTTGGTAGAAATGCTGTAAAAATGTTTTACTGATAATTTTTTTATCAGTGCATGCGCCTGTTTTTATGTAGTCTGATGCTGGAAACCATGAGCCGCTACCACAATGACGACTGGTGGTCGACAAAAAACACGTATCGAAAACAAATATAGATTTCACTCGCCAGACAGTAATTAGACATTTGTTTAGCATAGAGTAGTGTCTTTTCCAGCTTCCACTCCCAAGGCTGTTACAGCACAATAACGTACTCCTTGTCGACGAAAGTATTAAGTGGGCATTATCGCTTCGTCCATGGAATTCAAAGCACTATATCGCCTCTTGGCAAAAGCTGTAACCATGCCTCCCGTGATGCGATAGGAGGAGTGGCTTTTATTTCAGGACGTAGTATAGAGAGTGCAAAATGTAATAACTTATGAAAAGCACTCCTAGAAGAAAAAAGACCAGTGTGCACTTATGAAAACTGGCGATATTTTGCTGAGATGTATTCATGTGGGGTCCTACAGTGAAAGTAGTAGGGTTTCTGCGCAAGGTAGTGCCTCAGTTGTTTTTATGCGATTTTCAATGTCAAATTGAAATTGTACAGCCTCTTTTCTTTGATACTGTAGTGTGCTTGAGCTGTACTATATGAGGCAAGGTCTTTTCATCTCCACCATAATCTCATGACATATTTTGACCAGTGTTTTGTCCCTTTAATGAAGTAGGTTCATTTTACCGTGGTGGATGCGCTCGACAACGAAGATTTATTTCCTGGCTGTACAACTCGTCTTCACTTCAAATCATGTATTTCGGTGATATACGCGACAAGCTTGGCCTGCAGCTCTGGATGGCATACCAACTGTATCCCTTGGAAGCATTTTCGCTTGGCATCACAGTTTGAAAATTTTGTATCATTGCCACCGCCACACCCACATTACCCGTTTAGAAGCTTCGAACTTGCGGCCACAGCACAGTTTTTGCTTCAGCATAAATGATAGCTGCCTCCTTTAACGCTGCACGGAACAAGCACTGAATGCTTTTTGGACTGGAGAGCTCGTGACAAAGCATGTAGCCAGTCTTAAAGGCAAAAGTGTGAACGCGCAATAAGCGCGAACTCAACGAATGATCGATGTCGGCTCTTCCATTAACCATCGACACTCTTGAAGTGCCGCCGTTTCACGTGGCCCGACACGACTAATGTGCCAAAAGAGAGCGTCGCCACGATTCTAACAGCAGCTCTTCCGTAAACTGTCGACACTCCCGCTGCTGCAGTTTGTGCTGCGCATTAAATGTTGAGAAAAAAAGATTATTCCCGAGAAGCACACACAGTAGCTGAACGTTGCACTTAAAGGCGTAGAGCAAACAAATTCGCCATAGCCTCCATGATATGCTTTTTGTCTTGCTTTTGTTAACAGTGCCATGCTTGGTTTCGATTGTAAGTCGACCCCCCCAACTTCGGATTTTCGAATTTTAGAAAAGGGGTCGACTTACAATCGTGTAAATACGGTAGGTGAATGAAGCTAGCGACAGTCGGTTATCTGCTCATTGCACATGTCCTGTTAATGCTCATTCCTTCTTCTTGATTTCCACTAGAATGTCATTAACTCGATTATTTCTTTGACCCCACTCTGCATGCCTACCATTTTTCGTTCCATAGCCCTCTGCGTTGTCCTCAAAATAAGTAGAACCCTTTTTATAAGCCTCCACGTTTCAGCACCATTAGTAAATATACAGATAAGGTGCAACTGTTGTATACTTTCCTCTTGAACTATAACAGTAAACTGCTAGTCATAATTCCTCATATCATAAGCCCTTATACATAGCATTCATCGATTACAAGAAAGCATTTGAGTCAATTGAAACCTCAGCAGTCATTCGGACATTGCAAAACCAGGGTGTACATAAGCCATGCGTGAAGTTACTGGGAGATATCTACAGTGGTTGAACAGCAACCATAGTCTTTTATAAAGAAAATAATAAAATACCCATTAGGAAAGGTGTTAGGCAAGGAGGCACAATTTTTCTACTACAGTAGAACCAGGATATATCGAACTCGAAGGGGATCGCGAAATAGTTCAATATATTGATAATTCGATATACAGAAATCAGCCTGGGACGGCACTTACGATGCGAAAAAACGATACCGTATTTGTCGCGTAATCAACCCACTGGTATAATGAACCCACCCTCTACTTTTGCACCCAAGAATTTGGAAAACAAAACAAAAAAAAAAGCGTTAAGGCCAGCTCGCTCACAAGCGATTGAGCTATCTCAGCGACAAGCGGCAGCGACAGAGCGAAAAATTTCCAACTTGGAACTGTGTCCCTCTCGCCGCTCGAGCCACCGCGGCAGCTCAAAACAAGGCTTCTGTGTCGCCGCGGCGAGGCGTTTTCGCTTGCATGTCGATGGCGCGAGTCACTCCGTTTCAGTCGTCTCATCCACACTCCTGCGGTGGCGAGGAGCGAACTTATGGCTGATTGCACAAGCCTGGTTCGATTTATCACGCCGTGCTTGGGGCGGGCATAGTCCACTGCCACAAAATAATTGGAAAGCGTGATAGTTAAATGCTGTTTGAAGCGAAAAATGCTAAAAGCCGGTGTCATGATCGCAGCTGACCGCATGCTTTCGTTGACTCATACATGCAAGAAACGACTCCCACAAAAAAAAAAGAAAGAAAGAAAGAAAAAAAAACTGCTGCTTCTTAACTTCCCGCAGCCACCATATCTTATGCTACGCCGCGCGTACAGCACAATTATAAGAATGAACGACTCTAGCAAAAAAAAAAAAGATATAGAGAGAGAGAGAGATCTGCTGCTTCTTAACGTCCGCCGGCCCCATAGCCATGTTAGCCGCGGCGCGCAGAGGGTTTGCAACATGCGCTGGAGAAAGCGTCCGACGTTATGTCTGAAAAAAGGCTGAGCTGGCTTGGCGCATGCGTAGTGCGTGCTACTGCGAACGAAGGCCGGAAGAGAGGAAGGGGAGAGATAGCTCGGCAATGGAATGGTCACACCCTTGCGCTTCGCTCTATCGCGTTTTTCCCCTCTCGTTCCCACCGGCTCTCTCTGGTTCATTCACGCACACGGCTTGCAAACGTTACGTGCTGGCGCGCGGGAAACAATAACGCAGATACGCACGCCTTTGAGAAATGGGCGCGGCCCTGCCCTAGACCAGCCGTCGCCGAACTGTCCCCTCTCATTCCTTCCGCGCGTGGCTTGAGAACATCACGTGGCAAACAGCTGAGGGTGATGCGATCATCTTTGGGGAAGGCACACTTTCCAGTGCGTGGTGCGGAGTTCGATATATCGAACGACCGGTGAAATTGAGTCCGATATATGACGCGGCTTTCCTATACTTTTGCATGGGATTTTCAAGGGGATATTCCGTGAGTTCGATATAACCAAAATTCGATATATCCGGGTTCGATATATCCGGGTTTGATTGTATTGTTCATTGTTTGCCTAGCAGAAGTATTCAGAGAGCTAGATTGGGAACATGTAGAGATGACTGTTGATGGAGGAGACCTCAGTAATCTTAGATATGCCGATGACATTGCCTTGCTGAGTAACTCAGGTGACGGAGCTGCACAGAATGGTTAATGGTATAGAGAAGCATCATGTTTGTAAACAAAGGTGACACTGCCCTCAGCGACTTGGGGGTGTAGACAAAAATGCAGTGGGCCTACACTGCACAAAGCGACACTGCCTTAGAAACTGTATCACACGTGTGAAAATTTCAAAGCATGCATATCTCTTGTGCTAAAAAATGTTTTGTTTTATGCCTGGAGAGTTGTTCTCCAATTCCCCAGGTAACATTGCCAGACAGAGTGCTGCATCAGCCTCCTTCTCCGTGGCAGCAACAGCTCGGCTAGGGTATGCCGCGCTGTTGCTGCCACAGAGAAGGACGCTGATGCAGCACAATAGGCTGGGGAATAGGTTTAATGTACAGTGACATTAAAGCGGTAAAGCTGAAGGTATAAGAAATACTAGCCATCTACTCTCCTCAAGTTCCGTGCCTGACAGAGGCCCACGAAACTTGATTTGTATCTTTGTGGGCGCTTTGGTGCAGGGGATAAACAGAACTGATTCCTAGCTCCAGGTGTCCCCTAGTTGGCAGTGGCCTTGCATGGTTTCACTTCTCCACAGTGATTGCAAGGGAGGCAGGGAAGTTGGATTTTTATCTTTATGGCCACTCCTGTGCAGGGGCCACAGAAACTGATTTCCATCTTTATTAGGGGTGCTATTAGCTTGTTTATCATTGACACTCATGAGGTATTCCCACTCTCCTTGTTTACTGAGTTTCCTGAGGTTCCAGAGTTTGCAGTGTGGAGAAATGTTGGCTCCAGAATGCAGTTCCTAATATTGTTTTACAACCTTGCCCTGATTTTACTCATTTTGTACTTTCAAAATCCGCAATAAAGTAATTTGACCATCTGCAGAGGTATTTAAAAAAAATTCGAAGATCTACTGTTACGCTCCACGTCGCTACCCATTGCTGTCATCTCTATTCGACCGCAGAAACTTGTAAAAGCAAATGTTGTTTTCTTTTTTGTGCCTCTCAGTTCAACCAACCACACCACAGCTTGCTGGAGTTTCTGGAGTTATGCGCATATACACAGCAAGCACCGCACATCGAATGCAGACAACTCAGCATTTTGCCTACATCACAAAAGTCGCTGCTGTCTCCAGCACTGCTACATATCCACTGATGTCACGGGCCAACTTGTCTATAGTAGGCCCAAAATTTAATATGCAGAAGACTTACCGTATTTACTCGAATCTAACGCGCACCTTTTTTCCGATATATCGTGTCCAAAAATTGGGTGCGCGTTAGAATCGAGTACGACCCTAAATCTCCGATATCATATCGCCATCGGCATTTCAAAATGGCCACCTGGTATGCACTTCGAGCCTACTAGCTGGTCTAGCTGTCTATGCCTAGCTGCAGTAGCGTCCTTCGTGTGCTTTGGTACATGTGCTTTGGTTAGCCTACCCGTTTTCTGCGATTGACCGACCAGTATGGACGTGCCGAAGATTCGTCGAGTTCATCATGATGCCGCATTTAAAAGGAAAGTAATCGTGTGTGCAGAGACGGACGGAAATCGGGCCGCATCACGCGCATTCGGAGTTCCGGAAACATGCGTGCGGGACTGGCGCAAGCAGAAGGAAAAGATTTTCGGCAGCAAGGCTACACGAAAAGGTTTCAGTGGACCGAAGCAGGGCCGGTTCACCGAAATAGAAGAGCGGCTCGCAGAATATGTTCTAGAGCAGCGAGCGGCGCAGCGGCCAGTGACGACGGACCTGCTCAAAGTCCGGGCGATGCAGGCAGCCCTACAAACAGGGCTAACGCGGAGCGACTTTAAAGCGAGCAGGTGCTGGCTGTCTAATTTTATGAAGAGAAAAGGCTTTTCTCTTCGAAGGCGGACAGGGATATGTCAGAAGTTGCCTGAAGAGTACGAAGAAAAGCTGCACAGTTTTCAGCGGTTCGTTCTAAGTTTGCGCCGCAAGTACGGCTACCACCTCGGCCAGATTGGAAATGCCGATCAGACACCGCTGTACTTTGACATGCCTGCCACCACAACCGTTGAAAAGAAGGGGGCGAAGCAAGTGCGCGTGTTGTCTTCCAGCCACGAAAAAACACGCGTCACCGCAATGCTTTGTTGCACCGCGGATGGACACAAGCTGCCCCCGTATCTCATATTCAGGCGCAAGACGCTCCCGAAAGGAATCGCGTTTCCGAGTGGCGTGATTGTGCACGCCAATGAAAAAGGTTGGATGACAACGGACTTGGTCGCCGACTGGATCGATAACGTCTGGCGCAAGAGACCCGGCGGCAGTTTGGGCCTGCGTGCGATGCTTGTGCTCGGCGCTTTCAAGTGCCATCTCAACCAACGCATCAAGGACAAGCTCGCTGCGTGCAACACCGACCTTGTCGTGATACCAGGTGGCATGACATCGCAGCTCCAGCCGCTCGATGTTTGCTTGAACAAGCCAGTGAAAGATAGGATTCGGGTGCTCTACACCGAATGGCTTGTGAGTGGCTGCCATGAATTCACTCCCAGCAACAGAAAGATGCGTGGTGCACGATACCGTCTGCCATGGTCATCAAGGCCTTTAAAAAATGTGGCATATCGAATGCCATGGACGGCACCGAGGATGAGATGCTTTGGTCCGTCAGCAGTGACAAGGAGTTGTCTGACAGCGACGACGAGTGAACCTTGTGCCGGCATAGTGACAATCTTGGCAAGATAAGCCGTTTCATTTTGTGTGTGTGTTTTTTAGTGCACCGAGATTAAATATTTGCTTTTCCAAACGAGACAAAGTTGTATTGCTGTATGAAAGCGTTAGGTGCGCGGTACTCTTTTTCGCGGAGAACGGGTGCGCGTTACAATCGGAGTTTTTTTTTTTTTTCGGGGGTGGGGGTCACGAAAAACGGGTGCGCGTTACAATCGAGGGCGCGTTAGATTCGAGTAAATACGGTAAGTAATGCTTAACAGCCTTGAAAAAGAACAGCAGCTCTTTAATTTCTTTCATTTTATTGCCTTAAAAGGAAGCTGAAACGGTTTTCAAATTGATAAAGTTCGGTGATTAAGAAGAAGGGGCTTTACAATCATCTGTGTCAATCTTTTCTGAATTTTGTCGATAATAAAAGGCGAAATCGCTTGTTAAAAACGCGCCGCGGGCACGCCAGGAGTGGCGGGGGCGGGGTGCCAAAACTGGGGAACAGGCGGATGTGACGTCAATCGTGGAATGCAGGCTGGCTGACTAGGCCAACTGCGCATTTTGCATGCTGCCTTCGCTCCACCCCACTCTTTAGTGATCGACGGATCAGCGCAGTCTGCTATTAGTGCCATTTGTTTTCTCCAGTTCGGTCGTTCTGTACTGAAGGTTCTGCATGTTAAAAGATTACACCGGGTCAACCAGCAAATACGCAGCTGTTGTGGAGTAGTGCGCTGCGCCCTTTGGTGTCCTCTGACTGTGAGCCTCTTTTACTCAATTGTAAAATAAACGTCATTCAACGTTCGAAAAATATTTTCCTCGTATCACTTAAAACAAACATTCTTGTGAGTGCTTGAAGTGACTTGTAGCTGTCAGCACGACTTTCCGTTGTGCGAACATTAGTGCTCCAGGCGACATAGTACTGTATAGTTTCCGATAGGATAAGAAACTTTCAGCGCAGTGGGTCCCTGTCATGAAAGGAAAAACTCAGCTGTGTTTTGCCCGGATGATTTTTATGCCGATGACGATCATCGAATCTTGGCAGCGATTGCTGCCACTGCAGATCCCAATTAAATCAGCACAACTGAAGCCCGGTGCCGTTCTTTTATTGTTCCCTCACCTAATTAGGTTAATACCGTTGTTGCACAGCTGACTTTACTGTCGTTACACTTAACTAAGGATACCGGTAGAACGAAGCTGCATTTACAATAGTCGTAAATAATGCAGTGTCTGCAATGCCGTGCTGCTCGCGCGACAACAGCGTGCTGAAGTATCGTCCGAAGACAGCATTGCCTCCATATGCCGCGCCGGCCACACCTGCTGCAAGCTGTTCGTGGATCCCTTGCACTAGCATCAAGAAAGCATGCTCAAGTTTATTGTTTATGAGCCCAGAAATAATGGAATGTCAAAGATTAACCCCTATTGAGGATCGCTGACCCATACTTAGATGTTGGTAGGAGTGATAACTGTGATACAAGCAAGTTTCTCTTGACAGCTGTCTAGCGGCAGTTGCCGCAGTGCGTCACGGTTCATCTGATCTAGTATACATTATTTAGCTCCTCTGCTAAGGCGGCTCCGGAATTAATATCTTCATTTCATTGTGAGACAGTGTGATATACAGTAGGCAGTTCTGCGAGTAGCCTGTTTACTACAGTGCTGCTCAATTTCCAAGCGTCGTCTGCTGTTGGGCCGATGCGAAATAATATAGGCCTAGCGACGACCAGGGAGTGCGCTCGGCCAGAGCGTCCATCTGTCGTGCTCACTGCCGGCACCGTTCCGGTAATCTCGCTTCATCTGGTGCTACAGGTGCTGCGAACCTGTCTCATTTCACAGTGCGGCTGAAGCTGGACCATTTTCGGCGTTGCGTTGAACAGCACACCACGCCAACTAAGCTCCAAAGACGTCACAGGACGGGCTGCAGCTGTAGTATGTGCGCATTAGTCGCTGATCCGTTAGGTGATACTCAAAGGTTGTATAAGTGCGCTGTGGACTAGGATTGCATCATATACAATGCCTATTCCTTTTGTTGCTACTGAAATGAGCTTTAGTGTGTAAAAGGCTCTGATGAGAAGAGAGGAGTCGCTGGAGAAAGATTTGATGTTGGGAAAGGTTGAGGGTCGCCGGAGAAGGGGTAGGCAGCGAATGCGATGGTTAGATGGCATCCTCGAGGCACTGCAGATGAAGTTATGTGATGTTGGGAAGATAGTGAGAGACCGGAGGGCGTGGCGTGACATGGTCCATAGGGTCACGAAGAGTCAGACACGACTGAACGACTGAACTGAACTGTGTAAAGGGCAGTTGTAAAGCGGACCAGCTCTTGCGCTTTTCAACTCGCACAAATGTGCTCACTACTTTTGCTGTCAACGTACTCCACAACGTCTTTCGTAACGGCGTTTCTTTTTTTTTTTTTTTTTTTGGAACTGCTGGTTGCTCAAACGCAGGCGGTAAGTGTCCAAGGTGTTTTACATTGTTCGAATAATCAAGAACAGTTTAAATCGAGCTATCAAGTCACCTGAAGTAACGCGCATGCAGCAACACCGCCTGTGCTGGCCTGGCATACCGCGAATGACTTCATGATGGGCCTGGTCAATTACGGACAACAGCGGCATTTGCTTGGAGGGCGGACCCGCTGGTGCTTGTTTTCTTGTAGAAACTGCTGTTTGCGTTCATTTCTGCCATTTCTGCGGACAAAAGACTATAAAATGTTGCCGTCATTGCATCCGCCACCGCTTCGGTGGTGGACAACGGCTGTTGTGGCGTGCGTCTTTCTCTCCCTCTTCTTTTTCTTTCTTCTCTACTTTCTCTCTTCTGTCTGCACGAGGCAGCGCAGGTGGCTCAGCTACAGAGCCAGTAGCAGGCCCGTGCATTTTCTTTTCTTTCTTCCTACAGCCACAACAACAACTAAAAATGCCGCACAGAACTCATTTTCTGCAAAAAATATTTCAGCTTCCCGTTAAAGACCTTCTGAGGGGTATTACCGTATTTACTCGAATCTAGGCCGGCCACGATTCTAAGCCGAGACCCGAAAGTCCACAGAAAAAAAAAAAAAAAACTTACCTCGATTGTGGGCCGACAGAAAAAACTGCGAACAAGAAGTACAGTACGCAAACGACATTTATTTACATTATCCTGCTCAGTCGTCGTCATCACTGACTTATCGCTGGGCTCCTTTCTCGTTCAGTGCAAGCAAATATTTCATCACGCTGCTTCCTCCAACGGCGAGCATTCTTTTCATCCACACTGAAGTCCCACCTGGCTTGATGATTTGACGATTCTTCTGCAGCGAGTATAACTTTCCGCTTGAAGGTGGCGGTAAAGTGACACTGCCTGCTTGGTGCCATGGTGTCGATGAAGGAACCGCACATATAAAAACTCCTGGAACACACCCAGGATACCACACGAGCACACGAGAAGACAAGGCCAAAATGGCAGCCAGTGCTTGTGTGTACTTGGCCGGCGTCGGCTAAGACTTGTCTTTTGTTTGCGTTCCGTGAAGGTGCCACCTGCTGCTACTTTTTTTTTTCTATTATATAATGAGACCCCGAGACAAAATCCTTGTATCTAAACCGGTGCCAGAGTTTTATGTCTCGTTTTTTTTTTTAAACTATCGGCCTAGATTCGAATAAATACGGTACATGAAGGGTAGGAACAAATGTTGTAAAGAACAAGTGTTAACACACTGAAAGGCGATTGCTTACATTTTTTTATGAAAGTAGCTGAGCATCTGATGACAGCAATGTTGTTGGTTTGGTAGTTCCAGTCTGCAGCAGCATGGGAAAAAAATCAAGTGGCAAAGGTGATGGTGTGTATGAGAGTTTGCAATAGGCAGCAATGTGCTGGAAGTAATAAGGGAATACAGCCATCTACTTAGTGTCTGTAGATAACAATCATGAATTCAAAGAATCAAATGGTCTGGAATTTATTTGGCCAGTACCATGCGATCATGAACAATAGGTTACTAGTAACCCTAAAGGGGAAAGTATATAACCGCCATATTTTGGCAGTACTCGCCTGTGAAGCAGAAATGTGGAAGCAAACAAAAAGTGTTGAACTGAAATTGATGACTACACAGGACTTAGCACGAAAAATGGTAATTGTAACATTAAGGAGAATCGTGCCAAATGGGTAAGGGGAGAAATGCAGGTTAATCACATTCTAATAGAAATCCAGCAGAAATGGGCATATGCAGGTCATGTAATGCGAAAGTGAAATAACAGATTGTACCTTACGATGGTAGACTAGATTTCAAAGAAAGGAAATTAAGTTTAGCTGGGTTGGCAGAAAGTTAAGTGGGTGGATGAGGTTAGGAAGTTGAGGGAATCAAAGGACAGAGCTGGCACAAGACTGGGTTATTTAGAGGGATATGGGAGAGGCTTTTGCCCTTCAGTTGGTGTAGTCAGGCTGACAATGATGATGGCTTTGACCATGACACAATTGTAGCCAATTGGAGACCGTGATTTACTAATTAATCTCGAGTCGTAACTGGGTCCAGGTCATTGCAGTTGGCCAGTCCGATTGGACACCATTGGTTTCTCTTTTGACTCAGTCATAACCTATTGAAAGCAGGGACTTTCCAATTGGTCCCAGTGTTTTATGCCAAAGTGACCCAGCTGGCTCACCTTACCATAACATGCACAAAAAGCTAACCCTTGCCTCATTGACACTGCAGGTACTGAAGATCACCTGAACTCGCCCTCTGCCCGTCTCGTGGTCGGTCGAGTGGTGCCCCTGGGCACAGGCTGCATGCAACTGAGACAGCCCCAGGCCTTCAAGTTGCGTATGCGCTAGCAACTCGCTACAGCCCTAATAAACGGATTGTTTTCGCTTTTTGCTGGCTGCTTTCTTTTTAGGTTGTGGCAAGGCATACATATATATTGTAAAGATGAAGATGTACATGAAAAGATTCAGATTCTGCGCACTGTCTTCTGTGGTATCGCCTGCGATGTGTGCGCTGGACCTACCTTTACGTTGACTGTTCCTGCTGTGCTTCTGGATCGAGTCTCAGTGCCACTAATAAACCCCCATCCTACATTTGGAGGAGTCGCGGGTTAGAAACGTTAGTCCTTGGAGCTCCGTATTCGCATTCTTCCTACCTGAAGTAGCGCACAGACAGCGTTCAACATCAAGGCATGCCAGTGGGTCCAACTGTCATCTGTGCCGGCTCCCTTCGCCAGTGAGGCCCGGCTTGTCTTCAGTGGTACCGATGAGCATGATGTTGAAGATTGGCTTGATTTTTACAAATGGGTGAGCCTCTACAATAAATGGCAAGACGAAACGAAATTAAATCACGTAATATTTTGCCTCATCGGCGTGGCTAACATTTACCGCAACCATGAAAGTGACATCCGTACGTGGGCTGCATTTAAAACAATGTTCAGAGAAGTCTTTGGTCGCCCAGCTGTCTCGAAATTGCGCGCCGAGCAGAGCTTGCATGAACAATCGCAGCAGGTCGGCGAAAGCTTTACAAGCTATATCGAAGAAGTCGTAGACCTGTGCAAACGTGTGATCGCCAACATGTCAGAGGCTGAAAAGATCGAACATATCTTGAAGGGAATTAATGATGACGCCTTCCAAATGTTGTCAGCGTGGGACTTGCAAACCGTCACTGAAGTCTTCATGCTCTGCCAGAGCGTCGAGGAGCTGCACAAGCAGAGGGTGTTGACACATCAGCCCCACGTACAGGTTGAATCGTTTGCTGGACTGACGTCTGCAGACAACGACCCATCGTTGCGGCAGCAAATTAAAGCATTTATCAAAGAGGTGGCTCGTCAGCTTTCCCTACTTCCTAGCCCTGAAGAGCAGCCACACCATTTGGCCCCAGCATTGTGGCAGGCTATTCAGGAGCAGGTTGCTGAGGCACTTCCATCTGTCCATCCACCATCAATTGTCGCCGCTGCTCCTCTGACTTGAGCCGATGCCGTTCCAAGACCTGTTGCCGCTACTTTGACCTATCATGATGTCATCCCAGGGCCTGTCGCTGGTCGCTTAACTTAGCTCAGCAGTGGTGAAAAATTTTGTCGTTCTGTGTTGTCTGCTACCATGAAGGGGCGGTGCGAAATGCTTGGTTTGTTGGTGGATGTGTTATTTACATGCTCCTCTCAGGCTAAATTTGTTTACCTGCAGATAATATTCTAGTTCACTATAGGCAGGAGTGTAGGCACCGCACCAAGTGCTAGAGACGGTTTTCCACGAGGAAGTCTCACTTCGGAGCCGTTTATCACGTGCACATAGTCCCGCATTATCCATTCGTGCTCAAAGTGGCGCTCGCAACCGCTGAATATTCTGTCAGTGGTTTGTACTCCCTATGAAGAGTGCGCTCCCACTTTTTCCTGAGGTCATCGTCTCTAGAAGCGGCGAACGGAGTTGTCTTAGGAGCGGCTGGGTAACCGCTCCGGCAGCCCGGCTCAAAGCAATGAGAGTCCGTCTTCCTCTTCGACATTGTACTACTCAGTACGGACTACATAGCACTACAATCAGACCGACAGCACGCAAGAGACGATTTATTAATATGAAAGCATTATTTCGCTATGATCACAGATTTCTATCCGCAGACCAAGTCCGCAAGCAGGTCGCATCTGCAGGCCGCGTCTAGCCACACCGAAACGCAGTGACCGTCTGGAGCACGGGGTCCGAGAACAGTTCCGACTGCCCTAAGCAGCACAGAGGCAGCGGTGCGGGGCTAGGATGGAGCGTCCCCTTTGAAAGGGGTGGTAGCAGTAGCTATCATGCTCATTTTTTTCCCTATATCTTAATTATTGTTTTAGATTGGTTAACTATGCCATCATTCTATTTATTGAAGTTTTGTTAGCGTTACTAACATTATATCACTTTTCTACTTTTAAGCCACCAATCTTCCAGTCTTTCGCTACCTTCCACCGCCGGTTTATACACCCGGCCACTGGTATCTCTAAACCCCAGAGCTTCAGGAAGAGTGACTACGCCTGCATCGAATTCCGGGTGGATACCATTACATTCGAGTATAATATGGTCAATTGTTTCACTGAAGTTACTACATACAGCACATGCGTCATCTTCATTGTTAAATTTCTTTTTGTAACTGCGCGTTATAAGCCACCCTGATCTAGCCTCAAAAAGTAGGGCACTGCCTCTTGAGCTATCAAAGAAATCTTCCTTCCTGATCTGCATTTTCCACTTTCTGTATAATTCCACACTCTGTTTCTTTTCCATCGAATTTATCCACTTTTTACCTTCTGTTTTTCACCTGTTGCTTAACGCTCTTTATTTCTTCGTCCTTGTGACCAGCATACTTACTGGTTAGTTTCCTAGTTCTTTTCCTCCATTGTGAGTCAACGCTTTTTAGGTCGGTATTTAAATACTTTAGCTGCCAATCTGTTACTGTCCAATTTCCTCAGGCATTCCTCATATAATATTTTACTCTGAGCTTCCCATACTTCAAAAAATGCCCAGCCTATATCTCCCTGTACCGCCTCATTTGTGGTTTTGCCGTGGGCGCCTAGTGCTAATTGTCCGACGGCTCTCTGATTTATTTCTACTGTCGACTGTACCTCTGATTTTAGACACAAAACCACATTTCCGAAAGTAGGTCTGGGCACCATAGTTCCTTTCCAAATGCCCCTCAATACCTCCTACCTGTTGTATCCCCACAATGCCCTATGCTTCATTATCCCAGCATTTCTTTGGCCTTAAGTGATTGCTCATGCATTCCAATGTATGCCAATCCTTCGTTTACCAATACCTCGAGATATTTATATTCTGCTACTCTGGGTATTTCATGGCCTTGTATTTTAAGACCCTGATCAGTTGAGCCATTGAAAATCATCAGACCCGACTTAACTGCGCTAAAACTGAAGCCTAGAGCGTCCCCTTCGTCTCTGCAATACTTAACTAGAGTTTGCAATTCTTCCAGACCCTCAGCTAGCAGCACAATATCGTTTGGATAGTGTACATCAAACCGGGAAGGTGCTGCTCTACTGCCTTTCCACCTAATGTTGGTTTGGTTGGTTTGTAGGGTTTAATGTCCCAAAGCAACTCAGGCTATGAGAGACGCCGTAGTGGAGGACTCCGGAAATTTCGACCACCTGGCGTTCTTTAACGTGCACTGACATCGCACAGCACACGGGCGCCTTGCTTTTCGCCTCCATTGAAAAGCTGCCGTTGAGGCCGGGATTCGATCCCGCGTCCTTGGGAACAGTAGTCGAGCGCCGTAACCACTGCGCCACCACCTAATGTATATGACATGTTAAAACCTAGGTTACTTTCTTGTATCCTTCGTTCCAGGTTTATCATATAAAGCATGAACAGCAGCGGTGATAGAGGACAACCTTTTCTTAATCCTTTGCATACTTTGACATCCTCCGTACTTCTTATCCCTTCCCACGTAATTTCTACTTTGTTATCCCGGTATATTTCCTGTAGGAACTCTGTTATCTCATAACCGATACCTTCTTCTTTTAATATGTTCCCTGTTTACGTTGTCGAGCCGTTTCCGGTAGCCACCCAGATAGCCCGACAAGGATAGGAAATAGTGTCGGCAAGGACATGTCTCGACCTCACGCTTTCAAAGAACATAGAAGATCTAGAGTGGTACAACCTGGAATTAAACCCAGGCAGAGACCAATATATCATAGTAATTGATATAGAAGAAGGGAAGAAAGCGCGAAAAATCAAGAAAAGCAAAATCACTGAGTGGGACAAGTTTAAAGACTGGAGAACCGCCGCGGAAATTCCACCCATAAGCAGCATCGAGGAGTTGTGTAACAGGCTTAAATGAGATGTCCAAAAGCACACCAAAATAGTACTGGGGGAGGATGTTCCAGAGGTGGTATATAGCCAGCTATTGCACATGTTGGAAGCCAAGCAGAGTCTCGAAAAAGAGACGAAACAAAAATGAAACCTGTGTCTTAGAAGGAGGATAGCGAAGCTTAACAAAGAAATAGAAAACCATGCACAAAACCTATGCAAGCAAAACTGGGGAGACAGATGGCGAGAGAGAGATTCGTAAACTATTCTTCTTGGGGACTTTGGGATATTCACGGGGGTGATACCGGACACGGGTTATGCCGGCCTAATGTCGCGGCGGCACTCTTGGTGTCCGGGGGATGGGGAAGTGGGACGTGGGGAGGGGACTATTCGAACATGTGATACAGAGAAGGCTTACTAGGTACATGGAGGAGAATGAGCTATGGCCCTGGGAGGTCATAGGGTTCAGGCAACATCTTAGTATGCAAGATATTATGCTCAGGCTACACCACGATATAGTAAAATCAAGATCAAAAGATGATAAATTTATTATAGGATTGGACCTGAAGAAGGCATATGATAAAACACGCTGTTCTACAGGGCATCACGGAACTAAAAGTAGTGGAAAGGATGTATGAATATATAGAAAACTTTGTAACGGACAGAAAAGCAAAAATAAGATATAAGGGGGCAGAGTCTCAGATATTCGAACTGGGGAGTAAGAGCACACCACAAAGAGCAGTGCTATCGCCCACACTATTCAGCATAGCCATGTGTGGACTCCCAGAAAAGCTAAGGAAAATAGAAAACATGAAATTCAGCCTATATGCGAATGACATAACCATTTGGATAAACAAAGGTAGCGATGCGGAAATCGAGCACAAATTGCAAGAGGCGGCAAACAACACTGTACAATATGCAAAAGCGAAGGGTATGAAATATGTTCTTTAGAAAATCGGAGTTGTTTATGTACAATCCGAAAAACCTAAGGTAAAAAGAACAAGTGGACGGAAATATAGAAGTGGAGGGACAAGCGGTCCCGAAATTTGAATAAATGAAGGTGCTGGGAATAGTCCTCCAAACAAACGGATACAACAGAGAAATAATAAACTGGAATGAAAGTCATACAAACTACAAACCTTATAACGAGAATAGCAAATAAAAAAGGCGGCCTTAAGGAAAGAAACCTATTAAGGCTCATACAAGCTTACATAATAAGCTGGGTCAGGTATACCATGCCATTCTTAGACCTAGAGAAAACCGCAAAAGATCGATAGCATAATGAGAAAATTTATTAAAAGAGCTTACCAAGATACTTTGTTGGGCGAGTTGGTACTTATTCATTATTGATATAAACAGCGCGAACACGAAAACAAGGGACAAGAAACACGAAAGCCACAGTACATGCGCTGATTTCAACGGACAATAAGTGTGTCAGCAAGACGTCTCTTGCTCTTTCAAGGAAAGAGGTGTCATTTTTAAGTGATTTTTTAAAGTAATTTTTATGCAGCAGGTGAACCCAGGGGTTTTTCACGTGACTGTTTCGTTTTCTTCATGTTTGTTTTTCTGGGCCTTGCAGTAAACGGCTTAGGCTTAGTGGTGAGTCAGCGCATGTACTGTGGCTTTCGTGTTTCTTGTCCCTTGTTTTCGTGTTCGCGCTGTTTATATCAATAATGAATTATTAAAAGAGCACTACACCTCCCGGCAAGTACCTCCGCGGACAGGCTAATGATTCTGGTAATACACAACACATTATATGAAATAATTGAGGCAACGCTAGCTACATAACAAAGAAAGCTGGCGATAACTAAGGGTTGAAGGCCTCGCCTTCAGGAAACGGGTCCGCGAGCCATGGTCTCGCCCGCGAGTGACCATTAGTTCCAGTCTCTTTTAAAAACACCGGTTTATTTCCGGACAAACGCAAAAGCATTCAATAAAAGGAACAAACAAAAGAAATGCCACTGCGCTGGAGACTTGATGTCGACAAACACGACAATACACTGCCAAGGATAAAACTGAACAAAGGTATGGGTTTCACCGCGGCAAACAAAACACACTGCAGCGCGAACAGGGCGAGCGATGGCGCCAAAGCACTAGCTGCGGCACAAGCGACATTGCTTCTCGCGTGGCAAAAACTCACGCGAATACGTCTAAGCCATTTCTGCAGGCACTCCTTCCATCTTCGTGTCGCCGGTATTTCTGTCGTCCGTGCACGCCCCGCTGGCCCGTGACGCTCGCTGGCCGCCCCGCGCTGGTCTCGATCCCCGCCGGGACAAAAAGCCTCGTTGTTGGTTGTACAACTTTTAATTCCATCGGAAACGGGGAGTCGTGCGCCCGCGGATTAGAGGCTGGCAGTTAGCCCTTGGCTTCTTGCGGCCTCTTCCGCCAGATGGACGGTACGGTGCTGGATCGCAGGGTCCGCGCTTCGCAGCAGGGCATCCCAGGCTTCTCTACTTGTAATATTTTGCCCTATCCCTGGAGATTGTGGGCACTCCCAAATTATGTGGTCGAGGGTCCCTCTCGCCCCACAGTGTTTGCAGAGATCATTGTCCCTAGAGTCTGGTAGCGCGTGAAACGCCCAGACGGGGTTCATGAACGTATTAGTTTGTAGCCGCCTCCACGCGACAGCTTCTCTATTATTTAGTCTAACATCTGGCGGGGGGTACCAGTCTACGTCCCAATTTATAATGGTCGATGATTTCCCTGTAATTTTGCAGACGCTCGTCGTATGCCCAGTGTTCGGGGGGCTCGACGGCTACCAGGAAGTAGAGAGCTCGGCTGGCTCGTGAGCCGCCTCGTTACCAGGGACGGCAGCGTGAGCAGGTGTCCAAATTAACTGAATTTTCCTATTGTTCTTTGGGTGAGGATTTTGGCCGCCTCCGGCGATATCCTCCCCTTCCCAAAATTTTGAATGGCAATTTTGCTGTCGCTAATTATGAACTTGGCTTCTGTTCCTACGCAAGCTAGCGCTATCGCAACTTCCTCCGCAGTCTCTATGTTGCGGCCTCTGATGGCTGCCGCGGATACCGGTGCCCCTCGGCCATCGACTACCGAAGCTACCGCCGCACCTGTTCTGCCACTTGCCGCATCAACATAGACTGCTTCCTTTGCTTCCATGTTCTTGAACGGTCGTTCTAGAGCTTCAGCTCGTTTGGCCCTCCTTTCGACATTAAATTCTGGATGCATATTCCTAGGGAAGGGGGGGGACTACCAAGGCATTCCTGATTTCACTATTAATTGTGACTTTTTTTTGAACTCCTCTGTCTGGGTTGAGGCCTACTTTTGCAAGGATTACCCTGCCCGTCTCGGTCGTGCTTAGTCTCTCTAATTGGGAGACTCGCACTGCCTCCGCCAATTCTGCCCACGTGTTATGCACCCCGAGTTCGAGCAGTCGTTCGCTCGAGGTACCCATGGGCAGTCCTAGCGCCTTCTTAACGCATTTTCGAATCAGGCAGTCTAACTTCTCTTTTTCACCGGCCTTGATGTCCAAGCCTCGCTCCTTGCTTCCGACGCGACGCGCTTATCTACCCTCGTCTCTTCGCCGCTAACATCATGCCCCCAAGATTAGCTGCTCGCTCATGCGCATTCGCACTGCCCGCGCAAACACAATACAAATACCCTAGCAAAAAAATCCAATAGAAAACTAATAGCCTATCAGATTATTGATATTGGTTTTATCGGTCTGCCAGAGTATTGGTCGTATGGGTATCCTAGGCTATTGGTTTTACAGGTCTGCTGGAGTATTGGTTTTATAGATCAATTGTTTACTGGTCGTATAGGTTATGGTTTTATCGGTCCTATAGCATCTGGTAAAAGATAGGTCTGTAATGCTAGTACACCCATAGCTGTCAATAATCTGATAGACCTACAGAACCAGTAGGCTTCCTATTGGTTTTGTAGGCCCTATGGAATATTGGTGTCATCGAGTACCTGCATGTGTTTACCTCTCCGCGAACAACTGAAGGAGAGGACAGCTATGTTCCATTTTCTAGGGATGAGTTACGCAGCAGGTGCATGTATGCACATTTTATTCCACAATGACAGCGGCAACGCATACTGGCACATAATCCAAACATTAACTTCATCCAGGTAGCCCTCGATTCCAAGATTGCGGACGTCGGCCCGATGATGTAGTCTCTCCAATACTAAGGCACCTGAAAGAAATAAAAAATTGCGGTACAGATTGAAAAATAAGCGATTTCAAGAGCGCGACACCACCACGACTGCAAAAAGTTGACGCACATATAGGGGGTATTCACGTGACGTCCCAGCTGACGTCAGTATGCAGTCGATGCCATATTTGTGTCCTGTTCAGACTAGTACTAGTACGGGGCGGCGGTTAGCTTAGCTGTTCGTGCGCGTCCGTTTGCTCTGCCACTCTGCCTCATGCCAGCACCGTTGTTATGAAAACTCAATCGATATTATGAGTGACAGTTTGATTTATCAGCAAAGTGTGCGTGATGCGGACAGAGACATGTACGAAACAAAACTTTGGTACCTACCCGTGTGCAGTCGATATGTGCAACTGCATGGTAAGTGTCGGCCTGTGCCCACGCATAGATATGTGCGACAATCACAAATTCTTTGTCCTACGGACGAGCTTCGTCACAAGAAACCAATCGCAAGCCTACTGACCACTTGAAGAATGCAACTATACGTTACAAGCGGCTGGGTTAAGAGCCGCGGTTGAAGCAGACGAACTCGCTCTTTGTGTAATTACGTGCGTGCCGTCCAACGTTTATACCAACTAAACCGCTGAGTTTTTGTAGCTGATATTCTGCATAGAAATGGCATTTGGTAATCAGTATCTTTTATACAAAGCTTGTTTGGTGTGCTCACCTCAATCAATCAGAAGAAGTCGGATGTTTGCATCGTGTGTGGCGGTAAGGAAGCAAAAGAAACCGCTGCCACAGGCCACAGCGGACACCGGTGGCGCCACCTCGTTGCCTAGCGGGCTCGAAATAACTTTTTGCAACGAAACTCTTGAAATACAGCGCAGTTTTGGCCAAGCTAAACTTGATTTGTTATTAGAGATAAATAAGTTTGTAAAGTTCTTCAAACCTTCTGCAAAACAACTCTGCCCGCCTACGCTCCTTTTCCGAATCTGCATGCGGTCTGCTTTGATTACCAGACGACACAGACGATGCGAATATCCGACTTCTGATCGAATGAGGCAAGTACGACAAACACAAAGTTCAGCGAGCCCTCTTTGAAGGATTTTATTGCAGCAAAACACGGCGAGGAGGTGTTGGCGGCGCGCTGTATGCATGCGCATGACTGGAAGCGATACCGCGCTGCTCTTTTACCGGGAATGTGTCTTCCGAGTGCGTGAAGAACAGTCGTGCACGGATAGTGACAAGAGCTGGCTGCTGGAGCACATCCGAAAGATTCCAATCCAGCCCATTTTGACATACATTTCTCATATTCCATGATACTTGTGCGTTTGAGCCGTGCCAGCCATACGTGACGTCGCATCTCGGTGAGGTATCTCGTTCGAGTGGAGTTGTTCGTGTGTACTTCCGGAACCTTAAAATGCAGAGGTCGTTCGCGCAGCTCTTCAGATTCCTTTGTTTACACTGTGCACGCGTCTATTATAGTCTACGATAGCTCAATAAACAACATATAGGTGCGGATGCCACTGATTGTAGAACCGCACGACAGCACTTGATACGTACGTTCGCCCTGTTCGTTCCGTGGACACAAAAATGGCCGACTGCGCCTCAATTACCCACAATGCACCGCGCACCGCGATTGCGCGCGTATTCATGCGGATGCAGATAGGGGACGCGCCGCCATTATTGAACGCCGAGGTAGCTGCTGAACCAACATTCCGTCTTGCGCCTCACCACAGGTTCTGCCACTTGAACACAGTGCGCATGACATTCAAAAACAGATTAACGCTAAATAGTTCCATCAATACTTTCAAGAAATCGTGCCGACAACTTTCAAACTCGGCGCTGCGTTATATCAC
This sequence comes from Amblyomma maculatum, assembly GCF_055883805.1. Taxonomy (NCBI): domain Eukaryota; kingdom Metazoa; phylum Arthropoda; class Arachnida; order Ixodida; family Ixodidae; genus Amblyomma; species Amblyomma maculatum. Next base: position 36,684,974 of record NC_139351.1, on the reverse strand, counting down.
GCCGCGCGATTCAAATTCCTTTATTGGCGTGCAGGCAACGACATTCTACAACGCAAAGCCACATCATACACTGACAAAGTATAAACGTCAGCCCGAAGTTGCGAGTGATGCACACGCACCTGATCAAAAGCTGAACGTGCGCTGGAACGTTGATATCTTCGAGAAGCACCCCGAAAAACGGCGAAAACTTATAAACACAGGGCACCGACCGAACTGCCGCCAGCCCGATGGATGGATGGATGGAGGGATGGAATATAGGAGCGTCCCCTTTGAAACGGGGTGGTAGTAGTAGCTATCATGCTCATTTTTCTCCCTATATCTTAATTATTGATTTAGAATGGTTAACTAAACCACCATTCTATTTATTTAATTTTGTTCCTACATTACTAACATTATGTCACTTCTCTGCTTTTAAGCCACCAATCGACCAATCTTCCAGTCGTTTTTGGCTAGTTTCCACCGCCGGTTTATTCACCCGGCCACTGTTATGCTGTTATCTCTAAAGCCCAGAGCTTCAGGAACAGTGATTGCGCCTGCACCAACTTCCGGATAGATACCATTACATTCGAGTATAATATGGTCAATTGTTTCACTGGAGTTTCCACATACAGCACATGCGTCATCTCCATTGTTAAACTTCTTTTTGTAGCTGCGTGTTCTAAGGCACCCTGATCTAGCTTCAAAAATTAGGGCACTGCCTCTTGAGTTATCAAAGAAATCTTCCTTCCTGATCTGCATTTTCCACTTTCGGTATAAATTCCACACTCCGTTTCTTTTCCATCGAATTTATCCAATTTTACCTTCTGTGTTTTTCACCTGTTGCTTAATGCTCTTTATTTCTCCGTCCTTGTTACTAGCATACTTACTAGTTAGTTTCCTAGTTCTTTTCCTCCATTGTGAGTCAACGCTTTTTAGGTACAGGTATTTAAATACTTTAGCTGCCCATCTGTTACTGTCCAATTTCCCCAGTCGTTCCTCATATAATATTTTAATATATATATTTTACTATATATTTTATATATACATATATATTTTACTGGCGCGATCAGCGATCGCGCCAGCGCCAATGCCTCTACGGAGCTGCGCATGCGCGCCCAGAGGAGAGGTGCAAAGGAGGATGAGAGAGGCCAGCACGGGAACGCTTGCGCGGGAGTAGGAGTGAGAGAAAGGAAACCTACCTCTCCGCTGCGAAGCACCGCCGGCATCGCGCTACCGCGGCGGCAGCTCGAGCCGTACTCGTCGCGTGCTCGATGTCGACTCCTCTCGCTTCGGCGGCGGTTGCAGTTGCTTGGACGCGCGCCTCTCAATCCATTTCACCGCCCTGCTCTGCACATGTAGGTGATTGTGACTCAGCTGGGCCCCGACAGAACCATGCTATATCCGCGTGCTTTCCCATCTCCATTCAGTGATCCAGTAGCAACAGCGTCGCGCGTCTTGCGGCTCCAACCGTACGTAGTTTGTTGAGACCTCGCGCAGAATTAAGTGAGAATATTTTGTGTCGCGGCGTTCTCAATTGTCATTGCGGCTAATATTGTACGTTACGGCAACACTCAATAAACGGGATGAATGCGTGAGTTTTGGGGATGTGTCCGAGATGGAAAAGGAAACATTGAAAAAGACCTAAAATCTCCAACTGACTGATCCTGCATGTAAGACCCATAAACAAAGGCTACTGATGTATCAGACACATGAACCAATATGTAGTGGTCTATAAGACAAGCATGTATCAGCCTATAAGATGTATATATGGGCTTCTGCACTGGTCTGATACTTTTCTTATACAACCCACAGATAAACCTATGAAACCAATACTATTGCCTATAGGACAAATATGTACCAGTCTATAAGATTTATGAGTTTCTGCATAAGTCCCATAGAAATGCAGATACAACACATAGAATACCTACAGAACCAACACCGATTCTTATAGAACCAATAACGCTCCCTATTGGTCTTTTTTGCTAGGGTAGGAAAACGCGCGCGCGGTTTAAAACATTTAAAGGGGCTGCGGAACCCCACACTCCCCCCCCCCCCCCCCCCCCTCAAGACGAGACACCTCCCGAGGCGTCAAACAACGAAATAATGAAGGGGACGAGGAGGAGTATAAAACAATGCCGATGCTGACTAGGTGCCCGCTTGAAGGCATCCGCTGGGTTTGCGACATTCAACGGACGATGTTCCAGGTGGCTCACATGAGTGCCTCTACGTACTTTCCGCCCGCTCGCAGTACGTTCTGAAATCGGTGACGTTGACTGGTCCGGTCTCCCGACCACCCTGCACATGACGAAGCATATAAGCGAGCAGCGAAAGACGCTCTATTACCACGAAAAATCCAGTCTACCGAGGAGCGAGAGAGGCGGCAAACCCTTTTGCGGCATCACTTAGTGGGTGCGAGCGGCGCAGTACATTATCCCCAACCTCGAACTGCAAACGACTCCTGCCCTTGTACTGGCCGCATTGCTCCATGCGGGCAAGGTCCAAGTTCTCCCTGGCCTCCTTTAGTGTTCCAGCGAGACGACTGGAGAGGTCCTGGGTGAACCTGGAATAACTGGGAGTCTTAAGTTCAGAGTGATGAGTAAGGGGATGTTCAATAGGAAATCGAACCTCACTACCAAGAAGTATATCATCATCATCATCATCATCAGCCCGACTATACCCACTGCAGGGCGAAGGCCTCTCCCATATTTCTCCACTTAACCCGGTTCTGTGCTAGCTGCATCCACTTGACCCCTGCGAACTTCTTAACCTCATCTGCCCACCTAACTTACTGCCGCCCCCTGCTACGCTTTCCTTCCCTTGGAATCCAGTTTGTTACCCTAAGCGACCATCGGTTATCCCCTCTTCGCACTACATGTCCTGCCCGTGTCCATTTCTTCTTCCTAATTTCCGCTAGACTGTCGGTAACTTGAGTCATTTCTCTGACCCACTCTGCACGCTTCCTATCTCTCAATGTTACCCCTACCATTTTTCGTTCCATAGCCCTCTGAGTCGTTCTCAAATTAAGTAGAACCCTCTTGGTTAGCCTCCACGTTTCAGCCCCATAGGTGAGTACAGGTAAGATGCAACTGTTGTATACTTTCCTTTTGAGCGATACCGGTAAGCTGCTAGTCATAATCTGCGAGTGCTTGCCAAATGCGCTCCTTAAAAATTACAGACCAATCAGCTTACTGTCTGTTACGTATAAGGTGGTAATCGCTAATAGAATCGGGGCAACCTTAGACTGCAATCAATCGAAAGATCAAGCAGGTTTTCGGAAACGGTACTCTACTATCGATCATATTCATACCATCAACCAGGTGACAGAAAAATGCCCACAATATAACCAGCCCTTGTACATATAGCATTCATTGATTACGAAAAAGCATTTGACTCAGTTGAAACCTCGGCGGTGATGCAGGCATTGCGAAATCAGGGGGTAGACGAGCCGTACGTGAAAGTGCTGGAAGATGTATATAGTGGCTGCACAGCAACCATAGTTCTGCATAAATAAAGTAACAAAATTCCCATAAAGAAAGGAGTTAGGCAAGGAGACACAATCTCCCCAGTACTTTTCACAGCTTGCTTAGAGGAAGTATTCAGAGACTTGGAATGGGAGCAGTTAGGGATATATGGGTAGATGGAGAATACCTCAGTAATCTGCGATTTGCTGATGACATTGTCTTGCTAAGCAACTCGGGGGATGAACTGCAAATAATGATTGATGACGTAGAAAGGAAAAGTAGAAAGGTAGGCTTGAAAATCAATATGCAGAAGACCAAGGTAATGTTCAACAGCCTCGGGAAGGAACAGCAGTTTGCATTAGGTAGCGAAGTACTGGAAGTAGTAAGCGAATATGTCTACTTAGGATAGGTAGTAACCGCAGATCCGGACCATGAAAGGGAAATAACAAGAAGAATAAGATTGGGATGGAGCGCATTTGGCAAGAAGTATAGCTGCCGGCGTAAAACCAGTCGACCGGTTTACTGTGGTCCTTGTAGCGATCGGCCATCTCTTGCACGCGGGAATGTCATTGTGACGGTCTGTGAAAGCCACAAGCATATTTTCAGGTTTCGCTTGACCCGTTCTGTTATGTTAGCCTGAGGGTGGTAGGGAGTAGTCTTTTTATGCTGTACCCAGAGAGCTTTGCAAGTGTCAGCAAATACCCTGCTGGTGAAGTACATGGCATTGTCAGTGATAAGCGGCGCCGGGAATCCAAACCTAGTGGATGCGTCTAGGAGCTTATCCCAGATTATTTTGAGTCTAGTTTACGCAGCGAGTATAATTCTACCCCTTTAGAAAAATGGTCAGTGACCACTAGCAAGTAGCGGTTTCCTTTTACTGATCTATGATAAGCGCCCATTACGTCACAGGCAACAATATAATAATAATAATAATCTTTATTCAGTATATTGAAATCGACATACACAAACGGAAGCGCCAAGGCCACAAGCGGGTTTGTGCGACGACGACCGGCAGCCATTACCCGTTATCCCACGGGTAACGACTCTCCATAGGTAGCCACCATAGCCTGGTGGTTTCCCTCCCCTCGACTTCGCTGTTTGGTATGTAGGACAAGTACGGATGTATGACAGGACATCCTTTCTGATGCGGGGCCATGTCACGATACGACACAACTTGTCATATGATTTCTTACCATCGCTATGACCGACGAGGCGTGTGTCGTGGTAGTACTATAGGAAGGCCTTGCGATTAAGGCTCTTAGGGACAACGACCCGAAAGGGGAACTCACCACCGTCCGCATCGGCAGCAGGTATATACCGCAAGAGTAGGCCATCAGCTGCTTCCAGCCGTAGTGGCCTGCTGTTACTGTGCTGGGCCTGCTCAGATACTGACGTCATCTGACGTATCTGATGTCATCAGTGCGCTGGGCGTCCAGGAGATGTTTAAGCGATTAATGTTCCCCAGGCATCTGTGGGCGCTGCTACAGCCAGGACTGCAGGTGTTGGCTCCCCTTCTCTGGGAAGTGGAGCTCTGGACAGGGTGTCTGCAACTTTATTGAAAGTTCCCTTGCGGTATTCCACCCTGTAATGGTATTTTTGGAAAGCGAGAGCCCAGCGGGCCAGGTGGTCGGCTGGGATTTGCAACTTTGAGAGCCATGACAACGCCTGGTGACCTGTCTGAATGGTGAACTCAGCCCCATCCAAATACATGTCAAATTTCTTTAGTGCGAACACTATCGCTAGACACTCCTTCTCTGTCACGCTATATAGGTACGCTCTGGCCCCGTAAGGGTAGGACTCGCAAATTCCGAAGGGCAAAGCTTCCCTTGATGCTCCTGAGCAGTACCACACCTATGCCGTACTCACTTGCATCCGTTTGCACCGTGTTAAGATCGAAGGTTCAGGTCCCTTTCACGCGGCCGGATGTTCAACTCGAGAGGCGACGATGCGGCGGCAACGGCGGCGGCAGCTCCGTGCACGGCTAACTCTTTTGTTGGTAAAACGCGGCGGCGTAAGACAACACTTCGATATTTTGCCGCGCGCCGGCCAACCAGTTCTACGTCGGTGCCTTCGTTCTCATGGCTTGGAACAAGGCCGGAGACTGATGATGAACACGTATGACGTGATCAGCTCAGCGAAGGTTGGGTGGGTTGTGCGGTGAGAACGCAGGCTCGACGTCCGGTCGAGTAATTGCACTCATGTTGTGTCGCCTGCCAAGATGTTGTTCTGCCGGACTCGTATTCTCACGGTCAAGGCCTGGTACTGTGAATCCGATGCGCCCAGCCGGCGCCAAGTCTGAATCGCGGCCCGTGACTGCAAATAGCCATAGGATCTTCGAGATCGCCACATCTCCGAGATCACCACAACATCTCCGAGATAGCCACAACATCTCCAAGATAGCCAAAACATCTTCTCCGATATTATCAGCCTGATCGAACATGTGACTCCTGGACAAACGATGTGTGTTTGTGTGATGAATCACGTGATGGGTGGAGCCTAAGAAGTGGCTGGAAGGCGATGAAGAAGCAGTTGAAGCCCCCAACTCTAGGGATCGGGGGACGATGGACTGTATTTTAAGCAGCCCACGGGCGGCTTTTTGATATGCTCTATTTTACGCTCTCAATATGTCCCTCTTTTGACTTTCCTGTACTCCTGTAAACATGTAGATAAATATCTTGCAATGTCTTTTCTACCCTAAGCCTCTATCCATTCCTCCAAACCCCCTACTGCTCACCACCTCTTCGGGACGGGACCTGAGGGGATCGACCAGAGTGAGAGCCGAACCGAGGGTCCCACATCTAACAGCTGGATGACAGCGGTTGGATCGACCAAGCAACGCGGGGCTGCTTTTTTGGGGTGAGTGCGTTGACTTTGCTTGTGATTCGCCAGGCTTCAAAATTTTGAGGAAACAATTTTGAACTGCTGGGAATCGAAGGAAGTTGTTCCGCGAGACGATGTGAGTTTATTTTCTCACGACAACAGTTAGTCAGCAAGGTCCAAGCTCACTGCAGCAAGCATGGCGCTAAAAAGGTTGCTAAGGGCAGTAGAAGATAAAATGACGAAGCCGGAAATTTGCAAGTCACTTTTAAAGGTAGAGGAGGAATAAACACTCATTCAAACTTGTAAACTCCTTAAGGAGGAGCGAGCAATGAGGGAGGCAGCAGAAAAGAAAAAAAAAAGGCAGAGGAACTAGAGCAACAGCTGCTTCTAGCAGAGAAAAAGGAGCGAGAGCTGAAAAAGCGGCAGCTCGCCATAGAGCAGAAAAAAATGGAATTGAGCTCAAAGGGCATGACGCCAGTCGGAGCGAGAGCGACTGAATCAGTTCCAGATAAAACAATGAAGTCATACAAAATTGGGGAGGACCTTGGTTTGTTTCTGGTGAATTTCGAGAGGACACGTGAGAAACAAGGCTGCAGTAAGGGTTCTTGGCCTCAAAGGCTGCCAACGGTGTTACCACGCGATGCGGCAAATATAGTTGCAAGGCTTGATGCGGCGATGCCGATGACTACGAAAAAGTAAAGGCGAGCCTGCTGAGAAAGTACCGCCTGTCCGAAGAGGAATTCCGTCAACGGTTCAGAGGCACGAGCAATAAAGGTAGCGAGAGCTACGCTGACTTTGCATACCACTTGAAGGTGAGCCTTACTGAATGAATGAAGGGCGCGGATGCATATGAGAGTAGCGATAAGGTTGTTGAATGTATCGGCCTGGAACAATTCTACAACAGTATTCCTGAGGCAGTTAAGCTATGGGGTCAAGACAAAAAAAAGTGAACACGGTGGAGAAAGCCGCCGAGCTAGCAGAAGAATATGCGACGCGGAGAAGGCTAAGCTCCGAGGTAGGCGGGCCCGAGAAAAAAGGTTTCGGGATGAGAAAGCGCTTTACACCCAAGAATGGGCCGCGGTATAAGCATCCGGAACCTGCGGAAACTGTTAAACCAGTTTTACAGAAAACTGAGGATCGCACAAAGCAGGATGAAACTCAGAAACTGTTGACAAAGGAGTTTGAAACCAGGAAGCCGTTTCGCTGCTACAACTGTCAGGAAACTGGGCACGTTGCGGCAAGGTGTAAAAAACCACGAATAGCCTTCCCATATGCGAATGACAGCGATGAGAATTTAGAGCTTCTTCCACCGTACATCCATGAGCTACGAGTGAACGGAATGCTGTGTAGGGTCCTTCGGGATAGCGGAGCCACCATGGATATCGTTCACCCTTTACACGTGAAAGGGGAAGATTTTACGGAAGTAGCACGGATAAGGCAGGTACTGGAAGCTGGGAGCGTGTGCACCTACCGATGGCAAGAGTGGGGATTTCCGGTCCTTTAGGTGAACTAGTGACGGAGGCTGCCGTCTCTAAAGCGGTTTCATTGGAATATCCCTACCTATTTTCTGGGTAATGCCGGTAGCTCCCACCTTGATCTGAGTCGGGTGAGCGGTTCTCGTCTCTGCTTCACCGGCGGTCGTTCGCGGTTGTATTTTGTGGCAGCAGAATGGTGCGGTGACCAAAATACCCTGCTTCGTGATGTGGTTCCGGCCCGCATTGCATCCCGAACTCCGTCAACGGGAGGAGGCGAACGCCAACTTGCACCCACAACTCCGTCAATGGGAGGGGGCGGACGCCAACTTGCATCTGCAACTCCGTCAATGGGAGGGGGCGGACGCCAACTTGCACCCACAACTCCGTCATCGGGAAGGTGCGGACGACGACGTGCACCCACAACTCCGTCAGCAGGAGGGGGCGGATGACGACTTGCACCCACAACTCCGACAGCAGGAGGGGGCGGACGACGACTTGCACCAACAACTACGTCAGGAGGAGGGGGCCCGGTCTGGCCTGCCACGCAGTGCAGTCGGCTCGTCACCGGAGGAGCTGCACCAATGACTGCGACCTCGTGGAAGTCGTCTGCCCCTGTACGGCAGCTGGGGGTCACTCTGCTGTGTGCTACTGATTATCCGAGCCATGCACAGGATGGCTCGAGGCAGGTCTCCGCTGGGGGAGGTGGCTTGTAGTGGAGCCAGGAAAGATGCCTCGATGCGGGACGCTTCCCTGGCCATGTCGTCGAAGTCCAGGAATTCGCGGCGCCGGAGGTATGGCTGGTACCTTGGATGGCACCGACGTATGGCATGAGCCACCTTCTCTGGTTCCGGAGCTCCAGGATCTGCCCGCTCATGCAGCTCTTGAAAACTGCACAAAAACTCGAGCAAACCCTCGTTTTCGCCTTGCGTCATAGCGCAAAGCTCGTTTTTCATGCGGATGACGTAGTCAGGCGGCAAAAAATCTTCTCGAAAACACTCTATAAAATCTTGCTTTGTTGTGAATGGCCGCTGTCTACGCCTCCAGGTTTCTGCGGAACCTACTAAGGCTACAGGAATCACACGCGTGATCAGAGCACTGTCCGAAATTGCCATTGCCATCTGATAGTCGTCAATTTCATGAAGAAAATCGCAAACAGATTTCTTGTCGACGTATGCTTCAAACCTCGGCACGGGAAAATTCAGCTGCAGCTGGTTATCTGGGCGCTAACGATACTGGCTCGCTTCCCACCATTTTTTGAACTGTGCCTTGGATTCAAGTAGCTGGGACAGTAGACCAAGCATTCTGCTATCGAAGTCAGACGGTTCGGTTTTCCGGTCTTTTAGCTGCTCATGCATAGAACCCGCATGGGTGGGAGGCGGAAATGCAGCTGTCAACTGGGCGCTTGCGCCAAGTAAGTTGGATAGTCCGTCATAGCTCTGCACGAAAGCGTGCAATGTTGTCACTAAAGTTGCGACACTCGCGGGGCAAACCAAAGCTCGAGCAAAAATTACTTTGGGCGCCAGATGAAGGCCTCGCCTTCAGAAAAGAGGTTCGCGAGCCATGGTCTCGCCCGATAAGTGACAATTAGTTCCAGTCTCTTTAAACACACCGGTTTATTTCCGGATAAACGCAAAAGCGTTCAATAAAAGGAACAAACAAGAGAAACGCGACTGCGATGCAGACAGGATGTCGACGAGCACGACAATACACTGCCAAGGATGAAACCGAACAAGGGTATGGGTTTCAACGCGCGTAAACAATACACACTGCAGCGCGAACAGGGCGAGCGATGGCACCAAAGCACTAGCTGCGGCACAAGCGACATTGCTCATCGCGTGGCAACTCACGCGAATACGCCTAGGCCATTTGGTTGGTTTGTGAGGTTTAACGTCCCAAAGCAACTCAGGCTATGAGAGACGCCGTAGTGGAGGACTCCGGAAATTGAGACACCTGGGGTTCTTTAACGTGCACTGACATCGCACAGCACACGGACGCCTTGCTTTTTGCCTCCAGCGAAAAGCTGCCGCCGAGGCCAGGATTCGATCCCGCGTATTTGGGAACAGTATTCGAGCGCCGTAACCACTACACTACCCCGGCGGGGTACGCCTAGGCCATTTCTGCAGGCACTCCTTCCATCTTTGTGCCGCCAGTCTTCTTTCCGTCGTCCGTGCACGCCCCGCTGGCCCGTGACGCTCGCTGGCCTCCCTCCCCGCTGGGGCAAAAGGCTTCGCGCCTTGCTTCCGACTCGCTTATCTACCCTCGTCTCTTCGCCGCTAAACATCCCGCCCCCCAAGATTAGCTCGCTCATGTGCACTCGCGCTGCCCGCGCAAACACAATACAAACAGGAAAACGCGCGCGCGGTTTAAAATACTTAAACGGACTGCGGAGCCCCACAGGTTGTAAGGAACATATTGAGGGAAATAGGTATACAACTGAAGGAATACTGGAACAAGACAGAGGAAATGAGAGGGGAGAACCAGAAAAGAATCCATATTTCTCAATTACCAAACAATATGCCCCCTGAATGTAATAATAATAATAAGAAAAGACGAAAGAAAAGTGCAGAAACACAGACACGGAGACTCGAGGCAGAAAATCCAGGTAGAATTGTATATGTAGACGCTGCATACTGCGGCAAAAGAAAAATGAATGCAGTCAATGACAAGCGAGAAATGGTTACAGCAATCTATATAAAAACATGTTCGATAGAGACAGTGGCAGAGGCTGCAATAGCACTGGCTCTTGCTCAGACAGAGGCAAAATACATAGTCAATGACAGCAAAAGCGCAATCAGGAGCTACACCGCAGGCCTCGTAGCGACGACCGCGGGTAGAATCCTCGATAAAAGGCCTCTAGAAAGAGACGTCACCCTTCTGCCCCAGCTGCGGAGCTGGTTATGAAGGACAACGGCGATGGCGCCGACGACGCGAAACCCAGGAACGGGCGCCACAGAGCTTAATGCTGAAGCGATGCCATTCGAGGCATTTTTTGAAAAGCGAAGTTTTTTATTGCGAAAGCAATACTACTTGCACTTTCAAGGCCCCAATATATTCCGACGTTTTCGACGCGACTGGCTCAGTCAGCGACGTCGGCCACGGCACGTCGGCTAGAACGGGCGCGTCAAAAAACTACCGCTTCTACAGTCTGGCGCGGCTGGCGTGCCCGGTGCCGCGTCGCGCATGCGCACAAGACGCCCTCGAGGGCTGGTACGTTTTCGGTGTGCATTTTCGAGCAGACGACAGGTCACCTACAGGGACGAACTGGCTGCCTAACGAGGCACTAATTACAGTTGTGATCAAGGCAATGATGCGGTGTGTTTACTGCGAATGTTCAAATGACACAGAGCATGTACAGCCAGCCGTAGAGACGTCCAGCCCAGCAACGGTCTGAGCAAGCGTCGACGACGGCTACAGACGGAACGATGATTGTGTACGTGCGTGTTTTACTGAAAACGAATCATAATGTAAGTATCTGTACGATTACAGAAGAGTTATAGATTACACAGTAATGAGGATGACTTTCTCGGCCGGCCGCACTTCCTGTAGAATTCCATAAATTTCGCGAATTCCCTGGTTGTTGAGCCGCTGACGTTCCGTGTGGCCAAATCGAGTACAGCCTTCGATTCCGGCGTGTGCAGGTCACAACTCTATGCGAAGCCGCTTCCGCAGATTTTGGTATTCTTCCACTCATTGTACTGTAGATAAGTGAAACACCACCATCTTTACACCTCCTAGAGCAATGCAATGGCACACGCACCGCAGCGAAGAACTCACAGCTGTGCCCGGCCGCACTACTGACAGTTTGCATCCCAGGCATATTTCTTTCCTCTGAACTACTCTGTAGTCAATCCGCTTGGTATCATAGACGCAGGGCTGCCCTCGAATGCCTTCTAGCAGCTTTTCAGCAACAGTGTCTGAAATGCGCGCGCGGTCGCTGTCTACGTGCAAGCCGCCATCTTCACGCATCCCAGCATTCCTCACGTGCAGTGAAGATGGCGGCTTGCACGTAGACAGCGACCGCACGCGCATTTCAGACACTGTTGCTGAAAAGCTGCTAGAAGGCATTCGAGGGCAGCCCTGCGTCTATGATACCAAGCGGATTGACTACAGAGTAGTTCAGAGGAAAGAAATATGCCTGGGATGCAAACTGTCAGTAGTGCGGCCGGGCACAGCTGTGAGTTCTTCGCTGCGGTTTGCATCCCAGGCATATTTCTTTCCTCTGAACTACTCTGTAGTCAATCCGCTTGGTATCATAGACGCAGGGCTGCCCTCGAATGCCTTCTAGCAGCTTTTCAGCAACAGTGTCTGAAATGCGCGCGCGGTCGCTGTCTACGTGCAAGCCGCCATCTTCACGCATCCCAGCATTCCTCACGTGCAGTGAAGATGGCGGCTTGCACGTAGACAGCGACCGCACGCGCATTTCAGACACTGTTGCTGAAAAGCTGCTAGAAGGCATTCGAGGGCAGCCCTGCGTCTATGATACCAAGCGGATTGACTACAGAGTAGTTCAGAGGAAAGAAATATGCCTGGGATGCAAACTGTCAGTAGTGCGGCCGGGCACAGCTGTGAGTTCTTCGCTGCGGTGCGTGTGCCATTGCATTGCTCTAGGAGGTGTAACGATGGTGGTGTTTCACTTATCTACAGTACAATCAGTGGAAGAATACCAAAATCTGCGGAAGCGGCTTCGCATAGAGTTGTGACCTGCACACGCCGGAATCGAAGGCCGTACTCGATTTGGCCACACGGAACGTCAGCGGCTCAACAACCAGGGAATTCGCGAAATTTATGGAATTCTACAGGAAGTGCGGCCGGCCGAGAAAGTCATCCTCATTACTGTGTAATCTATAACTCTTCTGTAATCGTACAGATACTTAAATTATGATTCGTTTTCAGTAAAACACGCATGTACACAATCATCGTTCCGTCTGTAGCCGTCGTCGACGCTTGCTCAGACCGTTGCTGGGCTGGACGTCTCCACGGCTGGCTGTACATGCTCTGTGTCATTTGAACATTCGCAGTAAACACACCGCATCATTGCCTTGATCACAACTGTTATTAGTGCCTCGTTAGGCAGCCAGTTCGTCCCTGTAGGTGACCTGTCGTCTGCTCGAAAATGCACACCGAAAACGTACCAGCCCTCGAGGGCGTCTTGTGCGCATGCGCGACGCGGCACCGGGCACGCCAGCCGCGCCAGACTGTAGAAGCGGTAGTTTTTTGACGCGCCCGTTGTAGCCGACGTGCCGTGGCCGACGTCGCCGACTGAGCCAGTCGCGTCGAAAACGTCGGAATATATTGAGGCCTTGAAAGTGCAAGTAGTATTGCTTTCGCAATAAAAAACTTCGCTTTTCAAAAAATGCCTCGAATGGCATCGCTTCAGCATTAAGCTCCGTGGCGCCCGTTCCTGGGTTTCGCGTCGTCGGCGCCATCGCCGTTGTCCCTCATAACCAGCTCCGCAGCTGGGGCAGAAGGGTGACGTCTCTTTCTAGAGGCCTTTTATCGAGGATTCTACCCGCGGTCGTCGCTACGAGGCCTGCGGTGTAGCTCCTGATTGCGCTTTTGCTGTCATCGACTATGTATTTTGCCTCTGTCTGAGCAAGAGCCAGTGCTATTGCAGCCTCTGCCACTGTCTCTATCGAACATGTTTTTATATAAATTGCTGTAACCATTTCTCGCTTGTCATTGACTGCATTCATTTTTCTTTTGCCGCAGTATGCAGCGTCTACATATACAATTCTACCTGGATTTTCTGCCTCGAGTCTCCGTGTCTGTGTTTCTGCACTTTTCTGTCGTCTTTTCTTATTATTATTATTATTACATTCAGGGGGCATATTGTTTGGTAATTGAGAAATATGGATTCGTTTCTGGTTCTCCCCTCTCATTTCCTCTGTCTTGTTCCAGTATTCCTTCAGTTGTATACCTATTTCCCTCAATATGTTCCTTACAACCTGTGGGGCTCCGCAGCCCGTTTAAGTATTTTAAACCGCGCGCGCGTTTTCCTGTTTGTATTGTGTTTGCGCGGGCAGCGCGAGTGCACATGAGCGAGCTAATCTTGGGGGCGGGATGTTAGCGGCGAAGAGACGAGGGTAGATAAGCGAGTCGGAAGCAAGGCGCGAAGCCTTTTGCCCCAGCGGGGAGGGAGGCCAGCGAGCGTCACGGGCCAGCGGGGCGTGCACGGACGACGGAAAGAAGACTGGCGGCACAAAGATGGAAGGAGTGCCTGCAGAAATGGCCTAGGCGTACCCCGCCGGGGTGGTGTAGTGGTTACGGCGCTCGAATACTGTTCCCAAATACGCGGGATCGAATCCTGGCCTCGGCGGCAGCTTTTCGCTGGAGGCAAAAAGCAAGGCGTTCATGTGCTGTGCGATGTCAGTGCACGTTAAAGAACCCCAGGTGTCTCAATTTCCGGAGTCCTCCACTACGGCGTCTCTCATAGCCTGAGTTGCTTTGGGACGTTAAACCTCACAAACCAACCAAATGGCCTAGGCGTATTCGCGTGAGTTGCCACGCGATGAGCAATGTCGCTTGTGCCGCAGCTAGTGCTTTGGTGCCATCGCTCCCCTGTTCGCGCTGCAGTGTGTATTGTTTACGCGCGTTGAAACCCATACCCTTGTTCGGTTTCATCCTTGGCAATGTATTGTCGGGCTCGTCGACATCCTGTCTGCATCGCAGTCGCGTTTCTCTTGTTTGTTCCTTTTATTGAACGCTTTTGCGTTTATCCGGAAATAAACCGGTGTGTTTAAAGAGACTGGAACTAATTGTCACTTATCGGGCGAGACCATGGCTCGCGAACCTCTTTTCTGAAGGCGAGGCCTTCATCTGGCGCCCAAAGTAATTTTTGCTCGAGCTTTGGTTTGCCCCGCGAGTGTCGCAACTTTAGTGACAACATTGCACGCTTTCGTGCGGAGCTATGACGGACTATCCAACTTACTTGGCGCAAGCGCCCAGTTGACAGCTGCATTTCCGCCTCCCACCCATGCGGGTTCTATGCATGAGCAGCTAAAAGACCGGAAAACCGAACCGTCTGACTTCGATAGCAGAATGCTTGGTCTACTGTCCCAGCTACTTGAATCCAAGGCACAGTTCAAAAAATGGTGGGAAGCGAGCCAGTATCGTTAGCGCCCAGATAACCAGCTGCAGCTGAATTTTCCCGTGCCGAGGTTTGAAGCATACGTCGACAAGAAATCTGTTTGCGATTTTCTTCATGAAATTAACGACTATCAGATGGCAATGGCAATTTCGGACAGTGCTCTGATCACGCGTGTGATTCCTGTAGCCTTAGTAGGTTCCGCAGAAACCTGGAGGCGTAGACAGCGGCCATTCACAACAAAGCAAGATTTTATAGAGCGTTTTCGAGAAGATTTTTTGCCGCCTGACTACGTCATCCGCATGAAAAACGAGCTTTGCGCTATGACGCAAGGCGAAAACGAGGGTTTGCTCGAGTTTTCGTGCAGTTTTCAAGAGCTGCATGAGCGGGCAGATCCTGGAGCTCCGGAACCAGAGAAGGTGGCTCATGCCATACGTCGGTGCCATCCAAGGTACCAGCCATACCTCCGGCGCCGCGAATTCCTGGACTTCGACGACATGGCCAGGGAAGCGTCCCGCATCGAGGCATCTTTCCTGGCTCCACTACAAGCCACCTCCCCCAGCGGAGACCTGCCTCGAGCCATCCTGTGCATGGCTCGGATAATCAGTAGCACACAGCAGAGTGACCCCCAGCTGCCGTACAGGGGCAGACGACTTCCACGAGGTCGCAGTCATTGGTGCAGCTCCTCCGGTGACGAGCCGACTGCACTGCGTGGCAGGCCAGATCGGGCCCCCTCCTCCTGACGTAGTTGTTGGTGCAAGTCGTCGTCCGCCCCCTCCTGCTGTCGGAGTTGTGGGTGCAAGTCGTCATCCGCCCCCTCCTGCTGACGGAGTTGTGGGTGCACGTCGTCGTCCGCACCTTCCCGATGACGGAGTTGTGGGTGCAAGTTGGCGTCCGCCCCCTCCCATTGACGGAGTTGCAGATGCAAGTTGGCGTCCGCCCCCTCCCACTGACGGAGTTGTGGGTGCAAGTTGGCGTTCGCCTCCTCCCGTTGACGGAGTTCGGGATGCAATGCGGGCCGGAACCACATCACGAAGCAGGGTATTTTGGTCATCGCACCATTCTGCTGCCACAAAATACAACCGCGAACGACCGCCGGTGAAGCAGAGACGAGAACCGCTCACCCGACTCAGATCAACGTGGTAGCTACCGGCATTACCCAGAAAATAGGTAGGGATATTCCAATGAAACCGCTTTAGAGACGGCAGACTCCGTCACTAGTTCACCTAAAGGACCGGAAATCCCCACTCTTGCCATCGGTAGGTGCACACGCTCCCAGCTTCCAGTACCTGCCTTATCCGTGCTACTTCCGTAAAATCTTCCCCTTTCACGTATAAAGGGTGAACGATATCCATGGTGGCTCCGCTATCCCGAAGGACCCTACACAGCATTCCGTTCACTCGTAGCTCATGGATGTACGGTGGCAGAAGCTCTAAATTCTCATCGCTGTCAGTCGCATATGGGAAGGCTATTCGTGGTTTTTTACACCTTGCCGCAACGTGCCCAGTTTCCTGACAGTTGTAGCAGCGAAACGGCTTCCTGGTTTCAAACTCCTTTGTCAACAGTTTCTGAGTTTCATCCTGCTTTGTGCGATCCTCAGTTTTCTGTAAAACTGGTTTAACAGTTTCCGCAGGTTCCGGATGCTTATACCGCGGCCCATTCTTGGGTGTAAAGCGCTTTCTCATCCCGAAACCTTTTTTCTCGGGCCCGCCTACCTCGGAGCTTAGCCTTCTCCGCGTCGCATATTCTTCTGCTAGCTCGGCGGCTTTCTCCACCGTGTTCACTTTTTTTGTCTTGACCCCATAGCTTAACTGCCTCAGGAATACTGTTGTAGAATTGTTCCAGGCCGATACATTCAACAACCTTATCGCTACTCTCATACGCATCCGCGCCCTTCAACCATTCAGTAAGGCTCACCTTCAAGTGGTATGCAAAGTCAGCGTAGCTCTCGCTACCTTTATTGCTCGTGCCTCTGAACCGTTGACGGAATTCCTCTTCGGACAGGCGGTACTTTCTCAGCAGGCTCGCCTTTACTTTTTCGTAGTCATCGGCATCGCCGCATCAAGCCTTGCAACTATATTTGCCGCATCGCGTGGTAACACCGTTGGCAGCCTTTGAGGCCAAGAACCCTTACTGCAGCCTTGTTTCTCACGTGTCCTCTCGAAATTCACCAGAAACAAACCAAGGTCCTCCCCAATTTTGTATGACTTCATTGTTTTATCTGGAACTGATTCAGTCGCTCTCGCTCCGACTGGCGTCATGCCCTTTGAGCTCAATTCCATTTTTTTTTTCTGCTCTATGGCGAGCTGCCGCTTTTTCAGCTCTCGCTCCTTTTTCTCTGCTAGAAGCAGCTGTTGCTCTAGTTCCTCTTCCTTTTTTTTTCTTTTCTGCTGCCTCCCTCATTGCTCGCTCCTCCTTAAGGAGTTTACAAGTTTGAATGAGTGTTTATTCCTCCTCTACCTTTAAAAGTGACTTGCAAATTTCCAGCTTCGTCATTTTATCTTCTACTGCCCTTAGCAACCTTTTTAGCGCCATGCTTGCTGCAGTGAGCTTGGACCTTGCTGACTAACTGTTGTCGTGAAAAAATAAACTCACATCGTCTCGCGGAACAACTTCCTTCGATTCCCAGCAGTTCAAAATTGTTTCCTCAAAATTTTGAAGCCTGGCGAATCACAAGCAAAGTCAACGCACTCACCCCAAAAAAGCAGCCCCGCGTTGCTTGGTCGATCCAACCGCTGTCATCCAGCTGTTAGATGTGAGACCCTCGGTTCGGCTCTCACTCTGGTCGATCCCTTCAGGTCCCGTCCCGAAGAGGTGGTGAGCAGTAGGGGGTTTGGAGGAATGGATAGAGGCTTAGGGTAGAAAAGACATTGCAAGATATTTATCTACATGTTTACAGGAGTACAGGAAAGTCAAAAGAGGGACATATTGAGAGCGTAAAATAGAGCATATCAAAAAGCCGCCCGTGGGCTGCTTAAAATACAGTCCATCGTCCCCCGATCCCTAGAGTTGGGGGCTTCAACTGCTTCTTCATCGCCTTCCAGCCACTTCTTAGGCTCCACCCATCACGTGATTCATCACACAAACACACATCGTTTGTCTAGGAGTCACATGTTCGATCCGGCTGATAATATCGGAGAAGATGTTTTGGCTATCTTGGAGATGTTGTGGCTATCTCGGAGATGTTGTGGTGATCTCGGAGATGTGGCGATCTCGAAGATCCTATGGCTATTTGCAGTCACGGGCCGCGATTCAGACTTGGCGCCGGCTGGGCGCATCGGATTCACAGTACCAGGCCTTGACCGTGAGAATACGAGTCCGGCAGAACAACATCTTGGCAGGCGACACAACATGAGTGCAATTACTCGACCGGACGTCGAGCCTGCGTTCTCACCGCACAACTCACCCAACCTTCGCTGAGCTGATCACGTCATACGTGTTCATCATCAGTCTCCGGCCTTGTTCCAAGCCATGAGAACGAAGGCACCGACGTAGAACTGGTTGCCGGCGCGCGGCAAAATATCGAAGTGTTGTCTTACGCCGCCGCGTTTTACCAACAAAAGAGTTAGCCGTGCACGGAGCTGCCGCCGCCGTTGCCGCCGCATCGTCGCCTCTCGAGTTGAACATCCGGCCGCGTGAAAGGGACCTGAACCTTCGATCTTAACACGGTGCAAACGGATGCAAGTGAGTATGGCATAGGTGCGGTACTGCTCAGGAGCATCAAGGGAAGCTTTGCCCTTCGGAATTTGCGAGTCCTACCCTTACGGGGCCAGAGCGTACCTATATAGCGTGACAGAGAAGGAGTGTCTAGCGATAGTGTTCGCACTAAAGAAATTTGACATGTATTTGGATGGGGCTGAGTTCACCATTCAGACAGGTCGCCAGGCGTTGTCATGGCTCTCAAAGTTGCAAACCCCAGCCGACCACCTGGCCCGCTGGGCTCTCGCTTACCAAAAATACCATTACAGGGTGGAATACCGCAAGGGAACTTTCAATAAAGTTGCAGACACCCTGTCCAGAGCTCCACTTCCCAGAGAAGGGGAGCCAACACCTGCAGTCCTGGCTGTAGCAGCGCCCACAGATGCCTGGGGAACATTAATCGCTTAGTAACATCTCCTGGACGCCCAGCGCACTGATGACATCAGATACGTCAGATGACGTCAGTATCTGAGCAGGCCCAGCACAGTACCAACAGGCCACTACGGCTGGAAGCAGCTGATGGCCTACTCTTGCGGTATATACCTGCTGCCGATGCGGACGGTGGTGAGTTCCCCTTTCGGGTCGTTGTCCCTAAGAGCCTTAATCGCAAGGCCTTCCTATAGTACTACCACGACGCACGCCTCGTCGGTCATAGCGATGGTAAGAAATCATATGACAAGTTGTGTCGTATCGTGACATGGCCCCGCATCAGAAAGGATGTCCTGTCATACATCCGTACTTGTCCTACATACCAAACAGCGAAGTCGAGGGGAGGGAAACCACCAGGCTATGGTGGCTACCTATGGAGAGTCGTTACCCGTGGGATAACGGGTAATGGCTGCCGGTCGTCGTCGCACAAACCCGCTTGTGGCCTTGGCGCTTCCGTTTGTGTATGTCGATTTCAATTTACTGAATAAAGATTATTATTATTATTATATTGTTGCCTGTGACGTAATGGGCGCTTATCATAGATCAGTAAAAGGAAACCGCTACTTGCTAGTGGTCACTGACCATTTTCTAAAGGGGTAGAATTATACTCGCTGCGTAAACTAGACTCAAAAATAATCTGGGATAAGCTCCTAGACGCATCCACTAGGTTTGGATTCCCGGCGCCGCTTATCACTGACAATGCCATGTACTTCACCAGCAGGGTATTTGCTGACACTTGCAAAGCTCTCTGGGTACAGCATAAAAAGACTACTCCCTACCACCCTCAGGCTAACATAACAGAACGGGTCAAGCGAAACCTGAAAATATGCTTGTGGCTTTCACAGACCGTCACAATGACATTCCCGCGTGCAAGAGATGGCCAATCGCTACAAGGACCACAGTAAACCGGTCGACTGGTTTTACGCCGGCAGCTATACTTCTTGCCAAATGCGCTCCATCCCAATCTTATTCTTCTTGTTATTTCCCTTTCATGGTCCGGATCTGCGGTTACTACCTATCTTAAGTAGACATATTCGCTTACTACTTCCAGTACTTCGCTACCTAATGCAAACTGCTGTTCCTTGCCGAGGCTGTTGAACATTACCTTGGTCTTCTGCATATTGATTTTCAAGCCTACCTTTCTACTTTTCCTTTCTACGTCATCAATCATTATTTGCAGTTCATCCCCCGAGTTGCTTAGCAAGACAATGTCATCAGCAAATCGCAGATTACTGAGGTATTCTCCATCTACCCATATATCCCTAACTGCTCCCATTCCAAGTCTCTGAATACTTCCTCTAAGCAAGCTGTGAAAAGTACTGGGGAGATTGTGTCTCCTTGCCTAACTCCTTTCTTTATGGGAATTTTGTTACTTTATTTATGCAGAACTATGGTTGCTGTGCAGCCACTATATACATCTTCCAGCACTTTCACGTACGGCTCGTCTACCCCCTGATTTCGCAATGCCTGCATCACCGCCGAGGTTTCAACTGAGTCAAATGCTTTTTCGTAATCAATGAATGCTATATGTACAAGGGCTGGTTATATTCTGGGCATTTTTCTGTCACCTGGTTGATGGTATGAATATGATCGATAGTAGAGTACCGTTTCCGAAAACCTGCTTGATCTTTCGATTCATTGCAGTCTAAGGTTGCCCCGATTCTATTAGCGATTACCTAAGTAAATACCTTATACGTAACAGACAGTAAGCTGATTGGTCTGTAATTTTTAAGGAGCGCATTTGGCAAGCACTCGCAGATTATGACTAGCAGCTTACCGGTATCGCTCAAAAGGAAAGTATACAACAGTTGCATCTTACCTGTACTCACCTATGGGGCTGAAACGTGGAGGCTAACCAAGAGGGTTCTACTTAATTTGAGGACGACTCAGAGGGCTATGGAACGAAAAATGGTAGGGGTAACATTGAGAGATAGGAAGCGTGCAGAGTGGGTCAGAGAAATGACTCAAGTTACCGACAGTCTAGCGGAAATTAGGAAGAAGAAATGGACACGGGCAGGACATGTAGTGCGAAGAGGGGATAACCGATGGTCGCTTAGGGTAACAAACTGGATTCCAAGGGAAGGAAAGCGTAGCAGGGGGCGGCAGTAAGTTAGGTGGGCAGATGAGGTTAAGAAGTTCGCAGGGGTCAAGTGGATGCAGCTAGCACAGAACCGGGTTAAGTGGAGAAATATGGGAGAGGCCTTCGCCCTGCAGTGGGTATAGTCGGGCTGATGATGATGATGATGATGATATACTTCTTGGTCGTGAGGTTCGATTTCCTATTGAACATCCCCTTACTCATCATTCTGAACTTAAGACTCCCAGTTATTCCAGGTTCACCCAGGACCTCTCCAGTCGTCTCGCTGGAACACTAAAGGAGGCCAGGGAGAACTTGGACCTTGCCCGCATGGAGCAATGCGGCCAGTACAAGGGCAGGAGT
The DNA here is from genome assembly GCF_055883805.1 of Amblyomma maculatum. Lineage (NCBI taxonomy): Eukaryota > Metazoa > Arthropoda > Arachnida > Ixodida > Ixodidae > Amblyomma > Amblyomma maculatum. Next base: position 36,663,587 of record NC_139351.1, on the reverse strand, counting down.
CGTTTGCAGTTCGAGGTTGGGGATAATGTACTGCGCCGCTCGCACCCACTAAGTGATGCCGCAAAAGGGTTTGCCGCCTCTCTCGCTCCTCGGTAGACTGGATTTTTCGTGGTAATAGAGCGTCTTTCGCTGCTCGCTTATATGCTTCGTCATGTGCAGGGTGGTCGGGAGACCGGACCAGTCAACGTCACCGATTTCAGAACGTACTGCGAGCGGGCGGAAAGTACGTAGAGGCACTCATGTGAGCCACCTGGAACATCGTCCGTTGAATGTCGCAAACCCAGCGGATGCCTTCAAGCGGGCACCTAGTCAGCATCGGCATTGTTTTATACTCCTCCCCGTCCCCTTCATTATTTCGTTGTTTGACGCCTCGGGAGGTGTCTCGTCTTGAGGGGGGGGGGGGGAGTGTGGGGTTCCGCAGCCCCTTTAAATGTTTTAAACCGCGCGCGCGTTTTCCTACCCTAGCAAAAAAGACCAATAGGGAGCGTTATTGGTTCTATAAGAATCGGTGTTGGTTCTGTAGGTATTCTATGTGTTGTATCTGCATTTCTATGGGACTTATGCAGAAACTCATAAATCTTATAGACTGGTACATATTTGTCCTATAGGCAATAGTATTGGTTTCATAGGTTTATCTGTGGGTTGTATAAGAAAAGTATCAGACCAGTGCAGAAGCCCATATATACATCTTATAGGCTGATACATGCTTGTCTTATAGACCACTACATATTGGTTCATGTGTCTGATACATCAGTAGCCTTTGTTTATGGGTCTTACATGCAGGATCAGTCAGTTGGAGATTTTAGGTCTTTTTCAATGTTTCCTTTTCCATCTCGGACACATCCCCAAAACTCACGCATTCATCCCGTTTATTGAGTGTTGCCGTAACGTACAATATTAGCCGCAATGACAATTGAGAACGCCGCGACACAAAATATTCTCACTTAATTCTGCGCGAGGTCTCAACAAACTACGTACGGTTGGAGCCGCAAGACGCGCGACGCTGTTGCTACTGGATCACTGAATGGAGATGGGAAAGCACGCGGATATAGCACGGTTCTGTCGGGGCCCAGCTGAGTCACAATCACCTACATGTGCAGAGCAGGGCGGTGAAATGGATTGAGAGGCGCGCGTCCAAGCAACTGCAACCGCCGCCGAAGCGAGAGGAGTCGACATCGAGCACGCGACGAGTACGGCTCGAGCTGCCGCCGCGGTAGCGCGATGCCGGCGGTGCTTCGCAGCGGAGAGGTAGGTTTCCTTTCTCTCACTCCTACTCCCGCGCAAGCGTTCCCGTGCTGGCCTCTCTCATCCTCCTTTGCACCTCTCCTCTGGGCGCGCATGCGCAGCTCCGTAGAGGCATTGGCGCTGGCGCGATCGCTGATCGCGCCAGTAAAATATATATGTATATATAAAATATATAGTAAAATATATATATTAAAATATTATATGAGGAACGACTGGGGAAATTGGACAGTAACAGATGGGCAGCTAAAGTATTTAAATACCTGTACCTAAAAAGCGTTGACTCACAATGGAGGAAAAGAACTAGGAAACTAACTAGTAAGTATGCTAGTAACAAGGACGGAGAAATAAAGAGCATTAAGGTTGGTTGGTTTGGTTGGTTTGTGGGGTTTAACGTCCCAAAGCAACTCAGGCTATGAGAGACGCCGTAGTGGAGGACTCCGGAAATTTCGACCACCTGGGGTTCTTTAACGTGCACTGACATCGCACAGCACACGGGCGCCTTGCTTTTCGCCTCCATCGAAAAGCGGCCGCCGGGGCCGGGATTCGATCCCGCGTCTTTGGGAACAGTAGACGAGCGCTGCAACCACTGCGCCACCCCGGCGGGGTAAAGAGCATTAAGCAACAGGTGAAAAACACAGAAGGTAAAATTGGATAAATTCGATGGAAAAGAAACGGAGTGTGGAATTATACCGAAAGTGGAAAATGCAGATCAGGAAGGAAGATTTTTTTGATAACTCAAGAGGCAGTGCCCTAATTTTTGAAGCTAGATCAGGGTGCCTTAGAACACGCAGCTACAAAAAGAAGTTTAACAATGGAGATGACGCATGTGCTGTATGTGGAAACTCCAGTGAAAAAATTGACCATATTATACTCGAATGTAATGGTATCTATCCGGAAGTTGGTGCAGGCGCAATCACTGTTCCTGAAGCTCTGGGCTTTAGAGATAACAGCATAACAGTGGCCGGGTGAATAAACCGGCGGTGGAAACTAGCAAAAAACGACTGGAAGATTGGTCGATTGGTGGCTTAAAAGCAGAGAAGTGACATAATGTTAGTAATGTAGGAACAAAATTAAATAAATAGAATGGTGGTTTAGTTAACCATTCTAAATCAATAATTAAGATATAGGGAGAAAAATGAGCATGATAGCTACTACTACCACCCCGTTTCAAGGGGGACGCTCCTATATTCCATCCCTCCATCCATCCATCCATCGGGCTGGCGGCAGTTCGGTCGGTGCCCTGTGTTTATAAGTTTTCGCCGTTTTTCGGGGTGCTTCTCGAAGATATCAACGTTCCAGCGCACGTTCAGCTTTTGATCAGGTGCGTGTGCATCACTCGCAACTTCGGGCTGACGTTTATACTTTGTCAGTGTATGATGTGGCTTTGCGTTGTAGAATGTCGTTGCCTGCACGCCAATAAAGGAATTTGAATCGCGCGGTGTGATATAATGCAGCGCCGAGTTTGAAAGTTGTCGGCACGATTTCTTGAAAGTATTGATGGAACTATTTAGCGTTAATCTGTTTTCGAATGTCATGCGCACTGTGTTCAAGTGGCAGAACCTGTGGTGAGGCGCAAGACGGAATGTTGGTTCAGCAGCTACCTCGGCGTTCAATAATGGCGGCGCGTCCCCTATCTGCATCCGCATGAATACGCGCGCAATCGCGGTTGCCGGTATATATGTGCGTCAACTTTTTGCAGTCGTGGTGGTGTCGCGCTCTTGAAATCGCTTATTTTTCAATCTGTACCGCAATTTTTTATTTCTTTCAGGTGCCTTAGTATTGGAGAGACTACATCATCGGGCCGACGTCCGCAATCTTGGAATCGAGGGCTACCTGGATGAAGTCAATGTTTGGATTATGTGCCAGTATGCGTTGCCGCTGTCATTGTGGAATAAAATGTGCATACATGCACCTGCTGCGTAACTCATCCCTAGAAAATGGAACATAGCTGTCCTCTCCTTCAGTTGTTCGCGGAGAGGTAAACACACGCAGGTACTCGATGACACCAATATTCCATAGGGCCTACAAAACCAATAGGAAGCCTACTGGTTCTGTAGGTCTATCAGATTATTGACAGGTATGGGTGTACTAGCATTACAAACCTATCTTTTACCAGATGCTATAGGACCGATAAAACCATAACCTATACGACCAGTAAACAATTGATCTATAAAACCAATACTCCAGCAGACCTGTAAAACCAATAGCCTAGGATACCCATACGACCAATACTCTGGCAGACCGATAAAACCAATATCAATAATCTGATAGGCTATTAGTTTTCTATTGGATTTTTTTGCCAGGGTATTTGTATTGTGTTTGCGCGGGCAGTGCGAATGCGCATGAGCGAGCAGCTAATCTTGGGGGCATGATGTTAGCGGCGAAGAGACGAGGGTAGATAAGCGCGTCGCGTCGGAAGCAAGGAGCGAGGCTTGGACATCAAGGCCGGTGAAAAAGAGAAGTTAGACTGCCTGATTCGAAAATGCGTTAAGAAGGCGCTAGGACTGCCCATGGATACCTCGAGCGAACGACTGCTCGAACTCGGGGTGCATAACACGTGGGCAGAATTGGCGGAGGCAGTGCGAGTCTCCCAATTAGAGAGACTAAGCACGACCGAGACGGGCAGGGTAATCCTTGCAAAAGTAGGCCTCAACCCAGACAGAGGAGTTCAAAAAAAAGTCACAATTAATAGTGAAATCAGGAATGCCTTGGTAGTCCCCCCCTTCCCTAGGAATATGCATCCAGAATTTAATGTCGAAAGGAGGGCCAAACGAGCTGAAGCTCTAGAACGACCGTTCAAGAACATGGAAGCAAAGGAAGCAGTTTATGTTGATGCGGCAAGTGGCAGAACAGGTGCGGCGGTAGCTTCGGTAGTCGATGGCCGAGGGGCACCGGTATCCGCGGCAGCCATCAGAGGCCGCAACACAGAGACTGCGGAGGAAGTTGCGATAGCGCTAGCTTGCGTAGGAACAGAAGCCAAGTTCATAATAGCGACAGCAAAACTGCCATTCAAAATTTTGGGAAGGGGAGGATATCGCCGGAGGCGGCCAAAATCCTCACCCAAAGAACAATAAATAGGAAAATTCAGTTAATTTGGACACCTGCTCACGCTGCCGTCCCTGGTAACGAGGCGGCTCACGAGCCAGCCGAGCTCTCTACTTCCTGGTAGCCGTCGAGCCCCCCGAACACTGGGCATACGACGAGCGTCTGCAAAATTACAGGGAAATCATCGACCATTATAAATTGGGACGTAGACTGGTACCCCCGCCAGATGTTAGACTAAATAATAGAGAAGCTGTCGCGTGGAGGCGGCTACAAACTAATGTCGCGTTCCGAGATCTTATTTTGTGCCCCCCTGTTGTGAATACTTAACATACTTGTGAACAGTGACTCATCCTTGAGGCGCGTTTAATGTGTGCAGCTCAAGTTGGGTAACAAAGAGCACTCACTTCCGTATATCCTGGTGTCTGCCTGTCAGGTTTGTCCTGCTGAGGTACTTTTCTCAGGGGTAGGGTTACTTGGCCTCGGTACTACGTTCCGCGCAGACCTCACCATATTGCTTTTTTGGGCTCTTCATCTTTTGTCGAGAATTTTCGACCCTTGTGGAACTCATGCTTGGCTGGATGATCTCTGTGATTGTGTGCCTTCCGGAGTCTTTTATTGTGCCACCGTGTATATGAATAGCTTACTATGACCACTGCACATATTTGTAAACAGTGACTCCTGCTGGAGGCGTGGCTATTGTGCGCAGCATACGTTCGTAGAGAAAGGGCGATGGGCAGGCTTACAGTCATTGTCTTGGTGTCTGCCTGACTCATGCTTGACCGTCTGGTCTCTGTGTTTGGGCATGTGTGTGTGCATCCTATCTTTGCATCCACGTGTTGCTTCATATACTGCTGTTTACGGAATACCCTAGCTCGCAGAGTAGGACTACAAGGGGAGTTTGAAGGAGATGGTTGAAGATCAGTTATGTCAACGGAGGAGCGAGGTTGAAGGTTATATCCTTCAACCTCGCTGGAGATATCCCTGTAGTTGCTTGTGCTGTCACCCTGTAAGTACCTAAATACTTTGTGATGGTTCTCTTCAGTGGGCGTTGCTCGAGCTGAGCAAGCTGAATTTGCTCCCTTAGCGTTCTGTTGAATCGTTCTACCTGCCCATTAGCTTGTGGATAATAGTTAGATGAACACAAGTGCTTGAGTCCCCTTTCTGCTTGCAAGGTCTCCAACTGCTGAGATTTTAACTGTGGACCATTGTCAGTTACAATGCTTTGGGGAAAACCCTCGCGGCTGAAAACTGCATAACGAAAAGTTATGATAGCGTCAGACGTTACCTCGCTAGCGAAACAAACGACAGGCCACATAGAATAATAATCAACTAAAGTAATGGCAAATTTACAGTCTGGTGGAGCATGGGGCAAGGGACCAACTACACCTACGCCCAACTTTTCCCATGCAGATTCGCGAAAGGAAACCGGTTGGAGCGGAGCAATGACCGGTTTAGCCGACTTATCGGCAGCCTGGCAAATGTAGCAACTTCTGACCGCATTTTCGACTTGTTTGTCTAAGCATATCCACCAGTACCTCTCTCTGAGTTGCTGTTTAGTTTTGACAATTCCTGGGTGATTTTAATGCGCGAGCTGTACCAGCCAGTTTCTTAAAGATGCTATAATAGTAACACGTTCGTCGCGAAAGACAAGACCGTCCACGTACGAGAGTTCATCCTTAACTGTAAAATAAGGCACTAATTCAGGAGGTAGAGCCTTCTTCATGAGCCACCCATCTGCAATGAACTTGACAACCTGCTGAAGTGTCCTGCGAGGTAGCTGCCTGTAAGTCAGCTTTACCGAGGCATGGAGTAACTAGGGAGACAATTTCCTCCTCAAACTGTTCAGCTGCAGAAATCTGAAGAGGTAACCTAGACAAGGCATCCGCTACGACATTGTCTGACCCTTTGCAGTACTGTACGGTAAAATTGTGATATAAAAGTCTAGCACATCGTCTTTAAATGCGTAGCGGGCGTCGTCCAGCTGAACCAGCTGACAGCAATGTAGTTAATACTTGATGGTCAGTTTGTAAGATGAATTTCCGGCCCCACACGTACACGTGCCACTTCTCACAAGCAAACAAACACGCAAGCGCCTCGAGTTCACCAGCCGAATACCTGAACTCGGCAGGAAACAATGCTCTCGAAGCAAAAGCAACAGTAACCAGCTGGTTACCTTTCATCTGCTGAAACATTGCTCCGAGTCCGACATCTGATGCATCAGTATTTGTTACAATGGGAAGGTTTCCGTCGAATATATGGATTACCGGTTTTCTGCCAGAATTTTTTTTATCTGTATGAAACTTGTATGAGCTTCCTCAGACTATTCAAAGGTCTCTCCTTGCCGAAGCATACGGCGCAGTGCTTCAACATTATCAGCATAATGCGGTACAAATTCTGCATAATACCCTGCTAACCCAAAAAATGACTGCAATGTCTTTTTATCCGTGGGAAGAGGAGCATCGCGAATGGCATGTACTTTTGATTCAATTGGCGACAACCCTTGAGCATTAATACAATGACCAAGAAAATGCACTTCACTCACAGAAAAGACACATTTCTGGTTCAATTTCACACCGGTAGCATCAATCGGGCGTAAGTCGTAACGTTGGGCGTAACGCGGCCCAACGTCGCCGGCCCAAGTCGGCGAGAAATAGGCGAGATTCTATTTGCGCGTCGGCGACGTTGGGCCGCGTCGGCTCGCGCTCGCTACGTCCATCACGCCGTGACGTTGGACTATAGACCTCGGTTTTGCGCGCGCGCGTGCGTTACGTCGGACTATATTGGGGCCTTCAGCCTTTGCCGTGGCGCTGCAGTGCCACCATTTACCTTAGTTGACCTCTGTGTGACGTCATGTGTGACATCACGCTGAAGAGAAGGGCGACCGACTCGCGCCGTCGCAAGCCGCGGCGGTGCTATAGTTCACTATAGCGGTGCAACCACCGGCGCCTAACTCCTGCGCTCTCCACTAGGAGCGCAACAGGTGTTGTGACGTCACGCTGAGAGAAGGGCGACCGACTCGCGCCGTCGCAAGCCGCGGCGGTGCCACCACCGGCGCCTAACTCCTGCGCCCTCCGCTAGGAGCGCAACAAGTGTTGTGATGTCACACTGAAGAGAAGGGCGACCGACTCGCGCCGCTGCAAGCCGCGGCGGTGCCACCACCATCGCCTAACACCTGCGTTCTCCGCTAGGAGCGCGATTGTGGCGTTACGGAACATATTAAAAGAAGAAGGTAGCGGTTATGAGCTAATAGAGTTCCTACAGGAAATATACCGGGATAACAAAGTAGAAATTACGTGGGAAGGGATAAGAAGTACGGAGGATGTCAAAGTATGCAAAGGATTAGGACAAGGCTGTGCTCTATCACCGGTGCTGTTCATGCTTTATATAATAAACCTGGAACGGAGGATACAAGACAGTAACCTAGGTTTTAACCTGTCATACAGATTAGGTGGAAAAGCGGTAGAGCAGCGCCTCCCCGGTTTGATGTATGCAGACGATATTGTGCTGCTAGCTGAGAGTCTGGAAGAATTGCAAACTCTAGTTAAGTATTGCGGAGACGAAGGGGACGCTTTAGGCTTCAGTTTCAGCGTAGTTAAGTCGGGTCTGATGATTTTCAACGGCTCAAGTGATCAGGGTCTTAAAATTCAAGGCCTTGAAATACCTAGAGTAGCAGAGTATAAATATTTGGGGGTATGGGTAAACGAAGGATTGGCATACATTGGAAAGCATGAGCAATCACTTAAGGCCAAAGGGCGACGGAATGCCGGGATAATGAAGCATAAGGCATTGTGGGGATACAATAGGTATGAGGTATTGAGGGGTATTTGGAAAGGAATTATGGTGCCCGGACTTACTTTCGGAAATGCGGTTTTGTGCCTAAAATCAGAGGTACAGTCGACATTAGAAACAAATCAGAGATCCGTTGGACGATTAGCACTAGGTGCCCACGGCAAAACTACAAATGAGGCGGTACAGGGAGATATGGGCTGGGCATCTTTCGAAGTACGGGAAGCTCAGAGTAAAATATTATATGAGGAACGCCTGAGGAAATTGGACAGTAACAGATGGGCAGCTAAGGTATTTAAATAACTGTACCTAAAAAGCGTTGACTCACAATGGAGGAAAATAACTAGGAAACTAACTAGTAAGTATGTTAGTAACAAGGACGGAGAAATAAAGAGCATTAAGCAACAGGTGAAAAACACAGAAGGTAAAAATTGGATAAATTCGATGGAAAAAAAAAACAGAGTGTGGAATTATACCGAAAGTGGAAAATGCAGATGAGGAAGGAAGATTTCTTTGATAACTCAAGAGGCAGTGCCCTACTTTTTGAAGCTAGATCAGGGTGCTTTAGAACACGCAGCTACAAAAAGAAGTTTAACAATGCAGATGACGCATGTGCTGTATGTGGAAACTCCAGTGAAACAATTGACCATATTATACTCGAATGCAATGGTATCCATCCGGAAGTTGATGCAGGCGCAATCACTGTTCCTGAAGCTCTGGGGTTTAGAGATACCAGTGGCCGGGTGAATAAACCGGCGGTGGAAACTAGGAAAAAACGGCTGGAAGATTGGTGGCTTAAAAGCAGAGAAGTGACATAATGTTAGTAATGTAGGAGCAAAATTTAATAAATAGAATGATGGTTTAGTTAACAGTTCTAAATCAGTAATTAAGATATAGGGAGAAAAATGAGCATGATAGCTACTGCTACCACCCCGTTTCAAAGGGGACGCTCCTATATTCCATCCATCCATCCACGCGCCAGAGCGTCGTCTGCTCGAGTGCTCCTGCATGATATGGTTTGGCAATAAGCGTCCCGGGAATGAGAAGGCTCACGAATATGCCCGAGGTTTCGTCGGCCGAGTGGTGAGTACCCCGTTTCCCGCGGGCGCAAGGGAGGGCTGCTCTCGTTTCATAATATAACTCGCCATTTTAGCCTGGAAAGGCGCATCTCCCCCTCCCCCCCCCCCTCCTCCCCCCCCCCCCAATTCATTAAGCAAGGCCCAGGAGATACTCTTGCGCCAGCTAGAAACCCGCTCCTTCCCCTCCCCTAATGTATATTCGTATATATTCAGAGAGCATGCATGGTTGACCCTAAATATAAAGAGTGTGGCGTCGACGCCACTTCAGCCCACATTACATGGGGATGTGCGGCCTATCCGCCACCCGCCGATTTGCTGCCTGCTTCATCTCTGGAAGAGTGGGAGGCCGTGCTGCGCTGCTCGGACCCGGCCATCCAGTCTCGAGTCACAGAGTGGGCCGAAGAGATCGCCGCGCGGCCAACAATCAAACTGAACCCTCATCTCTTAAAGCCGACGAAAATAAATGTTTTCCCATTGATCAATTAATACATTTGTGACGAACGCCGTCCGTGGAGCTTGCTTCTGGACAGCATAAACACTGTGCCCCTATAATCAAGCAATCTAAGCTCGATAATGTTATCGTTTCGTTTGGTTGGGAATTCTTAACTAATGAATATTAGTCAGGCAAAGTGTATAAAAGATTCTGTACGCTACTAAAAATGAATTTGCATTCGGTTGGTAGCTAAACAAGTCAGAAGAGATCACTGCTGGATAAACACTTAAATTCTTTCTGCAATTTCACATAGATATATTTTGTGGTAACGATGCAAAAGAAGTCCGAGATACCAAGCACTGCGATTAGCATATAAATCGGCAAAAAACAAAGTTGTTGCTCTTCTTCATGGCGCAGAGCACCATTACTTTTTCCTAAACTTCCTGCAGTCTTCAAAAATTGAAGCAAAACATGATCTTTTGTAAATCATTTTAGAGGGGTGTGCTCCAGTCAGTCGGTTTTCAACTTTACTCCACAACCCCCCGCCGCTATAGTAAAGACTTAACAGGCACTTTGTAAGAACGCCCCAAAGAGCTGTCCCATCATCCAGAAACAACCGATTAACGGTAAAGAAATCCATGCCAGCCTCTGTCATGCAATCGCAGGCTTTTTGCTAGCACCCTGCAGCATTAAGAGAACTGTGTTTTCAGTGTTGATGCTAAATAAAATTATTTGTATTTGTATCCTCAAGAGCTCTTCCGAAAATTTCGAGGTGTGCACTGAAAGGAATTCTTTTCGCCTTACACCCGAACAAGCCCTCTAGAACGATGGTATTCATTACACATTCTCTGAAGGAATTTTAATGTTCTGGCTGATGTTATCTTAATATACGTAATGGTTTTCAGGAGGGTACATTTCGTAACGCCTAAAACGTGCTGTTGTTTTGCTCCGACACAAGTCTGGGAAGAAAGAATTAAACCACTGAAAACAGACCAATTTCTTTCCTATCAGTACGTGGTCATGTCTCAGAAAAGTTTCTTTTCTAAATTATGTTGTCACCCGTTAAGACGACGTCCTCGATATGCGTGGCAAGCTCAGCCAGAAGTCAGCTGTGGTGACAGAAGGGGGTGGTCGTTTGGTGACCAGCTTTCGCCGGTTCGAGCCATAGAAAGGGCGCAGTCAGAGTTAACAAAGAAAACAAACTTTATGCACAGCAAGAGACGAGTGTTTCGCACTAAACTTAAAATCGCTGCACGAGACTTCAAAGCAATAAACAATGCATAAGAAGTAAAAAGAAAAACAAATGCACACATAACGCTGCAGTCAAATGGGTGCAGGCTGTGCTGTAGCCATAAAAATGCACTTATTAAATTAAAATCCTGCGTATGCACTCTTTAGCTCCGCACGCGAGTATTGGACTGAACACTACAAGTGCCATTTTCGGCAACGGCTTCTATCTATCCACCAAGCCCGCATGTCACTGTAAGAGGAGCCGCTCTCATTTTTTGAGGAACTGTAGATCTTTTGGCACAGCTCACAATAGCCGCAATCACACAGCTGTGCATCTTGACGTTCCTTCCACTTGAAGAAAGAAGTATACGCAGAATAGTTTTGCGACACAGCAGTGAGATGTTCAGCAAGCTGCTTTGGCGATGAAAAATCAAGCGCATTGATGTAGGAGTTCGGTGGTGCGATCTGACTGTAATTTGCGCCGCCAAGCACTACAGGTACAATGTAATGCTTCAGGGATTTGAAAAGCTTTTCCGTTGCATAATCAACGCATATAGAGTTCTCGAAGGCAAGCATGTAATAGTAAATGCGCTCAAATTTCTCGTAGCATTTGTTTTCGGCAGACTTGGCGCACTTGTGGGGACCGCAGTCACCGTAAACGTCAATCCGCAGGTATCTTCTCAGCTCAGCATAGTAAGCTTCCCGTCTACTGTCAGTCTCACAGTTGCTGGCCATCCAAACAGCCGCTATCCGTTTGGACGCCCAAAGCCAAGTCAAGTTCCTCTTCGAGGCCATGGGTGCTCTCCGAGGAACGATGCTGCCATAGGGGACGTACACGTCGGAGTCTGACCTGTATGTCATGGTCCAGTTGAACATATCCTTTATGGAACTGAAATTTGAAAAAAGTGTGTATGGCGGAGACTCCATCGTGTAGAAGACCCATCTTTGCGAGCTAAAACGGTAGGGTGGTAAATCGTGAATGTTCAGGTCGCGTATATGAAACACAACGGCCTCGCTGGAACCCAACAGACGGCGGTCGTTTGTGATGAGACATGTGACGTTGCAGTTGTAGGTGGTTTCTTCACCGCTCCTTGTGTCATTGAGCTTTGCATACCAGGTACCAAAGAATGGGGTCCAAAGTAAGATTCGTGGTAATCCGCGCGCAAAGTGGTCACCTTTGTCAGGAACGCCGTGAAGCGTTTTCCCAAGTGGCCTTTTGTACATCCTGACGGTGTAGTGGCATGCGTAAATGATGAAAATCACCACTATCATGGAGTATGTCCACTTGATAACCCGTGCCGCGGTACTAGGCTTGCTAGTGAAGGCAGGGCTGCTGACACCTGCAAGCAGGAACGTAATAAAAAAAAAGCTGTTGTTTTATTGGCCTCGTCACAACGGCTCCAGGTAGGAAGAAAAAACTGAAAGGTTATTCGTTGGCACCGCCCTCACGCAAAGCCGCCAACTAATTTCCTAGCTAGCACTATACCGTAAGAAACCCACCTGACGTTACCCGTAGAAATTATTTCAAATGTATTTTAGTTTATCCATAGTAAGAAAAGGTACCCAGTCGAAAAAAACTACAGAACATTTTCTGATGTTACGACAGGATTTCTGTGCGGTTTTTGATGGGAAACCTGTTGTGACAACAGAACAATCTGTAGTAACATAAGAAATTTCTATAGTTACAACACAAAAGTGCTACAGAACTACAGACAACACAAATATACTACAGAAAAACTACAGAAATAAAGAAAAATCTGATGGTTACGACAGAACTACAGAATATTGTGTCGTATTTTTGGCACAGTTCTGTTGTTGTTTTTTTCGACTGGGTAGGAACACGAATTATGTGCGTCTGTAGCTTTCTACGAATAAACACTAACAAGTCAAAGAGAAACTATTTGAGTGAAGCACGAAATAGATTATAGTTACCCTTTAGGGGTATACTGGCGTCCCTGTCGTTGAAGTCAGGGCTCCGAGGCAGAGAAGTTGCAACCGGACGACCCATAGCTGAGCCACGTTTTCATCTTCACCGCACCAGCGCGTGGTCCGCTGAGCGTCTTCTTTTTCTCCAAGGGGTACATGATCGTGCTTAAATTTTAAGGCAGTCATCTTCATTGTTTAGCGAGAGGCACTTTAAAGGGAAAATTTTGGGCTGTTTTGGATGAACGTGCGCTCGAAGGTTTAGGGTTTCGGCGCCATCGTGACGCGCCACACACGACCGGCACTGAACCAGGGTCCTTTAGCTCAGGAGCCGAGCGCTCCAACATGACAGCTAGCAGAAAACACAATTTCAGCTGTGTATAAAAATTATTGAAGAGCTTTGCAGAACGCACGGCTGACTGTTATATACTAAAATATACAGACGGTTTCACTCAGTTAATCACGGAATATCGTGCAGAAAGAGAGTGTTTTGACAGGATTGTATTTGCTGTCCCAATTATCAAATGTTAGTTAGCTGTGCTAATCAGGCGCGTATGCTTCCAGACCACGCATTGCATGTGTGTTGCTGCTGTGGTCGTTGCGACTGTACGAAGAAGGAAAAGAAAATGCGCGGGCCTGCTACTGACACTGAAGCTGAGCCTACCCCGTTGCCTCGTGCGGACAGAGGAGAAAAAAAATTAGAGGGTCTCTTAGATGGTTTCTAACAGGAGAATGGCGAAAGCCTGCCCTTCTTTTCCTATGACTTGTCTCTCATCGTTTGCCTCTTGGTGTTCGTTCGCAGCGCTACATATAATTGTAATTGGTTTACAGTAAAAACAAAAAAAAAAGCGCAGTACCTGTCCCACTTTCTCTGGCAAGTGTGTTTGGATGGTACACCATCACGCCTGTCGCGTGACGTGCCTTGCGCGTTCAAATGTGGAATTGCACATGGCAGGAACGCTAGGCAAGAACGTACCTCGCGGAATCTCATGGAATATGACACATCCCGCGTACAGATTTTTCCACTTTCACTCCCACCTTCCTCTATCCTTCAATATCGCGGTTTAGGTGCTCACAGTAGTATAGTAGTAAAAAACATTTATTTTAACAGAGGAGTTCGGGGTGCGCAGGTCCCTGGGCCCCCGCACGGCCCCACTACACTCAAACGTTCATGTTCCTACGGTTCATGACGTCGGCAGCTCGGTCTGTGGCGGTCTTTTGCCGGACCGGGTCCTCAGAGCGTAGCAGGGTCTCCCATTCCTCCCAGGTGGTGAAGTGCTGAACCTGTAACAGATATGCTCATTTTCTTTCCTGTGCGCCGCCGCTGTGGTGCAGTGGTAAGACGCTCGACTACTGTGCCGGAGTACCCGGGTTCGGTGCCGACCGCCGGCGGCTGCGTTTCGACGGAGGCGATACGGAGAGGCGTCCGTGTGCTGTTGTGTTGTTGTGGCTGTAGGAAGAAGGAAACGAAAATGCACGGGCCTTCTGTGGACACCTAAACCGCGCCGTAAGGGAGAGGGGAAGGGGAGTGAAAGTGGAAAGAGAGAAAGAGGAGCCGTAGTGGAGGGCTACGGAGTAATTTCGACCACCTGGGGATCTTTAACGTGCGCTGACATCGCACAGCACACGGACGCCTCTTCGTTTCGCCTCCATCGAAACGCAGCCGCCGAGGTCGGGTTCGAACCCGGGTGCTCCGGCACAGTAGTCGGGCGTCTTACCACTGCACCACCCCAGCGGGGCAGACAGAAGAGAAAATAGAGAACAAAGAAAAGGAAGTGGGAAAGAAAGACGCGCGCCGCAACAACAGCCGTCGTCCACCACCGAAGCGGTGGTGAGTGCAATGACGGCCTACAACAGATAAAAATTTGGTGGCAGGCCAGCCCCCGCCGCAAGCGACGGAGTTGTTGTTGCGGCTGTAGGAAGAAGGAAAAGAAAATGCACGGGCCTGCTACTGGCTCTGTAGCTGAGCCACCTCCGCTGCCTCGTGCAGACAGAAGAGAAAATAGAGAAGAAAGAAAAAGAAGAGGGAAAGAAAGACACGCGCCGCAACAACAGCCGTCGTCCACCACCAGCGGTGGCGTGTGCAATGACGGCCTAGAACAGATAAAAATTCGGTGCCAGGCTAGCCTCCTGCCGCAAGCGGCGGTGACCCACCTGTACCGAGACTAAACTGTCCCAGCCCCATCAGGGGAGGAAATTCCCTAGATGTTCCATGATCCGTGTGCTGTGCGATGTCAGCTCTAGGTGGTGTTGTGGCACTTACGCAAACTCCTTTCTTTGTAAAATTGGTTGGAAAGTGCGTGGAATCAAATGACAGAAGCGCGTGTGTATTGTGTTAGTGAACACCTCTTTCTTTCTATGGTGTTACCCCCCTGATGTCAGCTCTAGGTGGTGTTGTGTCAGCGCATGTTTCGCCGACCCCGCCGGGGTGGCGCAGTGGTTACTGCGCTCGACCACTGTTCCCAATTACGCGGGATCGAATCCTGGCCTCGGCGGCCGCTTTTCGATGGAGGCGAAAGCAAGATGCCCGTGTGCTGTGCGATGTCAGTGCACGTTAAAAAGCCCAGGTGGTCGAAATTTCCGGAGTCCTCCACTACGGCGTCTTTCATAGCCTGAGTCGCTTTGGAACGTTAAACCCCACAAACCAAAGCAACCATGTTTGGCCGAAATTACTCCTCAGCCCTCCACTACGGCTTCTCTTCCCCTCTTTCCACTTTAACCCCACTTTACCCTTCCCCAACGTTCTATATCTAAGAACGTTACCCTTCCCTTACGGCTTGATTCAGGTGTCTACAGGAACAAATGTGACAGATGCGGCGCCTTTCCTTTCCTGGAAACCATTAAAAAAAAAACCCTTCCGTGGAATAACGTTCGTTTGAGGGGTTCGAACCCGACCACGGCGGCTGCGTTTCGATGGAGGCGAAACGAAGTGGCGTCCGTGTGCTGTGCGATGTCAGCGCACGTTAAAGATCCCCAGGTGGTCGAAATTACCCCGTAGCCCTCCACTGCGCGGCTCCCCTTTCTCTCTTTTCACTTTCACTCCCACCTTTCTCCCTTCCCTTACGGCGCGGTACAGGTGTCCACAGAGCAAGTGTGACAGATACTGCGCCTTTCCCTTCCTGTGAACCAATTATTATTATTGTTATTATGGAATAACATTTTTTTGGCGGAAAACAACAACGGACTGCTGAAAAGTGCTGTGTGTGGTACGGACCTGATATGATCCTGTGGACACCATTATCAAGACTGTAAGTGAATTTAAAAGGATTTTATTGCGCATTGTATGTTCGACCACGCCGGACTCCTCGCTCAGCGAAATGTTAGGCCTAGTGCCGAGGTGGCCTGAGCGGTGGCCGAGGGCCTCCGGCTTCGGCTCGTAGAGATTGTGGCGTCAGCATGACGATGCAATTAAGTGAGTGCTGAGGCTGCGGATGTTGATCCGGCTGAACTAGAAAGCTCGGACAGGGTGACGAGAATGTCGAAGCGCGTTGCGGAGCTTCAGGAGTGCCAGCAGCAGGAACGTCAGGATGGCGCCGCCAAGAAAGCAGCCATCAGTGGTGGAGGAGGAGAAGACGCAAAGAGCCGCCGGTAGGCTACAATGGCAACAAGTACGGCAACTTCAGGGGATGCTCGTTCTCGCGGAGCGGTCGGTGGCGTCTGACCTGTCGCGTCTTGTTGTTGCGACTGTAAGAAGGAAAGGAAAATGCACGGGCCTGCTACTGGCTCTGTAGCTGAGTAGGGCGCCTCGATGCGCGCGCCCCCTTTGCCTCTCGCATCGAGGGCGCGGGCATCGAGGCACCCTATAGCTGAGCCGCCTCCGCTGCCTCGTGCGGACAGAAGAGAAAATAGAGAAGAAAGAAAAAGAAGAGGAAGAGAAAGACGCGCGTCGCAACAGCCTCGTCCGCCACCGAAGCGGTGGCGGGTGCAATGACAGCTTACAACAAATGAACATTCGGTGGCAAGCTAACCCCGCCTCAAGCGGCGGTGACCTACCTGTCCCAGCCCTTTAAGGCCAGGAGAAGCCTTCCAAGTGCGGATAACAAGATTATTATCAGGCCAAAAGAAGGAATGACCCTAAGCAAGCTCTCGGTGCCAGTGATTGCCGGAGTAACAAGGATGGCGGCGGCCATTCCGTGGCGGAAAAGTCAAGAGAAGGACAGGATTGTCGTGAACGACAAGCAGGGAACACTGATCTACAGCGCGCCGAACGGGTACAACGGCAAGAAAATGTTGAGGCTGAAGTCCACAAAGCTCGGCGAAAAGGAGTATGCAGTGTCAACATACATGGCGGCGCCCGAAAGCTGTGGCAAGGGAGTGGTATACGGTCTCCGCCTGAGGCTGGCTGAGAAAGAATATTGGATTGGCCTTTTCGCACCCGGAGGATCCTCCCATCTTTGGTGTGCGGCGAATGGGCAACTCCAGCTCGGTCATCATAACTTTGGTTGGTGACTATGTGCTGAAAGGGATGATCTGTTTTGGGGCTCCAATGAAGTACTTTCTCCACAAGAAGAGATATGAAATATGCTACAGGTGTGGTGAGCTGGGACATAGATCCGAAGTGTGTGACAGTCTGCAAGTGCAGAGGGTGTGGGGCAGCCTCCCCTACGAAGGACCATGAGGAGGTGCCTAGGTGCCGAGTGTGTGGCAAGGATCACATAACCGGATATGATAGGTGCAAGGCACTTCTCCGAACACTTTACATAATCAATAGCGACAATGGGAAAAGAAGCTGGAAGAGGAAGCGAGAGAGAAAGAAGAGCGATGCGAGGCTGTCGTAGGAAAGCAACGGCGCAGCAGGAAAAACTGGTTTAGCGATCGTTCGAGGAATGTATTCAAGCATCGCAGCAACTCGAGAGGGCGCTCGGGATCGTTCCCTCGACAGCCGTCGCTGGAAAAGGAGGGACCTCCTCCCAAGAAACCCCAGGACAGTAGAGGCGGCACCCAAGCGACAACCGATCGAGTGTACTGGGCCAAAGGTGGGTTGGATAAATAAGGTCTCTAAGGATATTAATGCAGAAATGATTAATCCTCTGAAAGAGTAAAACCGGATTTTACAAGAGCAAAATGTTGAATTACGCAAATAACTGGGTGAGATTGACAAACTAGCCAATAAACCTGAGCCCGAACCGGAAACATTCCGGCCTACTAATCCTCCACTTTTAAAGAAAAAATATCTAAGGAAATAGAATTCGAGGATGATTACAGACTGAGAATTGTAGCTCTTGAGGGTGAAACAAAGTCGTCGCATGGAATGCTTCAAACGGAACTTCAGCAGCTGAAACAAGTAACAACAGCTATCGAGAAAATAAAGGGTGAACTTGTTAACAGCGACAGGCAGTTGCAATGACTCTGCCAAGAGGCTCAAATACTCAAACAAGATTGCTGTGCACCAATTTCGTCGAGACAACCTTATCTTTTACGGTGTCCCGGACAAGGGCTCAGAAACCTGGGCTGAGTCCGAAGAACACATTCAGAAAATTATTTCTGAGACATTAGCCTTATCTTTTCCTGATGAGTGCATCCATCGTGCTCACAGACTGGGCTCGTACATATCGGAGGGATGTCGACCTATCGTTGTGAAATTCGGTTCCCCCAAATTAAGAGACAAAATTTTATCGCAGCGCATTAAATTCAAATGTTCTAAGATAGCGATTAGTGAAGACTTTTCTCGCGCCACACGCCAGTCCCGCAAAAAGTTGGCCGAATTCGGGAAGGCTTCAGGACAGAAGTATGTATTGCGAGCAAACCGATTGTACATAGACAAAAAATGCTATGTCTATTGTTCATCAACCGATCGTGTTTGTGAAGTAGATCTTGCCGACAGTCGTTCTAGCGCTAACAGAGGCCAATCTTCTGTTTCGAATTTCATGGACAATACCATGAGTGTTTCATACGCTCCTAGCTAATCGCAATAGCTATTTACACGCCCGGTCGCAAAGCCAGTTTCCCTTCTTTTTTCGAATGTATACGTAGTGTCCGTAACAAATGTCACGATCTGTCTTCAGTTATCGACACGGGTTCAGCCGACATTGTTATCTTAACCAAAACTTGGCTTTCGAGTGATATTGCGGATGATGAAATCTTCGAATGTGAAAGTGTTTTCAAAATTTTTCGCTGTGACCGCAACTTGCGTACTGGTGGCGGAGTACTGATTGCTGTGCATGATGGTCCGAGATTTTCTCTTTTAGATATCGCTTCACCTTAGAAATTGTGTGTGCACGTGTCACCCTCGGCTATCGCGATTTTTTGCGTGTGTTATCGCCCACCCACTTCCTCCATGACATTTTGTTCTGATCTACATGACATATTAAACGAGTTACGTGTGCAGTTTCTTTCAAGTCCGCTCTTTCTTCTTGGCGATTTTAATTATCCAACAATTAATTGGCATGACTCTCTTCCTACATCAGATGGTTCATCTGAGTGCTCTCTCTTCATGAACCTTTGCCAAGATTTTAACTTTAAGCAGCTTGCTCTCCAGCCTACGCGATCTACACAGCAGTCTTCTAACACCCTTGACCTCAACCTCACTACCACACCTGAGCTGGTTTCCTGTTTAAGATGCATGTCTGGTCGAAGTGATTATTGCCTAATTTATTTCGAACTGCGAACTTCTGTTCCCCCTGTGAAAAGGCGAAAAGTTATTTCTGACTACAAAAACGCAGACATTGACTCTATAAATCTTGAACTG
Source organism: Amblyomma maculatum (assembly GCF_055883805.1). Classification (NCBI taxonomy): domain Eukaryota; kingdom Metazoa; phylum Arthropoda; class Arachnida; order Ixodida; family Ixodidae; genus Amblyomma; species Amblyomma maculatum. The sequence continues at coordinate 36,644,158 of NC_139351.1, read as the reverse complement.
ATGAATTTCGTCGCTGACTACATTCCAATTTTTCACACCCGCAGTGTTGAAGACAACTGGGATTTGTACAACGAGAAAGTGAAATTTTTAATTAATAAATTCGTCCCTCAGAAACGCATTACATCCAACTCCCATGCCCCATGGTTTAATGCGTGCTTGCGACGCCTATTGAACAAGAAGAAAAGGTTATTTTGGCGGGCCAAGGCAGCACAAACTGCTGAACGTTGGCACGCTTACGCTGCCGCTAATACTGAATAGAAGAAGGTTGCATCTGAAAAAAAAAAAAAAAACAATTTTCCAGCACACCCTCCCATTTCTTCTGAAAGAAAATCCCAAGAAATTTTGGAATGTGGTCAGCGGGAATAAGTCGAATATAGTAGATCTTGCCGATGATAGCAACACACCAGTACCCGAGAGTGAATATTGCAAAGTGTTGAGCGAATATTTTGCTTCATGTTTCTCGCCTACATCTCTGAATTGTTTACCCGATCTTTGTACATCTGACTTTTTACCTATGGATCCGATAACCATTGATTCTGTTGCTGTATCATGTTTAATTGAAAGACAGGAGGTTTCAGCTTCCTCGGGTGTGGATGCAATAACATCAAAGTTTTTGAAAAGTACTGCTACATGCTCACCTTTGATTCTTTGTGAAATATTTATGCAGTCATTTCAGAGTCGTTCCATGCCCAATGATTGGAAGAAGAAGGTTTGGTTTGGTTTGGTAAAACTTTATTTCCCACAGTAGGGGTCCTGGAGGACACTCGGCTAGGCGCCAGGTGTAGAGGTTTCTTTACATAAATCAGGTAACACTGTTTCAGTACTAAACTATAGGCCCATTTAATAACCAGCGTACCCTGCAGACTTCTTGAGCACATAATTTACTCTCACCTTGTTTCTTTCCTCTAGTCTAACAACTTTTTTAGTTCATACCAACATGGCTTCCGAAGACTTTTCTCGTGTGAAACGCAACTTCTCTCTTTCACATGACCTTTTTCGAGCTCTGGATGCTAACTTTGTTGTGGACTGTATATTTTTGGATTTTGCTAAGGCTTTTGACTGCTTCGCATGACTTGCTGCTAATTAATCTCAGTGCTCTGAATATTGACAATCAGGTATTGGGCTGGATTAAATGTTTTCTTTCCAACCGAAGCCAATATGTCACAGTCAATGGTTATGACTCGCCTCTAATTTCTGTAACTTCTGGAGTACCTCAAGGTTCTGTGTTAGGTCCTCTCTTGTTTCTCATTTATATTAACGATTTTCCTAACAATGTTTCTTCCCACATTAAACATTTTGCAGATGAATGTGTTCTTTACCGTATCATTACTAATCACCTTGATGAAGCATGTTTGCATTCAGACTTGGATACAATTTCTTCATGGTGCAGCGACTGTCTTATGAAGCTTAACACTACTAAATGCAAATACATGTGTGTTTCTAACCAAACTCATGATAACACCACTCGCTATCTTCTTAATTTCACTCCATTATCACCTGTTTCATCGTACAAATATCTTGGCGTTCACATATTCTCCCTTGGAAAATGCACGTGAACTATATATCTAACCAGGCTAACCGCACACTAGGCTTCTTACGCCGCCATTTCACAGCTGCAGACAGTTCCGTTAAGCTTCATTAATATAGGACGTCAATAAGATCCAAACTAGAATATGCATGCTCTATTTGGGATTCTAATCAAGTAACTTTAATTAACAGTTTAGAGTCCGTTCAAAACCGCACCGCCCGCTTTATTGTTTCTAATTTTTCACGAACTGCAAGCGTATCTGCAATAAAATCAACCCTTGGTCTTCCTGTGCTTTCTCTGCGTCGTAAATATTTTCGCTTATGTCTTTTTCAGCGAATTTATTATACTAATCCTATTCTCAAAGATCAGTTAATTCTTCTTCCTCCTTATATATCCTCACGCATTGATCATAGCCTCCAGGTAGGGATCCCGTACTGCCGGCCCACACTCTGTTTGAATACATTTATTCCTCGAACTGCGAATGACTGGAAACTGTCTTCACCGATGTCGAAAATTTTAAGAAGACTACTGCTGATTTTGTATGCCCCTCCTCTCTGTAATACCTCCTGGCCTTGAGAGTATTGAAAATAAATAAATAAATAAATAAATAAATAAATAAATAAATAAATAAATAAATAAATAAATAAATAAATAAATAAATAAATAAATAGACAAAATTAGCTGTGCGCTAGCTACTCCTACATCAATTAGATCCACAGAAAACAAAGTCGGAGGCTCGACAGCAGCTTCAAAACCTTGGGTACAAATATGAAGGTCCGATAGAAAAAGTGATAGCCGAGGTCAGGGATCGATAAATCAGCTTTTCTGAAGTTGAGAGTCTCCCTGACTACGTGGGCTTATAGAAAACCCGGATTTAGACAGCCCCATCACAGAAGGGGAAGTGAGGACTGAAATTACCCGCCTCAGAACGAAAACAGCTGCCAGACAGGGCGAAATCAGCAGCAGAATGCTCAGAAATCTTGACCATGGTTCCATTCAAAATTTTGCGACTTGTATGCAAGAATGCGGGGACAAGGGAATGATACCGCAAGCGTGGAAAGCTGCGAACCTGGTCTTCACTCCGAAGCCAGGGAAGAAGCTCTGCTCTTAGCACCTCACACCAATTTTCCTTGATAAACACTGTGAAGTACGTGGTGTAGAAGTTAAAGAACTTAATTCTATTATAGAATGCTGTGACTGTAGATTCGTGTATGCACGAAGAAGTTTGCAGGGGTTTTGGAAAATACTATTAAGTCGAAAAGGGAACAGTACCGCAGTGCGTGGAGGTTCGCAACTTGCAAGCGTTCCAAAAATCGAACTACGCAACTTGATAACTCTAGCAGTACTTTAGATGCAGATGTTCGGGAAGTTTCGACAGCCATAAATGAAAAGCTGGAGTACCTTTTTCCACTGAAAGAAACAGTGGATACCGTTGAAGATTCGATCCGCTGTATTAGTGATCAATATGACGCGCTATGTCACGGGTGGAAGGGAATCAACGTGAGGTAAAGGAACTAAAGTGCAAGATAGACAAGGTTGAGATAATATTGAAATAATCCAAGTGAAAAATGAAATGGATAATCTTGCATGGAGGAACAGGAAACTTAACATCGAATTACATAGAATTAAAAAAGCACAGAGTAAAAACCTACTCGTTGAGATAAATAAGCTGGATACCGTAATCAAACTGCCGCAGCTTTTGGAAAGTAACATGGGGGCCGCTCATCGCCTCCCCTCAAAACCAGATAAGATACCAGGCATAGTCTGTCGCTTCGCCAAGCAATCAGTTCGAGACCGATGGTGGCAACATCGCAAAGTGCTGTCCGAAAGAAATGAAGGATTCTTCATGTCGGAAAAATCTGACTAAGAGGACATGTGCTTTGTTGAGCGAAAGTATATTCTGGGCAAAGGCAAAAAACTACAAGTATGTTTGGCATTCGAACAGGGTGCTGGTCCGGAAGGCTCATAATGATCCCCTTTAGTGATCCCATTCATGGATCACTGCCTTGTCGTGGCGGAGGGGCTTGCGAAACTCGATGAAGTCGTGAGCTCTGCTGTGTAGGGCCACCCAAGATAGACAGGTCACGGCAGAGAGTTCTGACGAAATGTGATTCACTGGAGAAGGTAATGGCAACCCACGCCAGTATTTCCTGCCAAGAAAACACTATGGCCAGTCACAATAGCATTAATATGGCGCCGGAAGATGAGCCCCCCATGTTGGAAGGGGATGTTATGGGGATGAACAAAGGGCGATTCCTAGTAGCTCCAGGACGAATGAAACGGCTGGGCTAAAGCCAAAAGGACGCTCAGTTGTGGATGTGTTTGGAAGCGACCGGAAAGTCCGATGTTGCCAGGAGATATATCACATAGCAACATGGAATGTAAGATATATAACGCAATGTAAACTGGATGTCGTCAAGCGAGAAATGGATAGATTGAACATTGATATCTTGGGTATCAGCGAGCTCAAGTGGACCGGAATGGGAGAATTTAACTCCGGCGACCATTATGTCTTTTATTGTGGGCACGAATCCAAGAGAAGGAATGGGGTCGCTCTCATAGTAAACAGAAGAATGGGCAAAGCAGTGCTAGAGTACAACCCCAAAAACGACTGAATGATTTCACTTCGGATCCAAGGTCTCCCTTTCAACATAACAGTTATCCAAGTCAATGCACCAACCACTACTGCTGAAGAAGCTGACGTTGCGACATTTTATGCTGACCTGCAATGCCTTTTAGACCGCATTCCATCATCAGGCGTATGTTTTCTCATAGGAGACTGGAATGCTAAGGTGGGGAGTGAAGAAATCTCAGGAATTACAGGCAAGTTCGGTCTTGGTGAGCCAAATGAAGCTGGGCAGAGACTAGTAGAATTTTGTCAAGAAAACAACCTAACCATAGCGAATACTCATTTTCAACAGCACAAGAGGCGCCTGTACACATGGACCTCACCGGACGGTCTGTACAGGAATCAGATTGATTATATTCTTTGCCGGCAGAGATGGAGAAGCGCTATACAAGCAGTAAAAACAAGGCCTGGGGCCGATTGCGGCACCGATCATCAGCTTCTTGTTGCCAAATTTAAGCTTCGATTGAGGAAAACGCAGAAAACTAGAAGGCCTTTCAGGTATGATCTGGATCAAATTCCATCAGAATATGCTGTGGAAGTGAGGAATCGATCTCAAGAATTAGATATAGAAGACAGAGGGCCTGTAGAGATGTGGACTGATGTACGTGATATAATACAAGACGTTGCTACTAAGGTAGTTCCAAAGCAAAAGAAATGCAAGAAATCAAACTGGTTATCTGAAGAGGTTTTGCAAATAGCTGAGGAAAGGAGGACGGCAAAAGGTATATGGGAAAGAGAAAGATACAAGGTTCTCAATGCGGATTTTGAGAAAATAGCAAGGAGAGATAAGAATGCCTTTCTGAACATACAGTGCCAAGCAGTTGAGGACAACAGCCAATTGAGGACCACAAGAGCTCTGTATAAGACAATCAAAGATATCAAAGGAAGCTTCTGTGCTAAGCTGGGCGTGATAAAGGACAAACGAGGCGGGGACCTCACTGAAGCCTTAGAAATAAAGAAGAGGTGGCAGGAATACACAAAAGAACTGTACAAGAAGGAGCCGGATGTGCAAACCCAACATAAGACGGTTGCGATTACTGATCTCGAGCCAGGCATCCTGAAGAGTGAAGTTGAATGGGCCTTAGCCAGCCTTGCTAAGAACAAAACTAGCGGAGGTGATGGCATTCCAGCTGAGCTGCTTCAAAACCTCAACCATGACGCTGTTAACGTTCTGTATACATTATGTCAGCAAATTTGGACAACCCTGCAGTGGCCACAGGATTGGAGGAGGTCAGTTTGGATCCCCATTCTAAAGAAAGGCAGTGCCAAAGATTGTTCCAACTACCGCGCGATCGTGTTTATTTCGCATGCTAGCAAGGTGGTGTTGAAAATCCTCCAAGATAGGCTGCAGCAGTATGTGGATTGGGAGCTTTCGGACGTGCAAGCTGAGTTTCACAAGGGCAGAGGAACTAGAGACCAGATTGCCAATCTTCGCTGGATAATGGAAAAAGCAAGAGAGTTCCAGAAACCCATCTACTTCTGCTTTATTGATTATGTGAAAGCGTTTGACTGCGTAGATTACAGCAGATTGTGGCAAGCTCTCCAAGAGATGGGAGTTCCAATTCACCTAATCTGTCTCCTCAGGAACCTGTATGAAGGGAAAGAGGCCACAGTCAGAACTGGGCATGATCTTACTGAATTGTTTCCGATTGAGAAAGGAGTGAGACAAGGCTGCATACTGTCGCCCTGCCTATTTAACCTGTATGCTGACTGCATCATGAGGAAGGCCGGTCTGGACGAGTCTTCAGCTGGAGTGACGATTGCTGGGAAACGTATCAACAACCTTAGATATGCGGATGATACCACTTTAATGGCAGAAAGGGAAGTGGAACTCAAAAGACTTCTGATGCGCGTACAAGAAGAGAGTAAGAAGTTTGGGCTTAAACTGAACATTAAACAGACGAAGATCATGGCGTCTTGCCCTATCAAGTCCTGGAGCATCAAGGGACAAGAAGTGGAAGCTGTGACAGATTTTCTCTTCTTGGGCTGCAAGATTACCCCGGAAGGAGACTGCAGACATGAAATTAATAGACGCCTGCTTCTGGGAAAGAGAGCCATGACTAGCCTTGACCGCCTAGTAAAGAGCAGAGACATTGGACTACCAACCAAGATCCGTATAACTCGTGCTATGGTCTTTCCAGTTGTGATATATGGATGCCAGAGTTCGACTATGAAGAAAGCTGACCACCGAAGAATTGACGCGTTTGAATTGTGGAGCTGGCGGAGACTCTTGAGAGTGCCCTGGACTGCCAGAAGATCAAATCAGTCGATATTGTCGACCATAAACCCCGACTGCTCATTGGAGAGTCAAATTCTGAAGTTAAAGCTCAGCTACTTTGGTCATCAGATGAGAAGAGAGGAGTCGCTGGAGAAAGATTTGATGTTGGCAAAGGTTGAGGATCACCGGAGAAGGGATAGGCAGCGAACGCGATAGTTAGATGGCATCCTCGAGGCGCTGCAGATGAAGTTATGTGATGTTAGGAAGATAGTGAGAGACTGGAAAGCGTGGCGTGATATGGTCCATAGGGTCACGAAGAGTCGGACACGACTGAACGACTGAACTGAACTGATGCTGGAAAATATTGTTCGCATATTAAGATCACGCTGGCAACGTGAGGTACATCTTGCCATATATTAGTCAACATTACCTGATTATTTAGCCAGACTGCTAGCGAGCGGTGGTCAACATTTTTTCGTTAGACTGCCAACATCTCCCGTATTTTGGCATGCACTTGTCGATAACACTGTTCCGTTAGTTAAGATATGGCTTTTAAGAATGAGGCCTTCCTTTACGATTTTCGGTGTTCTAAATTAGTCTTTACAGCTTTAAGGTAAACAATAGGCAGCACATTGAACTTGCTCGTGTGTGTAGGGTATGCAACGAGGCGTACACAAATTGCACAAATAATTCTCGTCCGCCTTATCTGATAGCGGTTCACGAACATTCAGGCAACATTAGCTACCGGGCATTAGAGACATTTAGTATAGCGCATGGACGCTTTCGTACGATAAACGCCAGCAAATTATGGGACGTTACTCCATGTGTTTGGTTTGGTTTGGTTTGGTAAAACTTTATTTCCCACAGTAGGGGTCCTGGAGGACACTCGGCTAGGCGGGCTAGGCGCCAGGTGTAGAGGGCAGCTCCCACGTCGGCACAGAGAGCCCGAAGCTCTCAGCCGCCGCGCGGGCCTCCTGGACAGCCCGAAGCTGATCATGTAGTGAAGCACTTTTTTTCACTTTGTCCCAATGTTCCTTGTTCTTGGCGTAGGCGTCGCTCGATGCACAACCACACAGCATACGGTTTAAATCTACACGGTCACTGCACCGTTCACACACATGTTGTCCTTCGTAGTATGGGTCGATGTGCTTCATGTGCCAGGGGTTGGGGTAAGAGCTAGTTCGTTTGGAGCAAGCGTAATGTGACTGATTGGCTGCGGGTTAATTTCTTATCCGGGAGGGGAAATGCTCGTCTGCCTAGATAAAAGTGCTTAGTGAGCTCATTGTACGTGAATAATTGATCTCTGTACTCGATATGTTGAGTAGCAGGGGAAACCGGAGGGACGCGGTCGATGAGTCCTCGCGCCGCCTCGTGAGCGATCTCATTGAGATTCCGCAGGCTGCCCCCTAAGCTGCCCATGTGTGCCGGGAAACATACGATGGAATGATCGGTGATGTTACTTCCGCCTAAGATCCGTAGCGTCGTCTTGTCTATCCCGCCCTTGGCGAAAGCTCGAGTGGCTGCTCTAGAGTCGCTGTATAAAGTTGTGAAGTTCGAGTCTTTTAGAGCTAGTGCTATCGCTGCTTCTTCAGCTACCTCTGGCTTCTTGGTGTAAAGTGTGAGTGAGTTGCGCGTACGCCCGTGTCCGTCGACTACTGCTACCGAGTAGGCATGCTTTCCCGGTATGTACGCTGCATCCACGAAAGCTGTCTGGTCGGGAAACTGTGCCGCGTCCGCAGCGAGGGCTTTGGCGCGGCGAGCCTTCTTCCTTGATTGTGGATCGGGTGTACGTTTCTTGGGAAGGGGGACACTTTGATGGCTTCTCGCACGACTTTAGGTAACTGCAGGACGTTGTCCCTTTCTACTATGGTGTTCAGGCCGAGCTTAACGAGAATCTCTCTGCCCGCTTTGGTGCTTGATAGGCGTGCAATCTGTGCCGTGTGCTGTGCCTCGATGATTTCGGCAAGGGTATTGTGCACTCCTAGCTGTAAGAGTACTTAAGTGGAGGCATTATCGGGGAGCCCCGACGCTGTCTTGAAAGCTCGGCATATGTGTACTTCAAGCCTTCTATGATGTTCCTTTTCCAGTTGAGCATTGCAGCCACGTATGTGATCTGACAGAGTACAAAAGCATGGACCATTTGAATAGCGTTGTCCTCGTTCAGTCCCCTGTGCCTATTCATGATGCGCCGAAACATCCGGATCGCGTTTGCAATCTTGATCGTGATGCTGTCAAGCATCGCCCAGTTGGACCCGTTGCTTTGGATGATTAATCCTAGAATTCGTATTTTATCGACCGTAGGTATGCGATTTCCATCCCTGTCGTGTAACTATGCATGCTGTGTGGTGTCGGTGCCAGTCGTTGGACGGGCGCCCTGGTCTTGGGGGGTGGTAGATGAGTAGCTCGGATTTTCTAGAAGAGCAGCGAAGTCCCATTGGGGCAAGGTGGGCCTCGGTAACCGTGATGCCTTCTTGCATGCGCGCTTCCAATTCCGCATCGCTGCCACCGGTGCTCCAGATGGTAACATCGTCTGCTTATATGGTGTGCTCCACATCAGCAATTTCACTCAGTGCGCGAGAAAGCTTTGACATCGCCAAGTTAAATAAGAATGGTGAAAGTACTGAGCCTTGTGGTGTTCCCTTATCGCCCAGATTAAAGCTCTCCGAGACTTGTTCGCCTATCCGGAGAGTGGCCGTTCGATCCTGCAGAATTCGCCTTGACGTAGTGGTAGAAGCGTGTTCCGAGATTGTGGTCAGATATGGCTTTGAGAATGGCTTGATGTTGGATTTTGTCAAAAGCTTGCTCCACGTCGAGTCCCAGTAGCGCCTTGGTGTCTCGTGTTGGGCGATTCAACAGACTTTTCTTGATTCGTAGCATAGCGTCTTGCGTTCAGAGACCTGGCCTGAAGCCAATCATTTTGTAAGGGAAGTACCCCTTTTCTTATACGTATTCCGATAGTCTATTCAGGATGACGTGTTCGGCTAGCTTTCCTAGGCAGGACGTCAGTGAGATCGGCCTTAGGTTGGGTAGGCCCAGCGGCTTGCCCGGTTTTGGGATAAGGACCGTATTGGCATGCTTCCACTCTGCAGGTAGTTGGCCAGTTTTCCAGACTTCATTGATTTGTTGCGTTAGGAACGTGACCGAGTCGTCCTCTAAGTTTCGGAGAGCCCGATTTGTGATACCATCGGGGCCGGCTGCAGAGTTACTGTTGAGTTCGTGAATTGCGAAGCGTACTTCGCTTTCTGTGAAGTCCGTATCTAGCTCTGAGTTTGAGGCATCGTCACAGCTTTTCCTTTGTAAGGTACTGAGTAGCCTCGATTTAAGCGATAAGTACCGTTTGGCAAGGTCATCCAGAAGGGCTTCGGCGGTACTGATTTGCTTCTCGCGATGTACTAATTTACTTAGCCTGATCCGTTGTATAGTTTTGGACTTTGTTCCGTGTTCGTCGAGGAGGTGTTTTATGAGTCCCCACCCACTTCCTCTGCGTATTTGCCCATTGAGGGAGTTACAGACTTCGTCCCATTGTTGTCGGGAGAGAACCATGCAGTATTGTTCAATGGTCTTGTTGAGTTCGGCAAGTTTCCTTCGTAGTCTTCTGTTAAGACGTTGACCCTTCCACCTGGGTAGAATGGAATGTTTGGCTTCGAGAAGATTCGCTAGCCGACTGTCCATCCTCTCTGCTTTAACGTCCGTGGTAATTGTCCGTTCCGAGGCTGCGATGTCTGCTTTGAGCTGCTCGGTCTGGCTCGTTATCGTGTGCTTTGGGGTTGCTCCTGATGAGTTGGATGGCTGCGCCCGTATTGCACGAAATTTGTCTCAATCGATAAGTTTGTAATCCCTTTGCCTCTTTCCCGGTATCTCTGCATCAATTCGGAGAATATAGTGGTCACTGCCAAGGTCTATTCACGAGTTGTGCCAGGCACATTTTTCTAGGCCCCGGACAAAAGTAAGGTCCGGTGTGGTGTCTCGACATGTGGAAGTGCCACATCTGGTTGGGGTCTCCGGGTCTGTGATCAGCGTGAAGTCGAGATCTGAGGCTGTTGTGAGAAGACGATTTCCCTTGCTAGAGGGATACGCGTAGCCCCAAGCCTGGTGTGGGGCGTTAAAATCTCCACCTATAATCAGCGGACTGTCTTTGGCGATGTGCGCAATCTTGGCCAGAATGCCCCTAAACCCTTGCCTCGTATCCTTAGGGCTGCTGTATAGATTGGTGAGGAAGATGCTTTGTTTGTTCCCTACGTGGTCGTTCGGTATGATCTCAATCGTGAGGTGTTCTAGATAGCAGGCTGTGTGGCGGATCTCATGCCGAATGTACGGGATCTTCTCTCCAATCAGTAAAGCGACGCCTCTGCCCTGCTCTTTTCTGTGGGCTTCGGCCGTATATCCCGTAATGGCCAGTTCGATTGTGAGTGATTCTTGTAGCATGGTGACGTGTGGATTCTCGGTTTCTGATTTGACCATCTGCTGGAGGACCGCCTTTTTTGAGGCGATCCCCATGCAGTTCCATTGTCAAACGCATAGACTGCGTGTCTTATTCGGCGCTGTCATGTTGGTCGTTGTAGCCTCCTTCGCTTGCAGTGAGACCATCGCGAGGTGGGCCTTGCGCACCGATGTGTTGTGAACTCATCCTTGTCATTGCCGGTACTACCGAATTGTTTAGATACATTTCCATTTTCTGTACTCGTGAGCTAAATATGTCCATTTTCTCGTTCATTCGCACCATGCTCTCGTGCATTAGCCTCATTTAGTTGACCGTACGAAAGCGCGAACGCTAACTACGGTGGCGACATCTAGAGTTAAAGTAAGAAAACACATTCAGGCTTTATTATTTTTCCTTCGCAAGCCAAAGCTAGCCTAGTCGCACCACGACTTTTGCCAGTTTCTTTGCTGCGGCAGTTTCGTTGTACTCCCCAACGTTGGTATTCCCGTGTTGAATACTTTTACCTTGTATTGCCGTCATGGTGCGTACCAGCCTTTCAGCCCCGTACTGCCAAGCATATTTTTATGGGTACACGCGTGTAAGCATTCAAGCCAAGGCGATCCACTTCATGGCGTTGCCATGCCAACAAAACAACGCTACTCGTCAGGCTTAGGGACTGCGCTGCCGCCGTGCAAAATCAGAAAAAAAAAGAAAATTTTGCAACAATTATTAGAGCTGAATGTCACACTAGGCAAAGCGAAGACCCCGTGTTCATTTATAGGCGGCAGCGCGCCCAAAAACGCGGTAACGAAGACAAATTCACTCTGAAGCGGGCGGCGTGGACGCCGCCATCTTGTGAACACTAATCGCCCATCGTACGTGAGGGCCAGGTACGATAAACTCAAGTTTCGGCGTACGCTGGCCGATCGTACGAAGGAGCTCGGCCTTGGTTATCGTATAGCGCATGTGATTTCTCTATTTCTCTGCGTGTGTCTGTGTACGCTATACTAAAAGTCTCTATTGTTATATTATTAAACTCGAGGAAGTCGCATCCCTAGGCTTCTGTATTCGATTGCATTCTCAGTGTACGTGCGGTTTTCGAGACATACGCCCCGAACTTTACCATTATATTCATGTAAATATGCACGCAAGACAGGGACAGTCCATGAAGAACATCCTTGACGCGGTTAGCTTTTGATCCGAACGTTTCTTCCACTTCGGATTCCAAAACCGAATCGTGGAAACCCGCCTAGTATGGCGATTGCACACGGAGTGTCGTGAAACCTCTCGTCACAGCTGATGCCGTTTAGGCGGCCATCGTGACACTTACGCATGAATACGAGAACCGAAATTCAATATTTAGAGCTGAATCTCTGGTAACACACGCGCTCTAGAAAAGTTCTACAAATTGGATCTTTCTAGAAATGTATCCGGCTCCAAGTTTACAAAGAAATAATATAACAAGCTAAATATGTTATTACTGCGTCGTATTTAAATAGGGGCTGACAACAGCAATTACTTTTTTTTCTGTCCGCCTATCCGCAACCTGCGAAACAGCTTTGATGCATTTGTGATTATTTATATTTAAAACCTGCAAACTATGTTGATGAGCCGCGCCATGCTATTTTACTGATTGATTTGTATATTTTCCATGCAGACAAACCACAGCAGCCTACATTTGACGACGCGATCAGTTGTCCTGCAAACGCAGACGGTAGGAGTAGATTAGTGCCGAGCTGTTGACGCACTGCTGCCGAACTGAGAAGCTTGCTTCGTGCCTCGTCGCTTATATAGCTGTCGGTGTCGTCAGACACTATCAGGTGGTCATGTGACTTGTCCAGGTAGCCCTTTCACCAGAAGACACGTATCTTGCACTGACTTCGAAAAGATGATGGCGATCAGTTGTCCTGCAAACGCAGGCGGTAGGAGTAGATTAGTGCCGAGCTGTTGACGCACTGCTGCCGAACTGAGAAGCTTGCTTCGTGCCTCGTCGCTTATATAGCTGTCGGTGTCGTCAGACGCTATCAGGTGGTCATGTGACTTGTCCAGGTAGCCCTTGCACCAGAAGATACGTATCTTCTACTGACTTCGAAAAGATGATGGCGATCAGTTGTCCCGCAAACGCAGACGGTAGGAGTAGATTAGTGCCGAGCTGTTGACGCACTGCTGCCGAACTGAGAAGCTTGCTTCGTGCCTCGTCGCTTATATAGCTGTCGGTGTCGTCAGACGCTATCAGGTGGTCACGCGACTTGTCCAGGTAGCCCTTTCACCAGAAGACACGTATCTTGCACTGACTTCGAAAATATGATGGCAATCAGTTGTCCTGCAAACGCAGACGGTAGGAGTAGATTAGTGCCGAGCTGTTGACGCACTGCTGCCGAACTGAAATACCCCTCCGGTTGTCTTGCAAGATGGAGCTTATGCCTACAAGAATTTGACATAAAGGTGCTCTACAAATATGGCCGCAAGCATTCGGACGCAGACTGCATGTCACGGGCCTCTTTTGGCGCACCCCCGAAGGACGATGACAACGATGCCTTCTTAGGACCGGAGAGCACCATGCACTTTTGCACAGCAGCAACGCTCGGACACAGAGTTAAGAGACCTAGCAAATTACCTAAAAAGGCAAGATCTCTTCTCCTCCGACTGGGTACAGCCGTCAGTTGTCGTCCTTCGCGTTGCACAACAACGTCCTAGTGAAGAGCTTCGCACCCAACAAGACCACTTACCTCTTTGACGTGCTGAAAGAACTACGAAAGGAAATTTTGCAGAATTTCCACGATGGGAGCCGACAACAGAGCACCTCGGGATGGCGTGCACGTTGCATTCAAGAGAGGTATTACTGGCTGCGGTTACCTGCCGACGTTGCACATTACGTGAAAACGTGCCGTGAGTGCCAGCGACTCAAGACGCCCCTGATCAGACCAGCTGTACTTCTGAATCCCATACCTGCGGGTAACAAGTGGCTCATCGTGGCCACCGATTCCCGCTACACTGAAGCAAAAGCTCTGCCTAATGGTACCGCAGGATAAGTAGCCAAGTTCTTCATTGAGCGCATTCTGCTGCGACACGGCGCCCACGAAGTGCTCATCACAGACATGGGAACAGCATTTACAACGGAGCTCACTCAAGCCATCTCGAAGTATGGCCACATGAGCCACCGGAGGACGACCGCCTACCACCCCGTGACGAATGAACTCACGGAACGTCTGAATAAAACGATAGCGGACATGCTCGCCATGCACATCAACGCCGAACACAAGGCCTGGGACGCCATCTTGCAGTACGTGATCGCGTAGAACACGGCCATCCAGGAGCGACCAGGGCGACCCCGTTCCAGTTTGTGTATGGCAGGGATCCAATGGCCACGTTCGATGCGATGATGCCGCACGTAACAGACGAGTAGAACCTCTACGTCGCCACCTACCTTCAGCATGCAGAGGAACTTGCATGGCTGCGCATTAAGGACCAACAACGCACCGACGATACAACTTGCGACGCCGCCACGCAGAGTACAGGTATGGACGCTAGTACGCCGTCGTGGATTAAGTGAAAAGTTGTTGCGTTGATACTTTGGACCATACAAAATAATTCACCGCGTCGGACAAGTCGACTATGAAGCCATTTCTGACGGCACGTCAGCATCCCAACGGTGACATTCACGCCCAGAAATCGTGCATGTCGTTCGTCTGAAGGCATATTACGCGCGTTAAATAATCTGTAGTGTTTAAAATTTGCAATGCTTATGTTTAAGTCGCTTTGTTTATTTTGGAACATCGAGGCGATGTTTTTTTACGTTGGAGTAATGCCACAAAACATTCAAAGCTCTATTTGTTGCTTCTTTTAGCAGCCGCCGACATGCAGTCTATCACTCTGATTCTGGCACGCGTATCAATTTTGTATTCTTTGTTTGTTGTCGCGAGACACAGCTTTATCAGTTTGTCGCGCAAGATGCGCCGAGATGCATCTCGAAGATTCCTGTCACTCGCGTGTGTTTCTGCAATGTTCTAGGTTGTGCTAGTCACCGTTCGCGGCTTTATCTCATGTTTCTTAGCCGCTTTTAAATTGAGCGTTCACGGGTACCACGGAAATTCCTTTGTTCGACGACCAGAGAGCACGTTTGTTGCTGTCGCCGCTGCCGAGTTGTTTAATTCTTTTGTTGGGCCAATAAATTGTGGATTCCTGTGATGTTCAAGTCTCCTAATTTGTTGACGACGGCATTGTCACCACCATGTGACAGTATGTAGGAAGGCAGGACCGAGAAATAAAAAAAACATTAAACGGCAGGTAAGGAACACAGAGGCTATAAACTGGAATAATTCAACCCTAGACATATATAGAGAATGGAAAACTCGGATTAAAAAGGAAACCTTTCATGAGAACTCAAGAGACAGTGCCTTCTTTTTGAAGCTAGACCAGGATGTCTTAGAACCGGGAGCTACAGAAGGAAGTTCAATCAAGAAGATTAAACTTGTGCTATATGTACGGTAGATGCTCAGAAACAATTGAACGTCTTATATTGTAGTGTGGCAGTATGAATCCAGATGTCTATGCGGACATAGCCACTCTATAGCTGAGGCCCTAAGGTTTAGAGCAACATTACTAGAACAAACTCAGTTTCCCAGCTCCGCCCGGCGAGATGTCCCCGGTGGCCGTCGCGAGATCGGCTGCAGTCGACTCTTGCTCCTTACCGGGCACGTCGTCTGCTACACGCGGCGCGGAAGCGGGGAGCGGCCGGTACACACATTGCTGTTACGTGCTGCCATTGCACTCTACACGGCTGCAGGTCAATTATAACTGCATTACGACAGCTTTAACTTCGAAGGCATACATTACCTCATTGAACACTTTTGTGTGATGCGAAATTTACTGCCGTGAAACAAGTGTGAAAGCATTCTCCACTTGCTCACCGGAGCCAGCGTTCTAGTAACGTTGTCTGCTCTTCAGTTTCACTTTTTTTTTTTGTTACGCGATATTGTGCGTAGCTCATCCAGGTGCAAAGGTGTCACCATCGTAGTAACCTAGAAGTAAGGAAAACGTATCCGAAAAATACGCCCGTCATTTCGTATTAAATTATGACGTAGCAGTTAATTGAGCAGTGTTACATCTGGTGCCACGCAATTTCGCTTTAGCAGCCACCTTCTTGTTCAGTTTGAGTTGCGACAGGGATTGAAGCCGCTGACATGTGTGCCTACAATTCTATGCCGTTCACTGTAAGCATTGGGTGTGTGCCTAGAAGATGTTGCGTATTTCGCCTAAAAGCAAAGCAAATAGACGCTTAACGCTTTTCAGACTACGTGCCAGCATCTAGATGGCTAAAATTTGCGGAATGAAGAGAAGGCGGTAAAGGTGCTATTACGTCATCGCTTAAGACATTTGTTAGTGTCGCTGGTAGACGCCCTCGAGATTGAAAGGTGGGCACAAGCTATGCACAGAAAAGTGAACACTTTCTGATCTGCGTGTAGACGAGGAACTATATTGAAGTACTCTCGTGATGTAGCTCGTGTATCATAGCCCTTGACTTCCATGCTGGCGCATATATTTCCAACGGAAAGACCTTACACCGAAGAGAAAGCCCCCTAATAATCGCGCCGCCTCGTGTGATTCGTCAGCAATGCCGGAAGAGAATTTGCAAGATTCCAAGAGCCCATCAGTGTACGATCGTGAGCAATATGAGCAGGAACACGCGAGCGCGTGGGAAAAAGCCTCGAAACCGACAAGGGGCGACACGCTGCGGCCGCTGTAGGAAATAAAGTGGAAAGGGCGCCGCAGTTCCGCCTACTGTTGGCACTCCCGCCTCGCTAGCGTTGCTGCGTAACGGCACCGGATTGCATGTCACCGGGCGCTAGCGATGATAAGGCGGTTATGACATGCAGAGCGTGGACCGCGCTGTCTGTAGTTCAGCGCAAAATACCGCTGTTCACCTTTTTTGTTCCTTTTTTGTTTGTCTGAGTGTGCGTATGTGGAGCGGTCAGACCCGACTCTTAGATATTTGCAAGCATGCGACAGGGAATATTTTCTGGCCGACTTCTTAAAAGGTCTATCGTAAGGCCAGTCGCAGCTTTCATGGAAACGTTCGAATCTTTGATGAACAAGAAAAGAAGTAAAAACGCTACGTCACGGGCGACGCGCATCTTTAATTTCTTTTTCGTGGCAAATGCTTATAAGGGAGACCACGACTGCCCGCGGTTAGAAGTGCGTTTCAGCGTCCTGCGATGTCTCGAGTGCCGTTGAATAAGCGGGAAGAAGTCGTTGAGTTGTCGAAGAAAGCTTACTCGCAGCGAAACATTGCTGCCTTGACGGGCTGCCGGTTGAACACAGTCAACAGGATAGTGCAGGCGTACCGAGATGAAGGACGCATTAAGGATGCGCCGCTCGAGAGGCGACCTCGCGCCACGTCGGCGGATCAAGACCTACAAATTGTTGCTGCAGTCAACGAGAAGCCATTTCTAAATGCGAAGGAGGTGCGCAGTACTCTTACCCTGGAACATGTAAGCGACAGCACGGTGCGGCGAAGGCTAAGGAAAGCCGCCCTCCGTAGTCGTATCGCTGCTCAGAAGCCCCTTCTCACAGTTGCCAACAAGACTGCTCGCCTAAAGTTCGCTGTCGATCACCGCAGCTGGAAGGTCGAGGATTGAAAATATGTCTTCTTCTCTGATGAATCTACGTTCTCAAGCCGCTGGGACCAGCAGAGAAGAGTGTGGCGCATGGAGAATACAGAACGTCAAGCAGGTGGCCGCAAGTGGACGCACGTCAGTAAACGTGTGGGCGGCTATTTCGCGGGATGGCCTAAGTCCCATTGTGAGAATCCCTGGGAGATTTACGAGTTCTGCATATTGCACATTGCTGGAGCACGAGATGATCCCCTATGCATTGAATGGTCCACACCCGGATGGGTATTATCTATTCCAGCAGGACTTGTCTCCCGTTCACACAGCAAAGGTCGTGGCACGTCTTTTAGACGAACTAGGGGTAAGGAGCTTGGAGTGGTGTGCGAAGGGTGCAGACATGAACATCATAGAACATGTTTGGGCACGTATGAAGGCTAACCTTTCAAGACTCTCCTTGGACCAGTGATGAACTCTGGGAAGCCATAAAGCGCGAGGGGAAACATCTTCAAGATGACAAAGCCTTCATCGAGGCTCTCTACGTGTCTCTGCCAAAAAGAATGGAGGCCGTCATTCAAGCAGCCATGACCCGTTATTAACGCATGAAGCCTGCAAGGAAAGGTCAAGCTGTAACACTGATGTATTGGGATACTTTTTATGTGGATGAAAATTTTGTTACCATTAAGCAATCGTCTAATAAAACCTTTAAATTCACTGCTGCGTACAACTTTTCTTTGTTCACAATAACCGAGACATAGAAAAACACGCATAACAAAACAACCCTGCTTTTTCCTGCGTGCGAGCGCTATTACAGGCGCCACAGTATCACGCCGGTATCAATGCGATACCTTCCGCAAGTATGATAAAAAGAGAGCTAGAGATATTTTGCGCTCAACTACAGACAGCACGGTCCACGCTCTGCATGACATAACCGCCTTATCATCGCTAGCGCCCGGTGACACGCAATCAGCTGCCATTACGCAGCAACGCTACTGAGGCGGGAGTGCCGACAGTTGGCGGAACCGCGGCGCCCTTTCCACTTTGTTTCCTACAGCGGCCGCAACGCATCGCCCCACGTCGGTTTCGAGGCTATTTCCCACGCGCTCGCGTGTTCCTGCTCATATTGCTCACGATAGTACATTGAATTGCCTTTATTTCCATAAACATACAATTTATGGGGGATTTAAGGAAAAAGTTGCACACGGCAACTTGACGGGCCTTAAACCCAGTCTGAGGGCAGCGGACACAGGCACTGATTCAGGAAAAAAAAAAAAACAAAACAAAAAAACAATACATAATAAAAAATAAGAAGTTATAAAAAAATTAAGAACATGTTGGCTTAGACATTATGCCAGCAAACAAAAGAAAAAAATGCACTCTAAGAAAATATTACAAGAAACAAAGTAAAGCCACACAATCCAGAGTGTACACTTGAGCAACAAAAACAGTGAAAGAACCATTAACAAAGTAAACACTGCGAGGAAAGAAAGGACACATTTCAGCCATTGACAAAGGCTGGTATCAAAAGGAAGTACTGATATAAACGCGAGATAGGGCAAGAAATGACATCAATGTTCTCACGTGTGAGGGTGTTTAACAGGCGTGGTAAGCGATGATGTAACATTTGAAGAGCATAGTTAGTGCGAGGATGCGGCACTATTCTGTTCTGTTTCTGATTAACTGCGTTAAGGACGTGATGAAAGACTGGTTTAGTTTTACGTTTTTACGATAGGCTAGCAGCAGCCTGAAATCTAACAGAGAGTGCAGTGTGAGCAATTTCAACTGTTTGAAGAGAGGTGCGGTGTGGGCGTCTACTGGAACATTACAGATACTACGTATTACCTGTTTTTGAAGCAAGAATAACCGATTTATGTTTGTAGCAGACGTCCTACTCCACACGAGGCAGCAGCAGTGTACGTGACTCAGGAAAAGAGCGTTGTATAGAAGAAGTTTGGCCTTACGTGGCAGTGGTCTTAAACTGAACAGTACACCAGCGACTTGCGCAAGTTTTCCTGCAAGAAAGTCTGTGTGATCAGTCCATGACATATGGCTGTCAAAAAACACAACTAGCGATTTCGCAGACCGGACAAGCTCAATTCTTGAGAGACCTATAACAATGTCGGACTCTAAACTCACACCTTTATTTTTTGGTTGAAATAAAATAGCTTTAGTTTTGTCAGTATTAATTTTTAAGCCATTATCCTGTGACCATCTCTGTATTTTTGCAAGAACACAGTTTGCGGTTGAAACCAGGCTCGCGATATTGTTCGACGAAAAAAGGACCGTAGTATCATCTGCGTAGATTATGTACTTGGGTTCACTATCAACATAAACAAGATCATTTACATATAAATTAAAAAGAAGAGGGCCCAGTATGCTCCCTTGGGGAACTCCAACTATTACTTGTTTGAGCTGAGAGCAGATGCCATTTATTTGAACAAGTTGATTCCGTTGATTTAGATAAGATTTGACTATATCTAAAGCAATTCCACGGATACCATAGTGCTTCAGCTTCTTTAACAAAAGTTCATGATTATAGAGTCGAACGCTTTACTGAAGTCGATTAGAACTCCTAGTGTCAGCAGCTTTTTTTCAAAGTTTCTGAGTATTAGTTCCTTTTGTGCTAGTAACGCGAGCTGGGTTGACCGTCCTTTTCGGAAAGCATATTGACAGTTAGTTAACAGGTTGTGTTCTTCAAGGAAAACTAAAATACGTCGAGATATTATTTTTTCAAGTCCTTTCGAAAATACTGGAAGTATAGAAATAGGTCTGTAATTAGATAACACAGTTTTATCACCCTTTTTAAACAGTGCAAGTACTTTAGCTATCTGCATTTTGGCAGGAAATATCCCAGATACCAGGCAGAGGTTATAAACATATGCTAAAATAGGAGATATAATGTCTAAGACGTACTTTACAGGTGTGATCTGTATGCCATCAATATCACACGACGTGGTATTACGCAGCTCCGAAAATAAATGAATTAGCTCAGATTCAGTTGTAGGATATAAGAAAATACTATCGGGACATCTGACCTGTACATAGCGGTCCGCATTACAGTTTACGCACATGCAAGCTGCATTAATAAAATAATCATTAAAACAATCAGAAAGCATTTCGTCCGGGATACTAATGCCATATTTAAAAATCTGGACACTTGTATAGGACGGCGACACTCGATTTAGCATATTTAGTTTTTTTCCAAGTTTTTCGACTGTCATTTTGACAAGACATAAAATATTCATGTTCATAAGAGGTCTTGGCTTTCCGAAGCTCATTTGTTAGCTTATTACGGTAGCTTTTAAAC
Source organism: Amblyomma maculatum (assembly GCF_055883805.1). Taxonomy (NCBI): domain Eukaryota; kingdom Metazoa; phylum Arthropoda; class Arachnida; order Ixodida; family Ixodidae; genus Amblyomma; species Amblyomma maculatum. The sequence continues at coordinate 36,623,448 of NC_139351.1, read as the reverse complement.
ATTTGTAGATCAGTTAAGTTACGAGATTTAACAAACTTGCTATAGAGCATGTTTTTAAACTTTATTTTGCGGAAGAGGTCATCCCTGATCCACGGTTTACGAATGTGCGAAGATCGCTTGCTTTTAGTTGGCAGAGGGAAGTTTTCTTGGTAACACGTGCTGAAAATGCGCAGAAATTCCGAGTATGCCGATTCGGCACATTGTGTTGCATAAACATCGCTCCAGTCAAGTAACCGAATCTGTGTGCGAAACATTTCTAGACGGTGTGGTGTGATCACTTGTCTAGGGAAGAAGCGCTGTTCTTTCTTTTTTGTGCATCGTTTAAGGCAGAGAAAAACGGGCATATGGTCGCTCATACTACACGAAAGGACGCCGGCCTTTATGGTGGCCGTTGAAACATTGGTGATAAACAAATCCAGGCAAGTGGACGCAGCGTAGCTTACACGTGTCGGGGCAGAGATAACACTTGAGCAACCATGCGACTGAAGCAAGATATGAAATTCCCGAGTGAAGCGAGTATCAGCTAGGAGATCAATATTAAAGTCACCACCCCAGATGACATCATACTTATACGTAGAAACATATGTGAAAAAAGTTTCCAGAAAACAGAAGAAACGTGCCATATTGCCTCCTGGTGGACGGTAGAACACTGAGTGAACACTTCTGCCGCTTAGAATAGATATAGCTTCATAATCATCTGTGACACATGAGAATTTTTCGATGTAGTCGACATTGATATTATCAACAAGTAAGCTAACACCGCCACCGCGAGAGGTAGTCCTAAATTGGTTGAAACGCTGATAGCCAGGTGGATGCCAAACGAGAGAACTGCGGTTGTACCATGTCTCAGATAACATAATGAAATCAAATTTAAAATTAAGGCTATCAAAGAAAACATCTAGCTCATTATGTTTGCTTCGAGCAGACTGACAGTTTAGATGAAAACATTTTGTGGATAGACAGTACTCCGAACCAATGTAATCAAGTAATTTTGTAGGCGATACCCAATCAGCATTGGGCATGGTAAACGGATGACATGCGGGTTGACCCGTCATTTTAGATTGTTTAGATCAGCTACATTCTTTACCACATGAGCACTATCTCCCTCTTCCTTCCTAATAAAGATCTTTCCACCACGGTGCCAGACATAGCGGAAACCATTAAGATTCGCCCATTCCTTAGCCTTTTTAAGTAGAGCCCTGTTATGCATTGTCAAGTTTTCCATCACATGTAGGCCAGATTGAACAGACGGGAACGATTTTCTTTTATCGAACCACTTATCTCGGACAGACTGGTTCACAAAACGTGTCAAGACACCAGGAACATAACGCAAATCGGAAGCTGAGCTGCACAAACGGACTTTGATTAATCATTTTGAATTCATCACAATAGGAGCAATTCGAAGGAAACTTAAATATTTTCGCGACGAGGAAATAGATGATCCACGAGGGCGAGGAAATTTGCTTGTTGAGAAGAGTTTTGTCATTGGTGAGCGGTTGTCACAGCAATGAATATAAGTTGCACTAAAGTTTTCATATCATGTGAACTGAGCGCTGGTTACGTATAAGCTCTTGTGAATAAGGTCAGTTCTACGAAATTCTGCACAGGGTTTGGAATCAGAGCTAATGCAAAGAGAGGGGACATCATAAGAACTGCATAGAAATTCGACAAAGATGATCACAAAAATTAAAACACCTCAAAATAATTGAGCATGTAGTGTAGAAATCGCACTGCCAGTTACGAGAGCTGACAAAAGAAAAATAGATACCACAGTTAAAAGATAAGCACCTAAAAAGCTTAAAAGATCTAGGTCGGCGCCTAATGCATTCAAGACTTGCAATGGCTGGCACGCCAAGCGCCTGCCTGGAATAAGGCTTGATGTCGAATGCATGCCTTCGTAACTGCATTTTTGTGAAGCACAAAAACGTATAAGCTTCTGAATGAGCTCAATGTATGCTACCAACCAAGCACATCAGCTTCTCAATTCTCGCATTGAAGTATATTTGCTGCAATTGTGGTTTTCGCTATTGAAGCAATACAAAATAACATGCAGCAAAAGATGCTCAAGGGAAGTTAGGAACGCTAAAGCTCATTTGCCACTAGACACGAAAAAAGGTTATGCTGCTCACACAGATATTTCCCCAAATAAGTATAATATTGTCACGTAGCCGTTTAGGCCCGTAACTAGAAGGTTGGTTTTTAATAGGGGGTTGACCTAGCAGGCACAGAAGAGCAGGTCCAGACCACCGAGTGTCAGGAGTCGACTTCAGCTTCTTCTCGAACGCCACGGGGCCGCTTCTTCGAGTCCGCGCACGAGACTCTCGATGAGCAGCCGCCTAGCGGCTGCTGTTGCACACGCTACATTACCCCCCTCTCTAAAAAAATAAATGTCAACTTGACGAATTCGAAAGCAGAGAGAAAAAAAATAAAGCAAGAAACATGCGGTAGGAGGTGCGCTAATTTTCTCGCGAAAAGTACGACTTCATGCGCACGACATGGAAAACCTCGGATTTCTGCTGGCGACGAGTAGAAGAAAAGCCGTCCGGAAGCACTTCGTACGTGACGTCGCTCAGCTGACGGAGCACTTTGTATGGGCCAAAGTACTGCTTCAGAAGTTTTTCGGATAGTCCCCGACGTCGAATCGGAGTCCAGAGCCACACTCTGGCGCCCGGTTCGAAAGTCACTACACGGTGGCGGTGATCGTAACGCTGGGCGTCTCGACTTTGCTGGTTCCGGATGCGGGCCTTCGCCAGCTGTCGCGCTTCTTCTGCGCGTTGAGTGAACTCCTCGGCGCCAACTTCGAGGTCACGGCCGTCGTGGGGCAACATGGCTTCGAGCATTGTCGAAACCTCGCGGCCATACAATAAGGAGAACGGCGTCATTTGCGTTGTTCCCTGCTGCGCCATGTTGTACGCAAACGTGACGTATGGCAGGACGTCATCCCAAGACCGATGTTCAACATCCACGTACATGGACATCATGTCGGCGAGAGTTTTGTTCAGACGTTCTGTCAAGCCATTAGTTTGTGAATGGTAGGCGGTTGACCTGCGATGGGTAGTGCCGCTTAGCTGCATGACAGATTCTAGTAGCTTGGCAGTGAAAGCAATGCCTCGGTCCGTTATTATAACTGTCGGGGCGCCGTGTCTCAGGACGATGCGTTCGATGAAAAATTTCGCTGCCTCGATTGCTGTACCGCGCTGGAGAGCCTTCGTTTCAGCGTAACGCGTAAGGTAATCTGTAGCGACACTTATCCACCTGTTGCCCGAATCAGAAATTGGAAAAGGACCCAACAGATCCATGCCGACTTGTTGGAATGGGTATCTTGGCACCTGAACAGGATGCACTAAACCGGCCGGTTTCACAGGCGGTGTTTTCCGTCGCTGGCAATCATGGCATGTTCTCACGTAATGTCTTACTGCGGCCGCAAGGTTTGGCCAGTAATAACTCTTCTTAATTCGGGCCAGAGTTAGAGAATACCCCAGGTGATCCGCGGTGGGCTCGTCATGACATGCCTGTAAGATTTCTTCGCGAAGAGACTCTGGTACGACGAGGAGGTAATCTCTTCCCGTCGGAGCGAAGTTGATCTTGTATAAGACATTGTTTCGCATGCAAAACGATGAATGCGTTCTGGCGAAGAGACGGGCAACTTCTGTAGTGCGCGCTTCCAGAAAATCAATAAGTGGTGCGAGAGCCGGGTCGTCACGTTGCTGCTGCGAAACAGTGAGCCCGTCGACGGCTGCGATAAGGGAGAAGTCTGGTTCTTCATCTTCCCGCGCAGCCTTGACAGGTGAACGGGACAAGCAGTCGGCGTTGTTGTGCTGACGTCCAGACTTATACACGATGGTCATGTCGAACTCCTGTAGCCTTAAACGCCATCGTGCAAGGTGTCCGGAGGGGTCTCGCAAGTTAACCAGCACAGAGAATGGTGGTCACTCACAACCCAAAAGTGTCGGCCATAAAGATAGGGTCAAAATTTCATCACCGCCCATACAACAGCCAGACATTCTTTTTCGGTGGTGGAATAGTTCGATTCGGCACGTGACAGAGTCCGGCTGGCGTATGTGATAACTCGCTCGGCACCGTCTTGCAACTGGACGAGTACAGCGCCTAGACCCACGTTGCTGGCATCTGTGTGGACCAGAGTCTCGGCATTCGCATCGAAATGGGCAAGCACAGGTGTTGTCTGCAAGCGGTGCCATAACTCGTCGAATGCCTTTTTCTGTTCGTCCGTCCAGGTGAAGGTGACATCATCACGGGTGAGACGTGTCAACGGAGCGGCAATGCGTGAAAAGTTTTCAATAAACCTGTGGTAATAGGCGCAGAGGCCCAAGAAACGACGAACTGTCTTCTTGTTACATGGAGTAGGGAATTTGATGACGGCTGTTGTTTTAGCGGGATCGGGACGAACTCCTCGATGGCTGACGACGTGGCCCAAGAACAGGAGCTCTTCATAGCCAAAGTGACACTTTTGTGGTTTTAACGTCTGATAGCCCGTAGCAGATCTGATAGCCCGTAGCACAGCGGAGAGACGTTGGAGGTGTTCCTCGAACGTTGGTGAAAACACAACAACGTCGTCCAGGTAGACTAGACACATCTGCCATTTACGACCAGATAGAACTGCGTCCATCATTCGCTGAAATGTCGCTGGAGCGGAGCACAATCCGAACGGTAGGACATTGAATTCATAAAGTCCATCGGGCGTGACAAACGCTGTCTTCTCGCGATCACGTTCATCGACATCGATCTGCCAGTAATCGCTCTAAAGATCAAGCGATGAAAAGTAGTCCGCGTGGCGCAGCCGCTCTAATGAGTGATCAATGTGTGGCAGCGGGCAGACGTCTTTTTTGTGACCTGATTGAGCTTACGGTAGTCCACACAGAACCTTAAACTTCCCTCTTTCTTCTTAACGAGGACAACAGGCGAAGCCCAGGGACTCCTCGATGGTTGTATGGTTGTATATGATTGTATAAATCTGGAATGGAGGATAAAAGAAAGTAACCTAGGTTTTAACCTGTCATATAGATTAGGTGGAAAGGAGGTAGAGCAGCGCCTCCCCGGTTGATGTATGTAGACGATATTGTGCTGCTAGCAGAGAGTCAGGAAGAATTGCAAACTCTAGCTAAATATTGCGGAGAAGAAGGGGACGCTCTAGGCTTCAACTTTAGCGCAGTTAATTCGGGTCTGCTGATTTTCAACGACTCAACTGATCAGGGTCTTAAAATACAAGGCCATGAAATACCCAGAGTAGCATAATACAAATATCTAGGGGTATGAGTAAACGAAGGATTGGCATACATGGGAAAGCATGAGCAATCACTAAAGGCAAAAGGGCGAAGAAATGCCGGGATAATAAAGCATAGGGCATTGTAGGGATACAACAGGTATGAGGGTTTGAGGGGTACTTGGAAAGGAATGATGGTGCCCGGGATTACCTTCGGAAATGCGGTTTTGTGCCTAAAACCAGAGGTACAGTCGACATTAGAAATAAATGAGAGAGCCGTCGGACGATTAGCACTGGGTGCCCACGGTAAAACCACAAATGAGGCGGTACAGGGAGGTATGGGCTGAACATCTTTCGAAGTACGGGAATCTCAGAGTAAAATATTATATGAGGAACGCCTGAGGAATTTGGAGAGCAACATATGGGCAGCTAAAGTATTTAAATACCTATACCTAAAAAACGTTGATTCACAATTGAGGAAAAGAACTAGGAAACTAACCAGTAAGTATGCTGGTTACAAGGACTAAGAAATAAAGAGCGTTAAGCAACTGGTGAAAAACACAGAAGGGAAAAATTGGATAAATTAGATGGAAAAGAAACAGAGTGTGGAACTATACCGAAAGTGGAAAAGACAGATCACGAAGGAAGCTTTCTTTGATAACTCAACAGGCAGTGCCCTACTTTTTGAAGCTAGATCAGGGTGCCTTCAAACACGCAGCTAGAAAAAAAAATTTAACAACGAAGATGGCGCATGTGCCGTATGTGATAACTCCACTGAAATAATTGACCATATTATACTCGAATGTAACTGTATCCATCCAGAAGTTGATGCAGGCACAGTCACTTCCTGAAGCTCTGGGCTTTAGAGATACCAGTGGTCGGGTGAAAGAACCTGCGGTGGAAGCTAGCAAAAAACGACTGGAAGATTGGTGGTTTAAAAGCAGAAAAGTGACATAATGTTAGTAATGTAGAAACAAAAATTCAACAAATAGAATGATGGTATAGTTAACCAATCTGAAACAATAATTAAGATATAGGGGGAAAATGGGCATGGTAGCAACTGCTACCCCCCCCCCCCCATTTCAAAGGGGACGCTCCTAACATCCATTCATCGAATTATCTGATTCTCAACATGGCTTTCGTAAAGGTTTAAGAACACAGCTCGCTTTACTAGAAGAAAAAGAATACATCCTAAATCTGATTGAAAGAAGTAATTTTGTATTAGGGATATTCATTGATCTTTCTAAAGGGTTTCATTCCATCAATCATTATATTTTAGGTAAGAAACCTCAACGCTATGGCTTTCGTGGAAAAGTGGATTCTCTTATACGCTCCTATTTGGAAAACCGGAGACAAATAGTCGTCACAAACTCATTACGCATCTTTTCAGGTGTCCCACGGGGAAGTATATTAGGACCTTATTTATTTAACATGAATGTAAATGATATCGCAAAATTTGATACAACCGCTAAATTTATTATGTACGCGGATGATACAAGAATACTACTAACAGGTAACACTGGCGATGAACTTGTCGATGCTGCGAATTTATTGTAAGTGAAATTGGATGAGCGGACGAGTAAGAATAGCCTATAAATTAATGCAAATAAAACAAAACCCGTCTTCCTTCGAAGTAAAAACAAGCGCATAGCTATAGAAAAGACCATCTAATTAAACACTATTCTTCTATAAATTACTTTCACTATTAATATGTTAGGGGTTAGTTTCTAGGATAATATGTCATGGGACACCCACGTAGACAGTTTGGTAATCAAGCTGGCTCAGGTAATAGGATTAGCATACCGCAATTGTAACGTACTGCCACCGAAAGTTTTCATGTGAATCTACAACGCGTTGTTGTTTTCTCGACTTAATTATTGTCATGTAGTTTGGGCTACAACGTATGAAAATTTGCAGAAACTTTACAAATTACAAATTCCATTACTCTCAAATTACAAATTTGAGAGTAATGGAAAATCGGCCTCTCAATTCACATACATATCACTTGTTCCAGAAATACAACATATTACCTGTTTACAAGTATTTTGATTATGTTCTCTTTAAGGCTTTTACGAATGAAAATGCAAATAGTTCTTCACGTTTATATCATCTAGCCAACTTACAAGAAACTACTGCTACATGTCAGACACGCCACACAGAGCTTTGGAAAGTGGGAACATTTAGAACAACATATGGTCTGCAAACTTTGCAATATAAATTACCCAGATTGTTTAAGAGATTAGATTGTGCATATGTTCAGTTTGAGAAGGTTACATTTAAAGGGCTTCGCAATTATTTTATTGCTAAGTAAGAATTCTCACTGCCAATTGTATGTTTTCCTTTTTCGTCGAATGTTGTTCAAAAACAATGAACATCTAACTAATCACCATTACATTCCTGTTAGATGTTTTTTTTTTACCCTAGTGACCTTTTGCTTGTTCTTTTTTCTTTCTTTTAAAGACAGCCTGTGTTCATACAAATGACCAAAAATGAAATTAGTGGTACATCCTTGGGTAAAAACGTGAGTTCCATTTATGTAGCTATTTGTATGCAGTTTCTTGGTTTCTGCACTTTCTTTTTAAGTGATGTGCCATGCCTTGCTGTGAAGTGTATAGCGGGGTCAGCGGCCCTGTGTGGCAGCTTTTACTGCCGGTCTCCCTTTTCATGTCTTAAGACTCAAATAAAGGGATATTATTATTATTATTATTATTATTATTATTATTATTATTATTATTATTATTATTATTATTATTATTATTATTATTATTATTATTATTATTATTATTATTATTATTATTATTATTATTATTATTAGCACACGGATTCTTCTCCGTTTCGCCTCCATCGAAATGCAGTCGCCGGCGGTGGGCTTCGAGTCCGGGTACTCCGGAACAGTAGCAGACCCGACAACTGACCGAATTGGTGCATCCCTGAATCAGTAAACAACAGCGCAGCGACGACGGACAAGCGCTTGTCTCTCTTCTTTTCTCGTATCCGTCGTCGCGGCGCTGTTTTTAGTTATTCCTGAACGGTAGCCAGGCAGGTGGTGCAATGCTCTTGCAAGTGAAGGATTGCCGTCGCTGGTCGCGTGGCTTTCCTTGGCGCTCGTTCGTTTCAATACTCCTGCAAGCAGGGTGCCGAACCAAAACCGAACCGAACCCGTATTTTTTCTGCCATCTTGAAGCTGAACCCGAGCCGGTTCGCGGTACGGTTCCGGAGCACTTTTGCTGGCAACTTACCTTAATTATTTCTTTCTTTTATCGCTGCTTGTAAGGCGCCTCATCACTTATTTTCACAGCGCCACAGCACACCGCGAACATAACAGCCATATTGAAAAATCGTCCCTTGCAAAAAGATGACAAACCATCCACTATCCACAGTGCAAGTAGCCTCCCTTGGCGATGCTGAGAAAATCTGTCATATTGATAAAATATATATCAGTGACTCTCAATATGTACCTGTGCACGCATACCTAGCATCTGGACCTGGCTTGCAAAGATGTGTCATTTATAACCTGGATCCTAAAGCACCTCCAAATGAGGTTATGACGGATCTTTTATCAGACACGCACTCTGTGCTAAATGCCCGCCACCTAGGTAACCGAGGCACATTTCTTCTACTTTTGAAGGGTCCTTTAGAACTCCCTACTCATTTGTTTTACAACGGGCTGGTCGTTCATCCGAAGCCTTTCCGCCCTGCCCCAGTGTTTTGCTACCGATGCCTACGACAAGGCCACATCAAAAAAGTATGCCCTGCATCCGAGGACACTTTACCAAAACAATCAGCGGACGGCCTCCCCTCCTTCAAGTGTCTGTTTTGTAAAACAAACGATCACGACATTACGTATTCCAAGTGCCCTCGCAAGAAACGTCGTGTAGTACATAAGCCTACTTATGATGCAGTCAAGATTTCAAACCGTTTTGCTGCTCTATCAAGCCACACAGAGGAGGATGGTACCGACTTGACGCCAACATATTTACCTCCGCCTTCTCAAATCCGCTCATCTTATGCATCTGTTTCGAAGCACAGTTCCCGTACTCTTCGTCAAACAGAAGATGAATTTCCACCAATTAGTTCCCTTATGCCTAACGATATTTCTGTCATAGATGAAGAGATTGCCAAAGTTCGCCAACAGCTTGATCACCTTTGCAAACGTCGGTTAATCTTACTGCAACGTTCGCATCAATCGCCTGTTGAGCCTACACGTCAAGTACATCATTGCTCTAATGAGTACAGTCATTTTGAGTCAAATTATGCCCAACCTCAAGAATCTGCAGCTACAACTTCAATGACATCGCTGATTACACTTCTGCAGAAACTGCCTGAAATGATAGCATCTGTTCTGCAAACTAATGGGCACTAACCGTAAATCCTTTGTAATGCAATGGAACTGTAGGGGTCTCACTAACAAACTACCTGAATTGAAGCTCCGTATTCGAGAAGGAAAACTTAATGCCTGGGCTTTCCTTTTACAACAGCATAATGCTATTCCACCTCTATCTGGTTACTGCATATATCACTGCCCCTCGATACCCGACCGCCGCAGAGGTCTTGCTCCCGGTAAAGCGGCAATATATGTTCATTCATCGACTCCTCATTCTCCAATAGACCTATCCCGTTGGTGCAATACCCGTCAAGAAGTGACCGCCATTATTACTAAGCCTCAACGTACTCCAGTAATATTAGTATCATTTTACGCACGACCGATATCTACTGTACTCAACTTTGGATGGCTCACACATCTACGCACCTCATACCCAAGTGTACCCATACTTGTTGGAGGAGATTTCAATGGACCGCACACAGCCTGGGGATATATACAAGACTCTAAGCGTGGACGTCAAATTTACTACACATTTTTCGGCACTTTCTACTTTCATGCAAGTTCTAAATCAGCACACCGTGTCTTCAACCATCAATGAAGACCAACCAAACCCTGACCTTCACCTCCTTAACCTCTGGGCACGGCGCAAGCAAATGGACGTATACGTCAGTCAGCATCCGTCCAATAATATTGCTATAGCAGAACTTCATAAACTAACCGCTAAAGCCAGTCGGTATTCTAAACACCTTCTACACAAACGTTGGACAGACTGGTGTTCTCACATAAGTACTCCGATCGGAAACCGCCACCTATGGCGTGTGTTTCATTCAATGGAACAAAAACCATCAGTTAAAGACTACGCCGAGAGTATTCGAATAGCCCTGCGTCTTTCACCTCAAGAATTTGCCAAGCAAGCAGCTCTTCAGTTCTTCCCCAATTATGACTGCCAACCTGCACCGGTTCCACTCGGTCTCGACAACCGTCTCTCAGAAGATAAGATCACGAACCCTTTCACCATGGCTGAGCTGATCGCTGCGATTGAAGACTTCCACCCGAACACCACACCCGATCATGATGGTGTGCCTTATACACTATTCCGCAATCTAGAAGGTGAATCATTGACTTCACTTCTAAGAATTTTCAATGAAATCTGGATTTTCAGTGAAATGCCACCAGATTGGAAACATTCTGCAGTAGTTCCCATACCAATGCCCGGAAAACCACCTACAGCCCTTGGTGCTCTACGCCCGATTTCTCTTACCCCAACTATCTGTAAATTGTACGAAAAGCTACTTGTATTCGAATATCCTGGTGGCTTGACCATCATCACAAATATTCGCCTTCACAAATTGGCTTTCGGCCTGGTTACGGATCTGAAGATGGTCTTCAACTTTTTGCCAATGAAGTAATATATTGTTCATCTCACAGTCGTCTCGTCCGCACAGTCGTGGCAACAGATATCACGAAAGCCTACGACAACATCCTCCACACAGCGATCCTCAATAGTATGTCATCACTTGGAATGCCCTTACAGCTTTGTCGTGCAATTCACGCTTTCCTCTCCCACCGAACGTTTGCTATCCGTGTAAATGGAAAACCTACAGGACATTTCATTTCTAATCGTGGAGTACCGCAGGGCTCAGTTTTAGCCCCAACTTTGTTTAATATTGCATTTATTCCTCTCATACATGAACTTGCCTCAATTCCTAATATTAAAGTGCTAGCCTACGCAGATGACATTACTATGTGGTCTACAAACCGCTCAGTGCAGGTGCAGCAAGACTCCCTGCAAAATGCCATAAATATTCTTCAAAAATTTCTCAACAACACAGGCCTATCCCTCAACCTCACTAAAACATGCTATGTCCATGTGGGCAATAAGGCCGGCCGCAGAAGTTTCAAAGCTAATCCATTCGCGTTGACAATTGACAATACACCCCTCCTTGAAGTGGAACATACCAAGGTGTTGGGCCTCCATGTACATTCTTCAGGAAAAGGCACAGTTTGGCTATCCGATGTACGCAAAAGTGCCATGAACATACTGGGACTAATTCGAAGAATAGCAAATCGTTCTGGTGGTGCCCGATCAGATACCGCTCGCCAACTTGTTCGGGCTGTCTTTCAACCGCGGCTTCTATACCAGGCACGGTTTCAGAAACTGACAAAACGGCAATGGTCCACACTCGAGGCACTCAGCCACGAGGCCATGCGAGTTATTACGGGACTGCCTCGATCAACTCCTATCCGTCTGCTCCAGGAGTACGCCCACCTTAACTCGTTGGCAGAATTAACTGCCCAAAGACAGACAAACAGAGCAAGAAAAGCTTCCCTTCGTCTTGAATTAGAGAACCAGCCACCTCCATGGGACTACTACCACCTTACTTCTAATAAGCCTCTACTCACCAAGAAGTCGCAGCTCTCATAATCATTCCCAATAACGTCTTGCGCAACACATGATGACTGTATTATTTACACAGATGCAGCCGTAACCCTAACAGGTGGTTCAGTTGCTTTTATAAGCTCAACCCACCTTCACCTGAACACCAATCGAAGTTACCTTACCGACGCCAAATCAACTCTTGCCTTCGAACTGCAAGCTATCTTAAACGCCGTAGAAGCGTTACCTGCCGGCCCTACGTTTAAACAAATACACATAATGACTCACTCTAAAGAAGCCCTAAAACATTTAAAGAAAGTCCATGGCACTCTTAGGGTCGCACAGACTATACATGCTGCCTGTCACCGTTACCCAGTGACTATAATCATTCACTGGGTTCAAGACAACAAAAATTTGAATACCATAACAGCAGACGTGCTTCCTCATGCAGAAGATGTGTCACAACCTATTCATGATTCCTTGCCACCGGATCCACTCCTGACCCATTTGACATCATCAGCATCCCTCAGGCAGCGGACACGTGCTCTAATTCCCCCGTGTACGTACCCCCTTCCCCCCAATCTAACAAGGGTGGAGGAGGTATCTCTGAGACGGCTGAGAGTCGGAGTGGCTCTTACGCCCGCCGTTCGACACCAGTGGCAAAGTACTACTATTCCAGTTCCCGACAAATGCCCACACTGCGAAAAAACCGCTTGCGACACCACTGTCCGGCATCTAATATGG